>NW_027493263.1:0-348539 GCF_021521415.1 Bidens hawaiensis | reverse complement strand
GTTTTGACATTGTGATAGGTATGGATTGGTTAGTCGAGAACCACGCGGAAGTTATTTGCCATGAGAAGCAGGTTCGGGTCCCACTGTTGAACGGAGAAACCTTGGTAATTCAAGGGGAAAGAAGGGGAGTTGCGACAAAACTGATTTCGTGCCTAAAGGCGCGCAAGTGCCTAAGGAAAGGGTGCTACGCCTTCCTGGCGCATGTAGTAGAGAAGAAAGGAGATGAGCGAAGAATTGAAGACTTACCAGTAGTGCGCGAATTTCCAGAAGTTTTTCCTGAAGATTTGCCCGGATTACCGCCGCCGCGACAAGTCGAGTTTCGTATTGATTTGGTCCCAGGAGCTGCGCCAGTAGCTCGAGCGCCTTATCGACTAGCTCCATCTGAGATGCAAGAGCTATCCAATCAGTTACAGGAACTATTGGATAAGGGTTTCATACGCCCAAGCTTTTCACCTTGGGGAGCTCCAGTACTGTTTGTTAAGAAGAAGGATGGTTCGTTCAGAATGTGTATTGACTACAGGGAGCTGAATAAGCTGACAGTCAAAAATCGGTACCCCTTACCGAGGATTGACGACTTATTTGACCAGTTGCAAGGATCCAGTTATTATTCGAAGATAGATCTACGGTCCGGATACCACCAACTTAGGGTCCATGAGGAAGATGTGCCGAAAACAGCCTTCCGAACTAGATACGGCCATTATGAGTTCTTAGTGATGCCTTTCGGGCTAACTAATGCGCCGGCTGTATTCATGGATCTGATGAACGCGCTGTGCAAACCATACTGGGACAAGTTTGTGATTGTATTTATAGATGATATTCTGATTTATTCTCGGACCAAGGCCGAGCATCAGCAACACCTGAGATTGATTTTGGAATTGTTGAGGAAAGAAAAGTTGTATGCGAAGTTTTCCAAGTGCGAGTTTTGGCTTAGAGAAGTTCACTTTCTCGGTCACGTTGTAAACGAGAAAGGAATACACGTTGATCCTTCCAAAGTCAAGGCCATCGAAAACTGGGAAGCGCCAAAAACCCCAACTGAGGTGAGGCAATTCCTAGGACTAGCTGGCTACTATCGACGCTTCATTGAGAACTTCTCCAAGATAGCTCTACCTCTGACCGCGCTAACTCAGAAAGACAAGAAGTTTGTTTGGGGCGAAAATCAGGAAGCAGCGTTTCAAATGTTGAAAACAGAAGTTATGTAGTGCGCCAATTTTGTCTCTGCCCGAGGGCGGACGGACGACATCGTCGTTTACTGCGACGCTTCACATCAGAGACTCGGATGTGTCCTTATGCAGCGAGACAAAGTCATAGCGTATGCCTCGCGCCAACTCAAGACCAATGAAAAGAACTACACAACGCATGATCTGGAACTTGGAGCGGTTGTCTTCGCGCTAAAGATTTGGCGCCATTACCTCTATGGGACAAAGTGTATAATCTTTACGGATCACAAGAGCCTTCAACATATATTTGATCAAAAGGATTTAAACATGAGGCAACGAAGATGGGTTGAATTGTTGAACGATTATGATTGTGAAATAAAGTATCACCCTGGAAAGGCGAATGTGGTGGCAGACGCGCTAAGCAGGAAGGAGCGAATAAAAAACACTACGAGTCAAGGCTCTAAGGCTGACCATTCGCGCAGATCTCTTTACCAGCATCCGAGACGCTCAGCAAGAAGCTTTGAAACCAGAGTTTGCTAAAAACGAATCCCTTGGGGGTATGATTAAGAATTTGGAACTTAAGAACGGCAATCTATATTTCGCTAACCGCATATGGGTCCCTCTCAAGGGAGGATTGCGCGAGCGAGTATTAAACGAGGCTCACAAGACGCGGTATTCCCCGTACATCCTGGCGCAGACAAGATGTACCAAGATGTTAAAGCACTGTATTGGTGGCCCAATCTTAAAGGCGCCATCGCGACGTATGTCAGTAAGTGCCTGACGTGTTCAAAAGTAAAGGCTGAATATCAGAAGCCGTCGGGGTTACTTCAGCAGCCAGAAATTCCCATGTGGAAGTGGGAACAAATCTCTATGGACTTCATCACCAAACTGCCAAGGACACCTGGGGGTTATGACACGATCTGGGTTATTGTAGATCGGCTAACTAAGTCAGCGCACTTCCCTGCCGATCAAGGAAACCGATAAGATGGAAAAGTTAGCCCGACTGTATATTCGAGAAGTAGTTTCAAAACATGGAGTCCCAGTGTCCATCATTTTCTGATAGAGATAGTCGGTTCACATCAAGGTTTTGGAGATCGTTACAAGGGGCTTTAGGTACTCGTCTTGACATGAGTACGGCATATCATCCCCAAACGGATGGGCAAAGCGAGCGAACAATCCAGACATTGGAAGATATGCTGCGCGCGTGCGCAATCGATTTCGGTGGTAGCTGGGATACTCATCTCCCATTGGTTGAATTTTCTTACAACAACAGTTATCACACAAGCATCATGGCTCGCCGCGTTCGACAGCTTTGTATGGGCGCAAGTGTAGATCCCCACTGTGCTGGGCTGAAGTGGGTGACAAGCAAATGACTGGTCCAGAATTGATCCAAGAAACAACAGACAAGATTTTTCAGATAAGGGATCGCCTTAAGACAGCGCGCGATAGACAGAAGAGCTACGCAGATGTGCGAAGGAAACCATTGGAATTCCAAGTAGGGGATAAAGTACTTTTGAAAGTCTCTCCATGGAAAGGAGTCCCCCGTTTCGCAAGCGAGGAAAGTTGAATCCGCGCTTCATCGGACCATTTGAGATCCTGGAAAGGATCGGTCCAGTTGCTTATAAACTCCGTTTACCCGCCGAACTCAGTGGAGTTCATGATACGTTTCATGTGTCCAACCTCAAAAAGTGTTTATCTGATGAAACGTTGATTTTTACCGTTGGAAGAGATTCACATCGACAAACAACTGCACTTCGTAGAAGAGCCTATAGCCGTAACCGATTGGAAAGAACAAAAGTTGCGCAGAAGTCGAATCAAGTTAGTAAAGGTTCAATGGAACTCAAGGCGTGGGCCTGAATTCACTTGGGAAAGAGAAGATCAAATGCGCCAGAAATACCCACACCTCTTTCAGAACATGGCTTCTGCCAGCAACGCCTCCTAAATTTCGGGACGAAATTCGCTTAACAGGGGGAGAATGTGACACCCGGTAAATTTCTCAATCCTATAAACTAAGTAATCAACCTATAATAATTAGGTGGTTGTAAATATTAAGCGCGCTATGTTAGAATCAGCGCGGGCACGTTATGTGCGCCCTGCGCGAGCGCGCCATATTAGTCAGCGCGGGCATGTTACGTGCGCCCTGCGCGAGCGCTCTATGTTAGAATCGGCGCGGGTATTTGTTATGAGCACCCTGCGCGAGCGCACCATGTTAAGAACCTGCGTGGGCATATGTTATATGCGCCATGCGCGAGTGTATTGGTTTTATGTTTCTATAACTTAATGTTGTCTAATGGGTTGACCGTCTCGCATGATGCTAAGGCGGGTGCATCCCAAATCGTTTATGCGCGTGCGGAAGGGGGACTAACCTTCCCGCATGGCGGGAACAATGAGAGCTAGTTTGCCTGAAGCTCCAAGATGGAATTGACTTCAACATGACTGATCACTATGTTGAAATACCAAGACCACCTGGAGAATCTACAAATGAAACTCAATGTCCCTGACTGCGAGAAGGTCACGCACCTACCCGCAGCAAAGAAATGTCCTTCACGCAGAAAGCTATGCGCACAAAGTAATACGCGCAGAACACTTAGTCTATTCTCCAGTTGTAAGGAGATTACTCCCGCCCAAAAAGAAACGGTAGCGTGTTTCAGAGATTTTCCACTGTACACTGACAAAGTACCTGAAAAAGCACACTGTAACATGAAAAGTCAACTGTCAGCCACCCTACTCCCACCAACCACAGACCTGCATGTCCTGTCCAAATCAAATCAAAATCTTTTATCCACTACTCCACTCTTAAATAAATAATAATAATTTCCATACTTTTATCATCATTACACCTAGATATGAAGAGATTACAATCCCCTAAAGCAAGGGATTGTGTTTCCTTGAGTTTGCCTATAAATATGTAACCTAAATTATCACCAAAACACACTTCAAACTTCTCTCTTAAGAACTGCAACTTGCACTAATCATCTCCCAAGCATCCGTTGTTTTCGTTTCCGATCCTGTTACCAGGTAAGCCAAGAATATAACCTTGAGATCTGCTTTCCAACCCTTATATTCTCCTAATTCTTGATCTTAATATATATACTTCTTGTTATTTAATCGCATTCTAGACCTTCAATTCCGAGGCCAACACCAAGAAAACCCGAATCTCGATTAATCCCCTTAACAAGAACCACAGGTGAGTCTCACAGCCCCTATTCTCGCTGTTTTCAGTGTTTTTAAACTGTTTTCGGGGCGAGGGACACGTACTTAAATAATGTTTTATCATGGTATAACTTACAAGCTATGCAAGCGATTATGTGTTTAAATTATATTTCATGATGAGCAATGCGAACGGTTATCTAAGGTTTTCGATGTATGTGCGCTAGAACTCGAGTAAGTGATCACTTTACCATTGGAACTCTAAGGGTAGGGACTGCTGCGTTTGATCCACCCACTCGTAGGGGTCGCACCTCTTTGCATGGACGAGTGCCTAGTATGGTCCATGGGGCAGTACTATGGGTTTGAGCCCGCTCGTAGGGGTCGCGCCTCTTTGCATGGACGAGCGCCTTGTTTTCGCGCACAACGTCCGCAGCGTAACCCGCGGGACGGAATTATTGATTAGCTCGTAGGGGCAGCGCCTCTTTGCATAGATGAGCACGGTTTTTCAGAAATGTCCACGCGTAAAACCGCGGGACGGCATTATATTATTTAGCTCGTAGTGGCAGCGCCACTTTGCATGGACGAGCACACTTCCAGTAATGATCGCGCGTAGCCCGCGGAACGACTTTTATCAGAAATATGTGTCAGATCTATGTTTTCATACGGATTATCAAGTATATGTTTAGACATGAAATCAGAAATGTGTTTCAATATGATTTTATCAAGACTATGATGCATGCAATGCGATTTATATAGTTACTAAAACTTGTGAACTCACTCAGTTTATACTGATTCAAATGTTTTTACGTGTCTTTCAGGAGATAACTAGGTAGCGCATGGAGTCACACTTAGAGCACCTCACGCTGAACATCTAAAACTAGCTTTTTGGAAGATTTTAGTTCTATCCCTTCGATGCGCGTGGTTGTTCCCGCCGCGCAAGGGGATAGGGCGTGGAAATCTTCAACAGTTTTTATACTTGGATGTTTTTTATGTAATTTTTTTTAAAACAATGTAATGTATTTGTATTAAACATTTCATGCGCAATGAAAATCTTACTATAAATGTTTGCAATGGCCCGTGCTTAATTATCAATCCCCACTCGCGCGCGCCCGGCTGTTTCCGCCGCTCAGGGCCGGGTGTGACACTTCATCTATAACTTCTCCGTGAGCTGCTGATTTCGAGGCAATGATCGATAACTTGCCCGCAAAGTTTATATATGGAATCTGACTCGTTCATCTTCATATTGTCAAATTCCATTGACAAGGTTTGGAGACGTGCTTCTCTAACCCGTTCGGCACCTAAGTGTCGGGTTTTAATTGAATCCCACATGGATTTAGCAGTTTCTTGATCTCCAATTTGCATGATTAAGGTTTCGGGTATGGATTGAAACAACAAGGCCCTAGCCATGTCATTTTTGTCTTCATCAGAGACACCCGAGTTAATGGTATCCCAAACTTTGTGAACTCTTAGGACTACTTTCATCCTCATAGCCCACACGGTATAGTTCGTTGTAGTTAACATTGGACATTGAACGGAAGATGGTCCGTTCTCTTTCCCCTTTGGGCGGCGGTGGTGGATTCGTGTCACCCATGGTTACTCAAACCCAACTTGTTTGAATAAAGTAACAACTGAACGAACTATGCTATCAACAATGACAACAACTTCTTTGGGAGATCAAACCAACTTGTTTGATCAACCACGATAACAACTTCTTCAGGAAATCAAATCAACTTGTTCGATCGAGACACCTTCTTTGTTGGCCGTTAATTATCGGGTTCTTGAACCGAGCTCTGATACCAATTCAAGAATGATAAACGATAATTAAAGCACAACTTGTAAATAACCGACTTATATTATAACCAGAAAAATATAACTCAAAAATCTGATTACTATAACTTTTGGTAGTGATGGTGGTGATTGTTGTTGTTGTTGTGATGTTGTGTCTAACACTAACTTTGTACATGTATTTTATACTAGTAACCCAACTTGGTCACCAAGCATAATATGTGGTCACCACTCAACTTGGACCCCAAGGTGAACTTGGGCAACAAGGTCAACTTGGCCAACAAGGTGAACTTGGCCACCAAGCATATGGAATGTTTCATAATACCCCTTAGACTTTAACCGACTTGTTAAAACCTCCGATAGGGGAGGAGAAACTGTTATATATATTTTTACTACATGCCATCTTCCGTGAACTGTTTATATATGATAGAACTAAAACCTCCAATAGGGGAGGAAAATTCACTTCACGTGATTTTAATCGGTTCAAGAAAAAGAAACCGATTATTGAACACGTTCGAGTATTTGGGTGCATGGCGTATGCTAAAGTTGATAGTTTACATCAAAAGAAACTTGATGACAGATCAAGACAGCTCGTTTATCTCGGGTCGGAGACGGGTTCAAAGCATACCGTCTCTTCGATCCGAACACCCGAAAAAATTGTTGTTAGTCGGGACGTTGTGTTTGACGAAAACAAAGGGTGGAATTGGGTAAAGAAAGTCGAGAAGAATGACTACGAGCCGGATATGTTTTCTAATGTTTGGGGGGGGGGTGCGGTTGACAATGGAACTGGTCAAATTGAACCCACCATTGAAGAAACGTCCGGAAGCAACCCGGATAGCCCAAGCTCTGAACCTGCATCATCAGTTCAACCTGAGTCCAACAACTCAACCGAACCAAGTCATATCGGGCCTAATTCCTTAACCCGCTCTCAAGTTCAGTCGACGAGTAATGGATCACAGGTCCATTCGGGTGAAAATGAGGCCCAAACGGGTCTAAGGCGTTCAACCCGAGTCTCGGTTTTACCAAGAAGATTACAAGAAGATTATGTGTTACATATTGACTCTAACTATGAGCAATTGCTTCTTACAGCAAGTGGTGAACCGAGTAGCTATTTTTAGGCTAAGTCGAACCAAGAATGGGTTCGAGCTATGAATACTGAGATCGATTCGATAAATAAGAATGAAACATGGAGGTTAGTTGAACTTCCAAATGGTGCAAAAATGTATCGGGTTGAAGTGGGTGTTCAAAATCAAACGAAATACGGATGGAACGATAAACAAGTATACAAGCTCAGTTGGTTGCAAAGGGTTACGTGCAACAACCCGGGATTGACTTTGATGAAGTTTTCGCTCCGGTAGCCCGAATCGAGACCGTTCGGCTACTAATCGCATTGGCTGCATCTAACGGGTAGGAAATCCACCATCTTGATGTAAAGACGACATTTCTACATGGTGAATTGAAAGAAGTTGTGTTCGTTTCTCAACCCGAAGGATACGAGAAAAAAAGAGAGAGGAGGCAAAAGTTTACAAGTTGTCAAAGGCCTTGTACGGGTTAAGGAAAGCTCCCCGAGCTTGGAACACAAAGCTCGATAACATCCTACGAGACATGAAGTTTCAAAAATGTTCCAAGGAACAATCGGTTTACCGAATAAAGGATGGGAAACATTTTTTGATTGTAGCCGTGTATGTGGATGATTTATTTGTGACAGGTACAAGCTCGAGTATAATTTCCGATTTCAAAAAGGGTATGGCGACCAAGTTTGAGATGTCGGATCTCGGGAAGTTAACCTACCAATGAGAGGACGGGATAGTAATTACACAAGAAGGACACGCCAAAAGAATTCTGAAGGAGACAAGTATGCAAAACTGTAATCCGTCTCAAGACCCGATGGATCATGGTGTGAAATACTCAAAAGCCGAGAATGAAGTCGAACTCGATGAAACCGAGTATCGAAAGGTAGTGGGTTGCTTACAGTATTTATTACACACTCGTCCGGATATGGCGTACTCTGTGGGTATCGTTAGTCGATACATGCAAAGCCCACGTGTTGGTGCATAAATGTCAGTAGTTCATAGTCTAGTGTCTGTAATCGAGTCTGTAATGTTATTTATGTTTTTGTTTAAGCGAAGTTGTTAACAAGTTCGCCTAGGCGAACTTGTTGAACAAGCGAAGTTATGGACAACTTCGCCTGAACATATCAGGCGAAGTTGTCGTGTATTTTATACTAGGTTACGGCTTAGTGTTGAGTAGTTAATCGAGTTGATCTAAGCTGGTTTGAGTTCATTGTAACGTGAGGACGAGAGTCTGTATCAGTGATTCATATCACGTGAGTTCAGTTATTAATATATAAACGTGTTTCGGTTTATTCGTGTGTGTTTGTTTGGTTTGCTTTCTACGCTCGTAACGATCTACGCAGGGATTCCGCACCTGAGTAGACCGATATATCTCGTGCGATCCGTCCAGGGAACCTACAATTGGTATCAGAGCATTTGCTCGATTGTGTGGTTCGGGATATTCACGCGGGTGTAGAAATCGTCCCGTTTCGACTATTCGCGGGACGTGTTTTTCTGTGTTTTTGATCATTCTTACCTCCTACCATCGTGTTCAAGCCTTTACACCGTCAAAAACCTCGTTAAAATCCGTTTTACAGATCTGCAAATCTTCCGTGTTCATCAGGCGAAGTTGCCGTCACTGTGCGTAGGGTTTCGGCGAAGATATAAGGTTAAGCGAAGTTATCCACGACTTCGCCTACCTTCTCAAGTTCGCCTAACTCAAGCGAAGTTCTCTACAACTTCGCCTACCTCTTAAGTTCGCTTACCTCAAGCGAAGTTAAGAATCAGCGAAGTTAATCAGCAGTGTTATCAGCGAAGTTCTTCAGAGAAGTTCTCTACAACTTCGCCTACTTCAAGCGAAGTTATCCGTAACTTCGCCTACAGTACTTTAATATAAAAAAAAAAAAAATTCTTAATTTTTTCAGGTTTCTTACTTTTCGGGAAAGATGTCGTCGATCAACATCTCTGAGTTAGTGAAGATGGCAGTTGAAGCAGGGTCAGCTACCAAGGCCCCAAGATTGCTGAAGGGAAACCGATTTCGTTGCATGGAAGGATCGGTTCATACAATACGTCAAATACCAGGATGCGAAGATGTGGGTATGCATCCAGGATGGTTATATTCCACCAGTTATGGAGTATGAAGGTCGTGATCAAATTAAAAAGTATAGTAAAATGGAAGAAGAAGAGAAAAAAGACGTATGAGGCCGAGAGCAAGGCTCATGCTGCTATTACTATGGCTCTTCCTCAAGAGATCCTTCATACGTTCAGAAAGTATACGTCAGCAAGAGAGCTTTGGGAAGCTCTTGAGAACAGATTTGAAGGGAACGTAGGAATCCGTGCTTCAAAGATAAAATTGCTCAAAACCCAGTTCTCAGTCTTCAAGTATTTGAAGAATGAATCCTTAGATGATATTATCACTCGATACTACCATCTGATGACTGAATTGAGCAACTATTCAATTTCCTACCGAGAAGAAGAAATAGTTGAGAAGCTTCTAGATGCTCTCCCACCAAAATGGGAGATGTACACTGTGCTGATGAGGGAAGACAAGGACTTTTCCCACATATGATCTTGAAACGGCAGTCAACAAGCTCAGAACCTTTGAGCTTAACATGGTCAGAAAAAGAGACACCTATGGATCAGGTTCAAGATCCAGGTATGTATGGAGCTAAAGTCAACACTAGCTCAGGATCGAAGACTGAATCTGCTGCCTACTACACAAAGGGAGAGTCGGGCCTCAACTCATTGTTGGTACATGTGTGTCAGTAGTTCATAGTCTAGCATTTGTAATCGAGTCTGTAATGTAATTATGTTTTGTTTATGTTTGTTTTGTAATGCGCGAAGTTGTCAACAAGTTCGCTATGGCGAACTTGTTGAATCAGCGAAGTTATTGACAACTTCGCCTATGGCGAAGTTGTCGTGTATATAAACTGTTTCAGACGAAACAGTTTGGGTTGGTCGTTTTAGGGTTTGTTTCAGTGTGTTTCGTATTGTTACGTGTCATCTTCTGTAATAGTGACCGTGAGTCACGTGTTCGGTTATCAATATAACGTGTTTGATTTATTGCTCGTGTGATTCTATCTCTACACTCGTAACTACCTGCGCAGGGATTCCGCACCTGCGTTGTTAGCGATATCCCGTGTACGATCCGTTCAGGAACCTACAATTGGTATCAGAGCCAATCGGCTCGATTGTGAGGTTCGGGATTTCACGCGGGTGTAGAAAACGTCTCGTTTGACCTATTCGCGGGACGTGTTTTTGTTGGGATTGAGTTTTGCTAGTGCTTGACAGTCATTTTCAAGCCTTTGCATTGATCGGGAGCTGCTGGATTGACGAAAACAGATCTGAACAAACTTCCCTGTTCATCGGGCGAAGTTACCGTTCATCGGGCTAAGTTACCATTCTTCAGGCGAAGTTGCCGTCGCTGGAATTAGGGTTTTTGGCGAAGATATAAGGATTAGCGAAGTTAACTACAACTTCGCTCACTTCATAAGTTCGCCTTAGCGAAGTTATCCGCAACTTCGCTTCATACCCAAGTTCGCTCAACTCATAAGTTCGCCAGAGCTAAGCGAAGTTATTCTTAACTTCGCCCAATTCAAGCGAATTTAAGATCTCAGCGAAGTTCTCTTTCAGCGAAGTTAACCTTCAAGCGAAGTTATTCTTAACTTCGCCAACTGAGCTGTTTTAATATTTTTTTTGTTTTTCCAGGTTTTTGCAAGGATGTCGTCGATCAATATCTCCGATTTGGTCAAGATGGAAGTAGAAGCGGGGTCTGCCACTAAGGCCCCGAGGCTTATGAAAGGAACTGACTTCGTGGCATGGAAGGATAGATTCATCCAATACATCAAATACCAGGATGCCAAAATGTGGGTGTGCATCCTGGATGGATATATCCCTCCTACTATGCAATACGAAGGCCGTGACGTAGTTAAGAAGTACAGCAAAATGGAGGACGAAGAAAAGAAAATGTACGAGGCCGAAAGCAAGGCCCATGCTGCGATAACAATGGCACTTCCTCAAGAAGTTCTCCATACGTTCCGAAAGTACACTTCTGCAAGAGAGCTTTGGGATGCTCTTGAAAATAGATTCGAGGGGAATGTGGGTATCCGTGCATCGAAGGTAAAACTTTTGAAGACTCAGTTCTCCGTCTTCAAATTTTTGAAGAACGAATCGCTGGATGATATTATCACCAGATACTATCATCTAATGACAGAGCTTAGCAATTATTCGATTGCTTACCGAGAAGAAGAGATCGTTGAAAAACTTCTCGATGCTCTCCCACCGAAGTGGGAAATGTACACCGTTCTTATGAGGGAAGACAGAGACTTTCCTAATTATGATCTTGAAACGGCAGTGAACAAGCTCAGAACTTATGAGCTTAATATGGTTCGAAAAGAAACACCTACAGATCAGATACAAGACCCTGGTATGTATGGTGCAAAGGTTAACTCAGGCTCAAGTTCAAGGCCTGAATCTGCTGCTTATTACTCTAAAGGGGAGTCAGGCTCTGACTCGTCTCATGAAGGAAACGTTTCTGTAAACACGAATGGTGATGTATGTTTCGTTGCTGGAGGATCTAGTACTTCAAAGCCTCAAGCATCCACAAGTAGTTTTTCTGCAAATGCATCAAGCAATAGTTATTCCAAGATGCCTATGAGTGTAAAATCTGCTGAAGAGCAGTTTGCAGTCTATGCATCATTTATTGCTTCCTACGAAAACTACATCCAGGGGAAGATTGTGGACCCTGCTGTACTAGATGAGGATTACGACCAGATCGATGCTGATGATCTGGAGGAGATGGACTTGCAATGGCAAATGGCAATGATTGTGAGGCGTGTGAAACGGTTTATGAACAAAACTGGGAGAAAGTTTGTTGGTGGTCGGCCTGGGTTCGACAAATCCAAGGTAAGGTGCTATAATTGTCAACAGTACGGGCACTTTGCCAAGGAATGCAGAAATGAGAGGGTTGAACGAGGACAAGGTCGGCCTACACAACATTCTGGAATTAACAGAGAGATTAACGCCATGTTGACCAGAGAAGCAGGTGAGTACAACTGGAACCTGCATTCAAGTGGTTCTGGTGAGCAAGCAAACATGGCTGAGACTGAATGTGAGAAGGTTGATGGAACTGAGAAAGCTATTGAAGAAGAAACAGCTTTCATGGCAAATGACAAGGACACTCGCTCCGAGGTAAGAAATAAAAATATTTGTACTAATTGTGAAAATTTGTCTGAGCAACTAACAACTTTGACTGATCAGTACGTCCGTTTAGATGCTGACTTTAAAACTATTAAAGAAGATCACCATTTTACAAAAGCAAGAGAAACAAGTTATAAAATTAAAATAAAAGCATGTGAAAAAGACATTCAAAGCTTAAAGCTTAAACTTGCTGAGAAAATTGAAATAATTGATCTTAGTTATGAAGTTTTGGAGGAAAAAACTAAAGTGATTGCTGATCGGGATAAACAGATTGCTGACCACCAGGTAAAGGTGGTGGAACTGAACCGCAAACTTGAGCAGTTCAGGAATTCCTCGGCAATCCTTGATCACCTCGTGAGTGATCCAGGTACCTCTGCAAAGAGGGGAGGAATCGGATATCACGAAGTTCCACCACCCTTTAACCACAACTATACTTATAATCCAAGTGTTCAGAAATCTGTTGATTTCGAGGTTTCTCAGACAACTCCTATCAAGATTACAAGTGTTGAACCAAGTGTTAGCTGTGGCGAAACAAGTTCGCCTGTTTCTAGTGTGAATATTTCTGTTTCAAGTCCAGTCTCATCAGATTCGGATAAGTTGTCCGAATCTGGTCAGACAAAAGAGAAGGTAGGTTTACCCACCGATGGAGATAAAAATAAAGTTTCTAAAAAGAGTTCTCCACTCAATCCGTACGTCCCACCTTATGTGAGACGAACGGCTGGTAACACTGCCTCTACATCTAAACCAACATTTGACAAGAAAATGGAGAGTCGATGTTGCTTTAGATGTAACAAGTTAGGACATCTAGTTGCAGATTGCCCTTTGAAACCGAGATTTAGAGATGAGAAGCCAAATAAAACTGAGTATAAGCGTCATATGCTACTGCTAAAAATGAAAACTTTAAAAAATGCCAAAATGTATCGAATTCATGTTTTCATAAAACCAAACCTCAGTTTTACAACCAAACCACAAGATATAACACTTTCAATTCTCAAAGGTTTGGAAGGCATTACACTCAATCTGCAGGGAGATTCCCTAACAGGACTTACAGAAATTATCCTGATGCTAACTTGAGAAAGACAGGGTACGGGATGTATCGATCCAAGACCAATTGGTCTTGGGTCCCAAGATTCTAACTCTTTGTTTTATTGTGCAGGAACAGTTGAACAGGGCTGCCAACAATCTTTGGATTGTAGATAGCGGCTGTTCCAGGCACATGACGGGCAACAAACACTTGTTGCAAGATTTAAAACCTGTTCAGGGAGCAAGAGTTAGTTTTGCTGGTGAAAGCGGTGGAAGGATTACCGGTAGAGGAACTGTGTCGAATGGGAGAATGACACTTGAAAATGTAAATTTTGTGGAGGAATTAAAGCACAATCTGCTGAGTGTGTCGCAGATTTGTGATAAAGAATACACTGTCCATTTCACTAAGAATGAAGCGATTGTATTGAAGCCTGGTTTTCATATACCAGAAGAATGGATAGTAATGAAAGCTCCACGTGAAACGAATACATACGTGATGGATATGAGGTCTACTGAAATGGTCACCGGAGAATCCTGTTTAATGACAAAGGCAAGCGAATCAGAATCAGAATTATGGCACAGGAGAATGGGACATATTCATCTTCGTAAGATGAACTTCATTGTCAAAAATGGGCTTGTGATGGGCGTTCCCTTAAAGAGTTTTAACTTTGAAGATAAATGCATAGCATGCAAGAAGGGAAAACAACACAAGAAAAGCCATCTCACCAAGACGATCAACTCAATTTCTGGTACTCTAGAACTACTTCATATGGATCTCTTCGGTCCGGTGAATGTACAAAGTCTAGGTGGTACTTCTTACTGCTTGGTGATAACTGATGATTACTCGCGATACTCGTGGGTATATTTTCTGAAAACGAAAGACGAGACGACTCAGATGGTGAAGAATCTAATTACAAAAGTCGAGAACGTCATGAGTAAATCAGTTAAATTCATCAGAAGCGACAATGGGACAGAGTTCAAGAACTTTGAGATGGAAATCTTTTGTCTTCAGAAGGGTATTGAGCATCAATACAGCGCTCCGTATACTCCACAACAGAACGGAGTAGCTGAAAGGAAGAACCGAACGTTGATTGAAGGAGCCAGAACTATGCTGGCAGACTCAAAGCTTCCTGTGATGTTCTGGGCTGAAGCAGTTGCTACAGCCTGCTATGTTCTGAATC
Source organism: Bidens hawaiensis (assembly GCF_021521415.1). Classification (NCBI taxonomy): domain Eukaryota; kingdom Viridiplantae; phylum Streptophyta; class Magnoliopsida; order Asterales; family Asteraceae; genus Bidens; species Bidens hawaiensis. Next base: position 333,992 of record NW_027493263.1, on the reverse strand, counting down.
GGGTGTTAACCGTTAAGAGACTTGGAAAAACCTGTTACGAGCTTATGCACGGAAGGAAGCCCAACTTGTGCGGTCTTGAACCTTTTGGGTCTCCTTGTTCGATTTTGAAGACTAATTCGAAATTTGGTGAAGTAGCTGATGAGGGAATCCTAGTCGGTTATGTTGTTGGGACTCCCAACAGACGGGTCTTCAATACGACAACTTGCAAGGTGGAGGTGGTTTGTAACACCGACATTACTAGTTACCAACCGCCAAAACCAAGCAATGGACCTGCTGAGCTGTTTGACTATGTTAAACTTTTTAAGTCGTTTAACGTACCTACTTTGGAAATTTCTGAAGAAGACGAAAGAGCAGTGACGAAGATGATATTTGATGAGGAAGAAGAGGTAATGCAACATCAGATGACAGAAAGATCTCAGCCTTCCACATCAAACCCTATCGATACCCCTGCGGCCTCAACTGAAGATGAGTTTATTAATCCTTTTCACTCTCAGCCTGAAACTACTATAGATGAGATCTCTTCAAACTTGGAAGACAATTTGCATGTCGGTGCTGTTCCGACCACGAGAATTCACAAAGATCACCCATTGGAGAATGTTATAGGTGATGTGTCCTCTGGTGTACAAACCAGAAGTAGCCTGAATGAGCACACCTGTGTTTATTCAAGCATAAAAGAAACGGGTATAATGAATGAATGTTTGTACTCCTGCTTTATAAGCCAAATTGAACCAAAGAATTATCAAATGGCTTTAAAGGACAGCTCGTGGGTCGAAGCCATGCAAGAAGAGTTGGCTCAGTTCGAAAAAATGGAAGTTTGGACCTTGGTTGAAAAACCAAAGAATGTGCATGCTATAGGCACGAAATGGGTGTTCAAGTGCAAGAGAGATGATAAGGGAATTATCGTGAGAAATAAGGCGAGGCTGGTTGTTAAAGGTTTTAATCAGCAAGAGGGTATTGATTACAATGAGGTGTTTGCTCCTGTTGCCCGGTTAGAAGCGATTCGATTGTTTTTGGCGTTTGCTGCATTTAAAAAGATGAAGGTATTTCAGTTGGATGTGAAGAGCGCGTTTCTAAACGGAAAAGTTGATGAGGTTGTGTATGTTGAGCAACCTCCGGGTTTTCCTGACCCAGACTTTCCGGATCACGTATACAGGTTGAGCAAGGCGTTATATGGGTTACATCAGGCACCTCGTGCCTGGTATTCAACGTTATCGGACTACTTGCTGGAAAATGGTTTTGAAAGAGGATTGATTGACAGTACGCTGTTTGTGAAGAGAGAAGGATGTGACTTCTTACTGGTTCAAGTCTACGTGGATGATATCATTTTTGCTGCATCAAGAGTATCCATGTGTCAGGATTTTGAGGCTGTCATGAAGAAACGATTCGAGATGAGTGCTATGGGTGAACTAACCTTCTTTCTAGGATTGCAGGTTGATCAGAAGAAGGATGGGATGTTCATTCATCAAACAAAGTATGTTCATGATGTGCTTAAAAGATTCAAGATGGAGGACAGTTCTCCATATGACACCCCAATCTGCGTCAATCACAGATTGGGCGCTGAATCAGACGGTGACGCAGATGTGGACCCTACTCTGTATCGGGCGATAATAGGTTCATTAATGTATTTAACTGCTTCTAGGCCCGATATAATGTTTTCTGTTTGTCTTTGTGCTCGTTTTCAGGCAAACCCAAAGGAATCTCACATGAAAGGTGTGAAGAGGATTTTGCGGTATCTTAAGGGCAAGCCGAAACTAGGGTTGTGGTACCCAAAGGGAGGAGACGTTGAACTGGTGGCGTATACAGATTCTGATTATGGTGGCTGTAATCAGAGTCGGAAGTCAACAACAGGAGGCTGTCAGTTTCTTGGAGGAAGATTAGTTTCCTGGCAGTGCAAGAAACAGACATCAGTTGCAATTTCAACATGCGAAGCTGAATACATGGCAGCATCCAACTGCTGCTCTCAGGTTTTGTGGATTCAGCAACAATTGCGCGACTATGGTCTGAATTTCTTACTTACTCCTATTTTAATTGATAACACTGCCGCCATCTCAGTAATTAACAATCCCGTGAAGCACAGTAAAACTAAGCATATTGACATTCGTCATCACTTCATACGGGATTGTGCTGAGAAGAAACTGATAAAGATCGAAAAAGTTGATACACTTGAAAATTTTGCTGACTTGTTTACAAAAGCGTTTGATAAATCCAGATTTCAAAACCTAATTGAGCTAAACGGGATGATCAATCCCGAGTAACCATGTCTTTGTTAAAAAAAAAAAAAAAAAAAAAAAAAAAAAGAAAAAAAAAAACATGGGTCATTTTTGCTTAAAATTAGTCGGTTACCTCAGTTTGATGGACATATCCTAGGATATGTTTTGGTCCTCGTTTCAACTTAGAGAATGAGGATAGCCATTAACCGGAAGACTGAAAGTGACCGGGGCAGCTATGACGTGTGTTCTTTCAGTTGCTGAAAATTAGTCGGTCATACTTAGTAAGAAGGACACATACTTGTATGTGGTCGGTCCAGTTGATCCTTTGGATCTTCAGGATAGCCGTTTACCTGACGACTTTGACGTGATTGGGGCGATTGAATTTAAAGTTTTTTTTAGGGAAATGAAATTAATTTTCAAGTCTGTTACTTCGTATGAAGTTCTATGCTGTGTTTAACAGAAAATTGATCCAACCTTGGAAAATGATATATATACTGATTGTGTGTGCTTAACTAGTGAAGTTATTAGGCTTAAAAGGCTTTAGAACAGTCATTGTATGTCATGGTAATTTTTATGGTGCGTAAAAGTGTATGTGATACTAACTTAAATTTACTCGAATTTACGTGGAAACTCCTTAAGAGTTTTGTATGTCTTCATACATATCTTTTCGAAGGATAGGCAGAAAAGCGACTACCCAGTCATACACGAGCCCGTGAGTGTTCTGATTCCCGTGAAGAAAGCATTTCAAGATACTGCAGTGATCCAGATTCGGGACTTGCAGTGATTTAGTACTCCGAAGTCGATAAAAATGTTTAATTCAAAAAAAAAAAAAAAAAAAAAATATATATATATATATATATATATATACGTGTATATTTTTAAATACTTATGAGACATAGTAACAATCAAGACTTCTCAAGTCTGGAGTTAGAAGAAAACGGGAGCCAGACATAGTGTATCTACAAGATAATCAGACATTATGGGTCGAAGTCAATTCGGGGTGACTTGGGTATAGCCAAATACGCTTTGAGAATAGATAGAAGACATCATTATCTCTGAGATGTTGCCAACTTAAACTTTTGAGCTTAACTGAACCTTAATCCGTATCACAGAAACGATGAAAACCATTTACGTTATTTACATGCTTACAACCTGTGTCTCTATGTCATAATACAGCTAAACACGGATCTAAGTGACAGTCACATCGTTAGTATGATTCCTGTTAGGATCTTTTCTAAAACGTAGTGGTCCCTGACTAGACTGAAATTTGATCCCTTATTTCGTTAAAATTTTTCTAAGTTTTTTTGTAGTTATATTATTGTTGGTTACTAGATCTTGATCATATTTGTTTAACTCTTTTTGGTAATTTATAAGGTTAAATTCTAGATTATTCAAACTTAAAGGGCTGATTTTGAAAATTACGGGCGAAGTTGTTGAATTCGGCGAAGTTGTGCTTAACTTCGCCTTGGCGAAGTTAAGCGTAACTTCGCCTGAACCAACTCTGCCCTATATAAGGGATTGTAAACAGTAACAGTATCATTTTTTTTCGAATTACCGGCGAACTTGTTCTAAACACCATTACATCCAGATCTTATTCTTCACTTTCGATTTCGATCTTGTGTTCCTAGTTTCTACTATACTCGTGGTATGTGTTGTCAATATCATCCAAACTTACTCGTTCGTTATAGTTTTACCCGGTTCGAGACCTCGGGTCGTCGAACCTTCAAAACCAAGTTTTTCACCTTTGTGTTACGTGTTCATGGACGTCCTTCACGTCTCAATATCATTAATCCATGCCGTTCTTCATTGGTGGATCGTTAAATCGGTCCGAAACGTCGGATATAACTTGTTTGAATCTGAACAGTCGCCGGTTCAGATTCAGGCGAAGTTAAGGTTTACGCGAAGTTATTCTCAACTTCGCCAGTGGCTTAAGTTCGCCTTCAGCGAAGTTATCCACAACTTCGCTTGAAGCTTAATTTCGCCTATGGCGAAGTTATCCATAACTTCGCCTTGAACACAACTTCGCCTATTTCAAATTTTTTATAAGATTTTAGACGAACTTACAGATGAAGCGAAGTTGTTCCCAACTTCGCCTCACCTTTAAATTCGCCTGTACATCACAACTTCGCACATGGTACACAGCGAACTTGTGAGATGGTTATATGGTCTCTAACTTGATTTGTTTTGTGCAGATATGGCTGCTGTTGGAGGTGCTGGAGGTGATGATGGTGATGAGCAACGACAATTCTTCCCAGCCCATAACCAATACATCACTTTGGATCCAGACGCACGAGGCGTTGAAGACTATAGGGAGATTATCACATTTCTCCAACGATCACGAGTTTTTCACGCGATCACTAATACACTACCCATATCTCTGCCCAACATTCAAGATTTCTGGCAGACGGTGTATTATGATTGCAGACCTGAGCCTCCAGTGATGCGAGCAACTGTCAATGGTCAAGACATACAGTTTTCCTCGGAAGACATACGGTTGGCTCTGCAGTTCGGTGATGAAACGAGAGACGACCCAACGGAATTCGTAGCTCCTTTCCGTGACGGAGCTTACTTAAGGATGGGTTATTCGGGTCCGCTGGGGGACTCGCAGAGGAGGAAAGGCTTTCTGCTGGATCAATGGCGCTTTTTGATGCATGTGTTGATAGTATGCATGTCCGGCAGAAAGGCAGGAACAGACGGGATGGGTGCGACGATGCAATCGGCTATGATTGCGCTGACTTACAACCGCAGATATTCTTTTAGTCAGCTAATCTTTTACGAGATTGATCGTCAGAGACGGGCGACGGCGCGCGAGCGTTTTATTATGTATCCTCGGTTTCTACAAATGATTATTAATCATGTCGCTCCGTCTATACCGCAAAGACGCCCTATCAGATACGTTGAGTGCGTAACAAAACGTATCTTTGCTCAGTGCAGAACGTCGAGCACTCGTAACAACCCTGAGCGGCGTCCCAGGCATACTCCACTTTTCGGGCATCTCATTAACCCGGAGTATGTTCCTGCAGGAGGGGACGAGTTCAGAGATCCGCAACCACATCAGGCGGCAGCACCTCATGCTGTATCAGCTGCGCCTGTTGTATCTTCTGCTGCTGTGCCAGCTACTATATCTCAGGCTGTGTCCACTGCTGAACATGTTGATCTAGATGCTGCTTTTAGTGGACATGGTTTGTTTGATATGGATGTCTCGGGTCCTCAGTTTATGGATGTTACCAGAGCAGCTACTTCGGTAGCTGACTCTGATCTAGACGAGACGTTTGCTGAGGCAAGAAGACTTATGGTGTCTCGGGAACGGACTACGGGAAAGAGGCCGAGAACCGTGGAGGAGGATGAGGATGAAGTGGATGAAGAGGAGGCAGTACAGATTGTGCTAAGACGTTCAAGAAGAGAACAGAGAGGGATAGGTTCGGGAGCTGGAGAATCTTCAAGACTAGTACGTTTTGCTCCACCTGCCTTATCTGGTATGTCTCTTATTCCTACTACTGCACAGGTTACAGCGATCGAGACGTCGGCACCAACAATTGTGTCCCTACCACCTCAACCGCTTAATCCACCGGTGGTAGTTGCACGGTTTGTGGAGTCGACAATCACTTCTACTGCAGGGTTACCAAGTGTACCACCTGCGGTCACTTCTGCTGATGTTCCTCCAACTCCATTGCCTACTTCAGATACCGAGAGGATTCTTTCGCTAGAGCGGATTGTTGCTGAACAGTCAAAGACTATTGACCGCCTAGTGGAATCCAATCGACTACAAGCTGCCCTCCTGGTTGAACATGGACGAATAATAGATGCCTTCAAGGATTACTTGGCATCTCAGGGGGAGAAGACGTGTAGGGGCGATGAGTTGAGAACGAAAAGACGAGAAGATCATGACGATGATCCCAATGCACCTTCAGGTGCAGGTGATGAGCTGCCAAGAACCTCTCAGGCTCTTGGAGCTTCCACAACTGAGGGGGAGTCTACAAATGCAGCTGGTGATGATGTTGTAGTTGTGGATGACGACGCTGATGTTGAAGACGTTATTGATGCGTTGAAGGAGTTGGATGAGGAGGTGGACGATGAGTTGATGGATGATGATGACGTGTTGCCTATGGATGAGATTGAGAGGATTGGAGAACAGATTAATGTGGAAGATGTATTAGAAGAAGGTGAGATTGTGGATGATTCAGTGGAACATGAGATTCCAGCTGTTGAGAGATCAGAATTGGGGGATGAGAGCGTGATAGAAGATACAGTATGGGAGGAGCAGTCGAACTGGAAAGAAGGCTGTGCTCAGTGGTTTGTTAAAACCAAGAAGCCTGCAGTGCCAACGATGTTCAGAAAGACTTATAATATAAAGGGCTATGCAGAGTCAAAGAAAGGAATCATATGCTGGTTGTACGACAAAGAGCTGAAACTATTTGTGATCAAACGGTATGACGGCATTCAGTACTTTAAGAGATTGTTGAGATCTCTGAATTCCTTACCAGAATGTGAGGTGAAAGATTTAGCGAGATTGGGGCTGATCAATAGAAGTAATGATGATATGGCAAGAATCATTGGGAAGATCGTCTGGAAAGAAGCCATTAAAGACAAAAAGTTTGAACTGCTAAAGCCTCAAAAAGGAAAGTTGATAGAAGACAAAGATCGTGGAATGAGGGCTGACGGCAAACCTTGGATGGTAATGAAGTATAAACCAGTCCGTCATTTGAAAGAAGTACCGATGAAAGTTATGCCCAAGAACGTCCTAAAAGATTTAAAATGGTGGTACGTGGATTGTGAGACAGCTGAGGCGGTAATGGAAGATGAGGATGAACAAGAAGTACTTCGGGTGTACGACCCGATGCATCTTGTTAATCTATCGAAGGCTGATTTGAAAGTGCTCAACGAGAAGAAGATCTTCTACATTCCTGCTTGGAAGGATCAAGCTAGGAAATATCAAAGGGTAGTGTCGGTATGTGTGAGAGAAGGGGCGCACGCGTAGAGGTGAAGATTACAAGACTCAAGATTTAAAGATCAAGATATGAAGCTACTGCCAAGGGGGAGTCTGTTGGTACATGTGTGTCAGTAGTTCATAGTCTAGCATTTGTAATCGAGTCTGTAATGTAATTATGTTTTGTTTATGTTTGTTTTGTAATGCGCGAAGTTGTCAACAAGTTCGCTATGGCGAACTTGTTGAATCAGCGAAGTTATTGACAACTTCGCCTATGGCGAAGTTGTCGTGTATATAAACTGTTTCAGACGAAACAGTTTGGGTTGGTCGTTTTAGGGTTTGTTTCAGTGTGTTTCGTATTGTTACGTGTCATCTTCTGTAATAGTGACCGTGAGTCACGTGTTCGGTTATCAATATAACGTGTTTGATTTATTGCTCGTGTGATTCTATCTCTACACTCGTAACTACCTGCGCAGGGATTCCGCACCTGCGTTGTTAGCGATATCCCGTGTACGATCCGTTCAGGAACCTACACTCATCACATGAGGGGCATGTGTCAGTTAACACAAATGGGGATGTTTGCTATGTAGCAGCTGGATCGAGTGGTTCTCAACCCCAGGTAAGCAAGAGTAGTTGCTCTCCAAGTTCTCCCAGCAAAAACTACTCCAAGATGCCTATGAGTGTCAAGTCTGCTGAAGAGCAGTTTGGTCTCTATGCTTCTTTCATTGCTTCCTATGAGAACTACATTCAAGGGAAGATTGTTGATCCAGCTATGTTGGATGAAGATTACGATCAGATTGATGCTGACGATATGGAAGAAATGGATTTACAATGGCAAATGGCTATGATCGTGAGAAGAGTAAAAAGGTTTATGAGAAAGACGGGAAGGAAGTTTGTCGGTGGAAAGCCGGGGTTTGACAAGGCAAAGGTGAGATGCTACAATTGTCAACAAAACGGTCACTTTGCAAAGGAATGCAGGAATGAGCGTGTAAAACGAAGTCAGGGCAGGTCTACACAGCAAAGTGGAGGTTCTAAAGATTATAGTGCGATGATGTCCAGAGAAGATGGTGAATACAACTGGAACCTGCTGTCTAAAGAAACATTTGAGCAGGCAAATTTGGCGAAGGTTGAAACTGAAGAAAGTGAGAAGGTTACCGGAGAAGAAAAAGCTTTCATGGCAGATGTTAAAGATCAGCTCTCCGAGGTATGTTCTAAACCAACTTGTTCAAAATGTGAGAACTTGTCTGAGCAACTAGCAACCATAACTGATCAGTATGTTAGTTTGGATGCTGAGTTTAAAACGTTAAAAGAAGATCATCACTTTATTAAATCAAGAGAAAATAATTATAAAATTAAAATAAAAGCTTGTGAAAAAGATGTTAAAAGTCTAAAAACAAAACTTGCTGAAAAAATTGAAGTGATTGATTTAAGCTATGAAGTTTTGGAAGAAAAGACCAAACTAATTGCTGAGAGAGAAAAACAGATTGCTGACCACCAGGTAAAAGTGGTGGAACTGAATCGAAAACTGGAGCAGTTCAGAAATTCCTCTGCTATTCTTGATCACCTTGTTAGTGATCAAGGTTCCTTTGTCAAGAGGGGAGGAATCGGTTATCATGAGGTTCCACCACCGTACAATCACAATTACACTTTTAACCCTAGTGTTCAGAAATCTGTTGACTTTGAGGTTGCTCAGACAGTGCCAATTAATGTAACTGTTAAAGAACCAAATGTTAGTAGAGGTGAAACAAGTTCGCCTGTTTCAAGTGTTGAAATTTCTGATCAAAGTCCAGTCTCGTCAGATTCGGATAAGTCATCCGAGTCTGGTAAGGCAAAAGAGGAGGTTGTGTTACCCAAGAGTGGAGAAAAAGATAAAACGAATAAAAAGAGTCTCCACTAAACCCGTACGTCCCACCATATGTGAGACGAACGGGCGGTAATAAAGCCTCGACATCTAAAACACTGGTTGATAAAAAGGTTGAGCATAGGTGTTGTTTTAGGTGTAATCAATTAGGGCACCTAGTTGCAGATTGCCCTCTGAAGCAGCGATTCAGAGGTGAGAGGCCTACTAAAACTGAGAATAAGCCTAATAGTTATTATCATGCTGCTAAAAATGAAAACCATTTAAAATTCAAAAATGTGACTAATTCAGGTTTTCATAGAAACAAATCTCAGTTTTACACTGCTAATAACCAAACCACAAGTTATAATTCTTTCAATTCACAAAGGTTTGGTAGGCCTCACAATCAATCTTCAAGGAGGTTTCCTAATAGGACTTACAGGAATTTTCGAGATACTAACTTTGGAAAGCCAAAGTTTGGGATGTTTAGATCCAAGACCAATTGGTCTTGGGTCCCTAAATTCTAATCTTTTGCTTTATTGTGCAGGAACAATTGAACAGGGCTGCCAACAATCTTTGGGTTGTAGATAGCGGCTGTTCCCGGCACATGACGGGTAACAAATAGTTGTTACACGATTTGAAACCTGTTCAAGGAGGGAGAGTGAGCTTTGCTGGTGAAAGTGGTGGCAAGATTACTGGAATGGGAATGGTGTCAAACGGAAAGATGACTTTGGAGAAGGTTAACTTTGTAGAAGAATTGAAGCACAATCTGCTGAGTGTGTCGCAGATCTGTGATAAGGAGTACACCGTTCATTTTACAAAGAATGAGGCGATTGTGTTGAAACCTGGTTTTCAGATACCAGAGGAGTGGATTGTGATGAAGGCTCCACGTGAAAGAAATACATATATTATGGATATGAGATCAACTGAAATGGCCACGGCAGAATCATGCCTTATGACAAAAGCGAGTGAATCAGAGTCCGAATTGTGGCATAGGAGAATGGGGCACATTCATCTTCGGAAGATGAACCACATTGTCAGGAATGGACTTGTGCTGGGCGTTCCCTTGAAGAATTTCAATTTTGAAGATAAATGTATAGCGTGCAAGAAGGGAAAGCAGCACAAGAAATCCCATCTCACCAAGAAAGTCAATTCAATTGCCAGTACTCTGGAGTTGCTTCACATGGATCTCTTCGGTCCCGTGAATGCAAAAAGTCTAGGAGGAACTTCTTATTGCTTGGTGATCACTGATGACTACTCACGATATTCATGGGTGTATTTCCTGAAATCAAAAGACGAAACGGCTCAGATGGTGAAGAATTTGATTACCAAAGTTGAGAACGTTATGGATAAAAGGGTTAAGTTCATCAGGAGTGACAATGGAACGGAGTTCAAGAATTTTGAGTTGGAGATCTTCTGCCTTCAGAGAGGGATTGAACACCAATACAGCGCTCCGTATACACCGCAACAGAATGGAGTGGCTGAAAGGAAGAATAGAACATTAATTGAAGGAGCCAGAACTATGCTGGCTGATTCGAAGCTTCCTGTGGTGTTTTGGGCTGAAGCTGTTGCTACAGCCTGTTATGTTCAGAATAGAGTCTTAACTGTTAAAAGACTTGGTAAAACGTGTTATGAGCTTATGCATGGGAGAAAGCCCAACTTGAGTGGTCTTGAACCATTCGGGTCCCCTTGTTCGATTTTGAAGACAAATTCTAAATTTGGTGAAGTAGCCGATGAAGGAATCTTAGTCGGTTATGTTGTTGGGACTCCCAACAGACGTGTCTTCAATACATCGACCAGCAAGGTTGAGGTGGTGTGTAACACCGATATCACAAGTTACCAACCGCCAAAACCAAGCAATGGACCTGCGGAGTTTTTCGACTATGTTAAACTTTTTAAGTCTTTTAACATACCGTATTTGGATATTGCTGAAGAAGAAGAAAGAGTTGCTACGAAGATGATCCTTGATGAGGAAGAAAATCTATTGCAAAGACAGCTGATCGATAAATGTCAACCTTCCTCATCAAATGCTATCGATACCCCTGCTGCCTCGACTGAAGAAGAATTTTTCAATCCATTTCACTCTCAGCATGAAACAACCATTGACGAGCTCTCTTCTAACTTGGAAGACAATTTGCATGTCGGTTCTGATCTGACCACGAGAATTCATAAAGATCACCCTTTGGAGAATGTGATTGGTGATGTGTCCTCCGGTGTACAAACAAGACGTAGCTTGAATGAGCACACCTGTGTTTACACAAGCATCAAGGAGACAGGGATAATCAACGAATGCTTGTACACCTGCTTTATCAGCCAGATTGAACCGAAGAATTATCAAATGGCTCTCAAGGACAGCTCGTGGGTCGAAGCAATGCAAGAAGAGTTGGCTCAATTCAAGAAAATGGAAGTTTGGGATTTGGTTGAAAAACCGAAGAATGTGCATGCGATAGGCACAAAATGGGTGTTTAAGTGCAAGAGAGATGAGAAAGGGATTATCATAAGAAACAAGGCGAGGCTAGTCGTTAAAGGTTTTAATCAACAAGAGGGGATTGATTATAATGAAGTGTTCGCTCCTGTCGTTGGAAGCCATTAGATTGTTTTTGGCGTTCGCTGCTTATAAGAAGATGAAGGTATTTCAGTTGGATGTGAAGAGTGCGTTTCTGAATGGGAAAGTTGATGAGGTAGTGTATGTTGAGCAACCTCCGGGTTTTCCTGACCCAGACTTTCCTGATCACGTGTACAAGTTAAGCAAGGCATTGTATGGACTACATCAGGCACCTCGTGCCTGGTATTCAACTTTATCAGATTACTTGCTTGAAAATGGGTTTGAAAGAGGGAAGATAGATAGCACGTTGTTCTTCAAGTGAGATGGAAGCGACTTCCTGCTAGTGCAAGTCTACGTGGATGACATCATCTTTGCTGCATCAAGAGTCTCCATGTGTCAAGATTTTGAGGCCGTCATGAAAAAGAGGTTTGAAATGAGTGCTATGGGTGAACTAACTTTCTTTTAGGATTGCAGGTTGATAAGAAGAAGGATGGGATGTTCATTCATCAGACCAAGTATGTCCATGATGTGCTCAAACGCTTCAAGATGGAGGACAGCACTCCATTCGACACTCCAATCTGCGTCAATCACAAATTGGGTGCTGAGTTAGACGGTGATGCAGATGTGGACCCAACTCAGTATCGGGCTATTATAGGTTCTTTAATGTACTTAACTACTTCTAGGCCTGATATAATGTTTGCTGTTTGTCTTTGTGCTCGTTTTCAGGCAAACCCAAAGGAATCTCACATGAAGGGTGTGAAGAGGATCTTGCGGTATCTCAAGGGCAAACCGAAGCTGGGGTTGTGGTACCCGAGAGGAGGAGACTTGGAGCTAGTCGCTTACACAGATTCTGATTATGGAGGGTGCAATCAGAGTCGGAAGTCAACAACTGGATGATGTCAGTTTCTTGGTGGCAGATTGGTGTCGTGGCAATGCAAGAAACAGACTTCGGTCGCAATTTCAACCTGTGAAGCAGAATACATGGCAGCATCCAACTGCTGCTCCCAGGTTCTTTGGATTCAACAACAGTTGCGCGACTATGGTCTGAATTTCTTACTTACACCTATTTGCATTGATAAAACAGCTGCTATCTCAGTAACTAACAATCCCGTGAAGCACAGTAAAACTAAACATATTGACATACGTCATCATTTTATACGGGATTGTGCTGAGAAGAAACTGATTGTGCTTGAAAAGGTGGATACGCTTGATAATTTCGCTGATCTTTATACTAAAGCGTTTAACAAAACAAGATTTCAAAACCTTATCGAGCTGAATGGGATGATCAATCCCGAGTAACCATGCTTTTCATGTTATATTTAAAAAAAAAAAAAAAAAAAACGTCACTATCGCATAAAATATGTCGGTTACCTCAGTTTGAAGGACTTGTCTTCGGATATGTTTTGGTCCTCATTTTCTACTTGTAGATTTTGAGGATAGCCATTAACCAGATGACTGAAAGTGACCGGGGCGGTTTATGATGAGTTTTCATTCTTTCACTTAAAATTAGTCGATCATATTAATTAGTTAGAAGGACACATACTAGTATGTGGTCGGTCCAGCTGATCCATTGGATCTTCGGGATAGCCGTTTACCTGAAGACTTTGTTTTGGTCGGGGCGATTAATGTTAAAATTTTTTAAGGGAAATGAAATTATTTTTCAAGTCTACTACTTCGTAAGAAGTTCGTTAGCTATGTTTAACTAGAAAATTGATCCAACCTTGGAAAATGATAGATATACTGATTCTGTGTGCTTAACTAGTGAAGTTATTAGGCTTAAAAGGCTTTAGGACAGTCATTGTATGTCATGGTAACTTTTTATGGTGCATAAAAGTAGATGTGATACAAACTAAAACTACTCGATTTTACGTGGAAACTCCTTAGGAGTTTTGCATGTCTTCATATATATCTTTCCGAATGATAGGCAGAAAAGCGATTACCCATTCATACACGAGCCAGTAAGTGTTCTGATTCCCGTGTAGATAGCGTTTCAAGAAACTGCAGTGATCCAGATTCGGGACTTGCAGTTGGTTACTACTCTGAAGTCTATGTAAATGTTTATCATAAAAAAAAAAATTATGAGTTATTGAAACATTCTAGAGTTCAACATATCAAGACTTCTTAATCATGGAGTAAGAGAGAGAACGGGAAGGAGATGAAGAGTAATTACAAACTTAATCAGACACTAAGGGTCGAGGTCAATTCGGGGTGACTTGGGGAAAGCCAAATATGCTTTGAGAATAGATAGGAGGCATCATAATCTCTGAGTTGTTGCCCACTTAATTTTTGAGCTTAATTGAACTTAACTCGTATCACAGAAAAGATGAAAACCATCTTAAGTTATTTACCTGCTTACAACCTGTTTCTTTATGTCATAATACAGCTAAACACGGATCTATGTGACAATCACGTAATTAGTATGATTCCTGTTTGGATCTTTTCTAAAACGTGGTAGTCCCTATCGAGACTGAAATTTGATCCCTTGTACTTTAATTTTTAAAAGTTTCTTGTACTTAGTTAGTTTTATGATTTTATAACTGGTTACTTGGACTTGATTGTGTTATTTGATTCTTAAAGGGAATTTTTAAAAGTTAATTGCAAAATGTTCAAATTATAAGGGTTGATTTTGTAAATATAGGCGATGTTGTTAAACAGGCGAACTTGTGAATAACTTCACCTAGGCGAAGTTAACCGTAACTTCGCCTGTATAACTTCGCCCCTATATAAGGATTTTCAAAAGTCATTTGTTCATTATTTTCATTATCAGCGAACTTATCCTCCGACTTTTCAGCGAACTTATCTGAAATCTCGGCGAACTTGTCGTTATTCCGATTACTTGTTCTATTTCCCAGTTTCCGTTACGTTTCAAGGTTCGTGATGCCATTACATTGTATAATCATTGTTCTTCAATGATAATCAGTGGTCGTTTCGACCCGATTATGAACCTCGAACCGTCGGACCTTCAAATCGGACTTTCAAATCTTGTTGTTACGTGTTAATAACCAAACTGATCGTCAACATATCCTTAAAAGCTTGAGTTTAAGAGTCCTAAATCGTCAAAATACCCAGAAAACCTCAAATTTTCGATGTTGAATCGACCTTACTATCGCCGTTTCAGATTCAGGCGAACCTAGGGTTTCGGCGAAGTTATCCGTAACTTCGCCTGAGGCTCAACTTCGCCTGAGGCGATTTTGTGGTGATTAACTTCGCCTCGACCTTTTAATTTTTAATTATTAGACGAACTTAAAGATGAAGCGAAGTTGTTCCCAACTTCGCCCCAACTTTAACTTCGCCTATACAGATTTAATCACAACTTCGCTCATGGTAATAAGCGAACTTGTGTTACACCTTAACGTGTATCTAACTTGGTTCGTTTGTTGCAGATATGGCTGCAGTAGCAGGTGCTGGAGGTGCTGGAGGCGATGACGGAGATAACCAGTGGCAATTCTTTCCAGGTCACAATATGTACATTACCTTAGACCCGGAAGCGAGCGGAGTTGAAGACTACCGTGAGATCATCACATTCCTCATTCGCTCGAGGATATTCCACGCAATCACGACGACTCTACCGATATCCTTACCCAATATCGAGGATTTCTGGCAGACGGTGGAATACGATTGCCGTGTTGAGCCCCCGGTTATGCGAGCAACAGTCAACAATCAAGAGGTTCAGTTCTCATCTGAACAGATACGGGTGGCGTTACGATTAGGAGAGGAGACTAGGGATGACCCAACAGAGTTTGTGGCTCCGTTCCGTGATGGAGCGTTTCTCCGAATGGGCTATTCTGGTCCATTAGGTGATACTCAGAGGAGGAAGGGTTTCCTACTCGATCAGTGGCGCTTCCTCATGCACGTCATGATTGTGTGTATGTCTGGGAGGAAGGCGGGTACTGACGGAATGGGTGCGACCATGCAGTCAGCAATGACTGCTCTGACTTATAACAAACGTTATAGCTTTAGTCAGATGGTCTTTTATGAGATCAACAGACAGAGGAGGGCGATGGCTCGTGAGCGGTTCATAATGTATCCAAGATTCATCCAGATGATCTTGAACCATGTGGCTCCAAATTTGCCTCAACGACGTCCAATACGATACGTGGAGAATGTGAGCAAACGTATCTTCGCTCAATGCCGCACATCCAGTGCGAGGAGCAAGCCTGAACTGCGTCCAAGGCATACTCCACTCTTTGGGTACTTAATAAACCCGGGGTATGTGCCAGCTCGTGGGGATGAGTTCAGAGACCCTCAACCACGACAGGTAGGAGCACCTCGAGATGTACCTGCTGTGCCTGTTGTGTCGGCTGAGGAGGATGTAGACCTTGATGCTGCATTTGGCGGCCAAGGATTCTTCGACATGGACTGGTTTGATCCGCAAGAAGAGGTGCAGGTCACTGCTGCACAGGTTCGGGAAGTGAATGTTACTAGAGCAGCTACGACGGTGGCTGACTCAGATCTTGATGATATTATGGATGAGGCGAGAAGGATGTTGGTGACTCGAGAGAGGACGTTAGGGAAGAGGAAGAGGACAGTTGATGATACTGAGTCAGAAGAAGAAGAAGAGGATATTCACAAGCTGGTTAGACGATCAAGACGTGAAAGGACAGGTGCAGGTATGGGAGCTGGAGAGACTTCAAGAGTTGTACGTTTTGCTCCATCCGCACTGTCAGGTATGTCGATTGTTCCTACTTCTGTACAGGTTACAAGCGCTGCGGATGTTCCCGTGGTGGCTACATCAGCTGTCGGCATCCCATCCATCACACTACAGACGACGACTCCGGAGATTGTGTCGTTACCACCTCCAACGCTTACTCCTTCAGAGGTGGTGGCACAATTTGTAGAGTCTACCGTCGTTGCAACTGCAGGGTTGTCGGTCACGATACCACCTGCGGTTATGTCCACAACTGCTTCTGATGTCCCGGTTACATTCGAGATCCCTGCTGAGTATACTCAAGACACATCTAACATGAGGTTTGATTTCGATGCAACCCTCTCAGACTCGGAGAGAATAGCTGCACTTGAACGGGTCGTGGCAGAGCAATCGAGGATAACTTTATCCAGACCCAGGCTATTCAGCGCTTGTAGCAGAGAATCAACTACAGTCGTCCCTCCTGGTTGAACATGGGCGAATTCTAGATGCTATGAAGGAGTTCTTGGCATCTCAGGGGGAGACAGGCTGTAGAGGCGACGAGTTAAGGACAAAGAAGAGAAATGATAGAGACGATGATCCCAATGCATCGAAAGATGCAGGTGGTGAGTTGCCAAGAACTACTCAAGCTCTTGGGACTTCCACAGCTCAGGGGGAGTCTGCAGGTGCAGTTGGTGGTGATGAGGTGGTGATGGTTGATGATGATGATGATGTGATCGATGCGTTGAAAGAATTGGATGATGATATGCTAGAGGATGATGTGATGTTTGATGATGATGTGATGCCTATTGAGGAGATTGAGAAGATTGGAGCACAGATTGTGATTGAAGATGAGATTGAAGAAGGTGAAATAATTGAAGAAAATGTTGAACACGAGATCCCAGATGTTGAGAAAGCCGATATGGGTATTGAGATGGAAAATGATGAGACTGAGTGGGAGGAGCAGCCTAGGTGGAAGGAAGGCTGTGCTCATTGGTTTATTAAAACTAAGAAGCCTGCTGTTCCAACCATGTTCAAGAAGAGTTATAATATCAAAGGCTATGCTGAGTCGAAGAAAGGAATTATTTGTTGGCTATATGATGAACAGATAAAGTTGTTTGTGGTGAAACGTTTTGATGGGATTCAGTATTTTAAAAGAACGTTGAGATCTCTCAATACATTTCCTGAATGTGAGGTGAAGGATTTGGCTAGATTGGGGCTGATCAATAGAAGCGACGACAACATGGCAAGGGTTATTGGGAAGATCGTGTGGAAAGAAATCATAAAAGAGAAGAAGTTTTAGTTATTAAA
The DNA here is from genome assembly GCF_021521415.1 of Bidens hawaiensis. Classification (NCBI taxonomy): domain Eukaryota; kingdom Viridiplantae; phylum Streptophyta; class Magnoliopsida; order Asterales; family Asteraceae; genus Bidens; species Bidens hawaiensis. The sequence goes on along the minus strand of NW_027493263.1, from coordinate 316,538 downwards.
GCCACAGAAGGGAAAGCTAGTGGAAGATAAAGAAAGGGGAATGAGAGCAGATGGCAAGCCATGGATGGTAATGAAGTACAAACCGATTCGATGCATTAAGGAGGTTCCAATGAAGATTATGCCTCAAGATGTGTTGAAGAATCTTAAATGGTGGTATGTTGATTGCCAGACTGCTGAAGCCGTGATGGAAGACGAAGACGAACAAGAAGTGCTGAGGGTGTATGATCCGATGCATCTTGTTAACTTATCGAAAGCTGATCTGCAAGTGTTGAATGAAAAGAAGATATTCTATATTCCTGCTTGGAAAGACGAAGCGAGGAAGTATCAGCGAGTAGTCACGGTATGTGTTAGAGAAGGAGTGCATGCGTGAAGATTACAAGACAAGTGCTTAAAGATCAAGATATGAAGCTACTGCCAAGGGGGAGTCTGTTGGTGCATAAATGTCAGTAGTTCATAGTCTAGTGTCTGTAATCGAGTCTGTAATGTTATTTATGTTTTTGTTTAAGCGAAGTTGTTAACAAGTTCGCCTAGGCGAACTTGTTGAACAAGCGAAGTTATGGACAACTTCGCCTGAACATATCAGGCGAAGTTGTCGTGTATTTATACTAGGTTACGGCTTAGTGTTGAGTAGTTCATCGAGTTGATCTAAGCTGGTTTGAGTTCATTGTAACGTGAGGACGAGAGTCTGTATCAGTGATTCATATCACGTGAGTTCAGTTATTAATATATAACGTGTTTCGGTTTATTCGTGTGTGTTTGTTTGGTTTGCTTTCTACGCTCGTAACGATCTACGCAGGGATTCCGCACCTGAGTAGACCGATATATCTCGTGCGATCCGTCCAGGGAACCTACACCACGAGAATCTCATGGTATGGCAATACGACACCTATTGAGATATTTGAAGAAAACGACGAGTTACGGGATCAAGTACGGGAAGAACGGGTCCAAAAGACTTGTAGGTTATAGTGATAGTAGTCACAAGATAGATGAGGATGATGGTAGAAATACCACTGGCCACGTGTTTTATTACGGACAATCTCCAATTACATGGTGCTCACAAAAGCAAGCGACAGTTGCACTCTCATCGTGTGAAGCCGAGTACATGGCGGCTTCAGCATCCGCGTGTCAAGGTGTATGGCTTCGAGAGTTTTTGAGCGAGTTGACTGGAGAAGCGTTGCAGAAAGTTGGAGAAGCGTTACCACATCAAAGTTTTTGGCGCCGTTGCCGGGGACACGGTACGTTTCTAAGAATGATCCAAGTTTTAATTTAATCATTGTCTATAATTGTACAAATTTTTAACTTCTATTTTATTTTATCTTTATTATACCAAATAATATAATTTTACGGCTAGCCTACTTTTTACCTTTGTTTACCTTACCTTACTTTAGCTTAATTAGCTTAGACCTTAGATAGTTTAGAATAGCTTAGCCTAACTTATAGTTTAACTTAGACAAACTTTAGCTAACTTTTACTCTAGTGTTTACTTTTGATTTATTCCCATGAATGTCCTCTACTTCTGAGCCTGAGCTTGTTTCTCCAATTTCTGAACCGGAACGACTCTTTCGTCGACGAACTCGTAAACGAACTACAGAAACCACAGAAGCAATCAAAGATGAATCAGTAGACGCCACCACATCAGAAGAAAATCAAACCGAAGAAATGATGGCGGCCCAGAACAATGAGCCGAACATGAGCCAGTATGCCAAGCCAACTCTCGAAGGCTACGGCAATGGAGTGGCTCCACCCGAAATCACCGAAAATTTCGAAATCAAATCAAGCACCATTGATATGGTTGAAACTTCAGTTCAATTTCATGGTTTCCTCGACGAAGACCCTCTTTCTCACATATCTCGATTCCTACGAATCAGCGGAACTTTTAAAATCCAAAACTGTTCAGATGATCAAATCAAACTCAAACTCTTTCCTTTCTCTCTGAGGGGCCAAGCCCTAGAATGGATAGAATCTCTTTCCTCTGGCTCCATCACCACTTGGGACCGGATGGTTGAACAGTTTCTCCTCAAATATTTTCCTCCCAATAAAACTGCCAAATACCGAGCCAGCATTACCGGATTTCCAACCGATGATGATGAATCGTTACACGCAGCATGGGAAAGATACAAAAGTATTCTAAGAAGATGTCCACCCCATGGACTGAGTGTATGGTTACAAGTTCAAACTTTCTTTGACGCACAATCCAGTCAAAACAAACAGGCCGTCGACCAGATCGCTGGTGGAGACCTGGGATCCAAATCACCTAACGAAGCATTTGAAGTCCTCGAGAAGGCCGCAAAGAAGAGTTTCGCTTACAACCCACCAAGATCTACACCAACCCATAAAGGAATACACCACGTCGATTCAAACACTCTTGTCACAACACAGCTTGAAGCCCTTTCTAAAAAAATTCGAACAACTTCAAGCCGAGCTATCAATTACCAGACTCACCTGTGACACTTGTGGAGGAAATCATAAGACGAGTGACTGAAAACAAGTCATCATGGCCATGGAAGAAGTCGATTTTATCACTCGACAAAACAACGCTTTCAGCAACAACTACAATCCAGGATGGAGAAACCACCCGAATTTCAGCTGGAAAGACGGAGGCAACACTCAACCCTTACCCGAATTCGAAAAAAGACCAATGAATCAATCCTTCCAGCCTAAACCTCAATTCCAAGATCAAAGTTCCAGTAACCATCAAAACCCTAGCTACTCGAAGATCGAAGAGATGTTAATCCAACTCATAACCAAAACAAATGAGGCAGAGAAGAAGGCCGACTCAAGAGCTGTTGATATCAGCGGAGTATTGTTAAAACATGAAGCCGACCTCAAAAGTCAAAAAACATCATTACAGAATCTAGAAACTCAAATCGGACAAATTGCCCGACAATTATCAGAAAGACCACCCGGCGCTCTTCCAAGCAACACAATAACAAACCCAAATGCAGCAGCCAACGTTGTTACATTAAGAAGTGGCACAACCACTATTGTCTCACCAACTTCAGAACCAGTTATGGAGAAGGAATCCCCTGAGAAAATGCAGGAAACACTGATCCCGACAGGCACCGTACAACCTAAGGAACCAGTCCGAACTTCTGTTCAACCTATTCCATACCCTGGACGGCTGAAACAGGAGAGATTGGAAGCTCAGTACGGGAAGTTTTTAGAACTATTCAAACAACTCCATATCAACATCCCTTTTGTCGAAGCCATTGCTCAAATGCCGAACTATGCAAAGTTTCTCAAAGAAGTGCTGACCAACAAAAGGAAGCTGGAAGAGTTCTCGCATGTCACCTTGAGTAAAGAATGTTCAGCTATCCTTCAAAGCAAGCTGCCACCAAAAATGACCGATTCAGGGAGTTTTACTATCCCATGTCTCATAGGAAATTTTTATGTTAGCAATGCCCTGGCTGACCTAGGAGCTAGTATTAATTTAATGCCTTATGCGGTTTTTGCAAAACTAGGGATAGGAGAACCAAATCCCACCCGCATGAGCATTCAATTAGCTAACCGATCTGTTAAATATCCTCGGGGAATTGTTGAAAACATGCTTGTAAAAATTGACAAGTTTGTTTTCCCAGTAGATTTTGTAATTCTAGACATGGAGGAAGACAAAAGTGTACCTCTGATTTTAGGAAGACCCTTTTTAGCCACCGCAAAGGCTATTATTGATGTTTGCACCGGCAAATTCAATCTCAGGGTCAATGACGAGGCAATCACTTTTGACATAGGAAAATCCATGCAATATCCGCAACATCACGATGACACATTATACTGTGTCGACATCATCGATTCTATCGTGAGTTGCTATGTGCGGAAATCTTCCATTAATACCTCATTAGAAACGCAAATCATAACTGACACTATTACCAAACCCATTTTAGAAAACGATAATCTCAATACTATCAATAACTATCAGGATACATCAGAAATAGTATATGAGATCACTGAATGTAATGAAAAATCAAAACCATCAATCGAAGAACCACCAGCCTTAGAGTTAAAATAACTACCAAGCCATATCGAATACGCCTTTCTAGAAAAAGACTCTCAACTCCCAGTAATTATTTCATCTCACCTTTCTAAAGAAGAGAAAGACGAACTTCTTAAGGTTCTCAAAAACCATAAGAAGGCAATCGCATTGAAGATCATGGATATCAAGGGCATCAGTCCCTCCTTTTGTACTCACAAAATTCTCATGGAAGAAGAATACAAACCCGTGGTCCAACATCAAAGACGTCTCAATCCCAACATGCAAGATGTGGTTAAGAAGGAAGTAATAAAACTGCTTGATGCCGGATTAATCTACCCAATCTCGGATTCAACTTGGGTTAGTCCCGTTCAAGTAGTACCCAAGAAGGGAGGAATGACGGTCGTAATGAACGAGAAGGACGAATTAATACCAATGAGAACCATCACAGGCTGGCGAGTTTGCATTGATTACCGGAAACTTAATGACGCCACAAGAAAAGATCATTTTCCTCTTCCTTTCATCGATCAAATGCTTGAACGATTATCTGGAAAAATGTTCTACTGTTTTCTTGATGGATTCTCTGGCTATTTCCAGATTCCCATCGCTCCTGAGGATCAGGAAAAAACAACCTTTACATGTCCGTATGGCACCTTCGCCTACCGAAGAATGCCATTTGGACTATGTAATGCTCCAGCCACCTTCCAACATTGCATGTTGGCCATCTTTTATGAAATGATCGAAAACTCTATGGAAGTCTTCATGGATGACTTCTCAGTCTTCGGAGACTCCTTCGATCATTGTCTGAAAAACCTAGACAAAATGTTAGCTTGGTGTGAAGAAGTGAATCTAGTGCTCAACTGGGAAAAATGCCACTTTATGGTAAAGGAAGGCATTGTTCTCGGTCACAAGATATCCCAAGCAGGACTAGAAGTTGATAGGGCCAAAATAGAAACCATATCCAAACTTCCACCACCAACTTAAGTCAGAGCAATTAGAAGTTTTCTAGGTCACGCAGGCTTCTACCGCCGCTTCATAAAATACTTCTCAAAAATTGCTAGACCTATGACCAAACTTCTGGAGAAAGACGCACCATTTGTCTTCTCTGAAGAATGTGTTGAATCATTCAACATATTAAAAGAAAAACTTGTCAACGCACCGATCATGACTACACCCGATTGGACCTTCCATTCGAGATCATGTGCGATGCAAGTGACTTTGCAGTTGGATCCGTACTCGGACAACGCAAAGAAAAACACTTTCACCCAATTTACTATGCCAGTAAAACTCTTAACGATGCACAAGAAAACTACACCACAACAGAAAAAGAGTTATTAGCAGTAGTTTTCGCTTTTGAAAAATTTAGATCCTACCTAGTTCTTTCCAAAACCATAGTATACACTGACCATAGCCGCCATAAGATAACTCTTCAACAAACAAGATGCAATACCCAGACTCATCCGATGGATTCTATTACTCCAAGAATTCAACATTGACGTTAAGGACAAAAAAGGTGCAGAAAATGTAGCCGCATACCATCTTTCGCGCTTAGAATGCCCAGCTTCAAAAGGACACCACAAGGAAATTATCAATGATAATTTTCCACATGATGTTCTCATGCATATCCAAGCAGTCATGCAGGAGGAAGATGAAAGTCCTTGGTTTGCCGATTTCGCGAACTATTTAGCATGTAGAATCTTAAGGAAAGGGCTCACTCATCAACAGCGGAAGAAATTCTTCTCCGACCTTAAGTTCTACTTCTGGGAAGACCCATACTTATTTAGGATAGGTGCTGATCAGGTAGTTCGTAGGTGTGTATCAGGAAACAAAGCCTTAGATATTCTCAAACACTGCCATGAAGAACCTACTGGGGGACACCACAGTACCGCCACCACGGTCATAAAAGTGTTTGATGCAGGATTTTTCTGTCCCACCATATATAAAGACACACATGCTTTGATCCAAGGATGCGATTCTTGTCAAAGAGCCGGAAACATCTCAGCCAAAAATGAGATGGCTCAAAAGGGCATTCAATTTTGTGAGGTCTTTGATGTATGGGGAATAGATTTCATGGGCCCATTTCCTAACTCATTCGGAAATAAGTATATCCTTGTAGCAGTCGACTACGTGTCTAAATGGGTAGAAGCTCAAGCTCTTCCCACTAACGATACTCGAGTAGTTGTACGATTTATGAAAAAGTTGTTTTCACGATTCGGTACTCCAAAAGCCCTAATCAGCGACAGAGGTACCCACTTCTGTAATACCTTAATGGAAAAAGTCTTAGCACCATATGGAGTTCACCACCGTTTGGCAACACCATATCACCCTCAGACCAGTGGGCAAGTAGAAGACTCAAATCGGGGTATTAAAAGGATCGTAGAAAGAACCATAGGAATGAATCGCAAAAATTGGGCAGAAAAGTTAGATGACGCTTAGTGGGCCCTCAGGACGGCTTACAAAACCCCCATAGGAACAACACCATTCAAACTTGTTTATGGGAAAGCATGTCCTCTACCCGTAGAACTAAAACACAAAGCGTATTGGGCTCTGAGAGCAGTGAATTTTGATCTAATGTCCGCCGGTAAAAACCAAGAAGATCAAATTCACGAGCTCGAAGAACTAAGAGCACTGGCATATGAAAATTCCTGGTCTTACAAAGAAAAGACTAAACGTTTACACGGCGCCCATTTAAAAGGAAACAATAAATTTCAAGTTGGCGATCGTGTACTATTATATAACACACGTTTACGTCTTTTCCCAGGAAAATTGAAACGGTCACACGGGCCAGCATGGTGATAGTTGCACCTGTTGCATTTCGGGTGTTTCCCAGCATAGCCTCTCGAACCCTTCCCGCCACCGTTGTTGTTGTTGGGACCCTGATTATTGAAGCTCCGGGCGAGTTCGGGCTTTCGGTAGTGTTTTTGCTGTGGGGGTTCGATGATGAGGACCTGGTGTTGTCAAATTTCCTCTTTCCATTACTCCGGTTGTTGTTGCTGTTGTTGTCAGTGCTCGGGTTGTCACGGGTTTTAGAGGTCGAACCTCTAGGTGGTAACGCACCTTGGGTCACTGCCTGATCCGTCAGTTTGTGAGCTAACCGGATCGCTTGTTGAATTGTAGCCGGTTTGGAAGACGTCACCATACCCTGAATTTGCGGTACCAACCCATCGATGTACATCTCGATTCTCTTACTCGGCGGGTCTACCATCCGTGGACACATTACTGCTACCTCGTGAGAACGGGTGGTGTAGGCTTCTATTTCGGAACCCACCATTTTCAACGACCAAAACTCATATTCCAACTTCGCGATTTCCTCTCTAGGACAATATTCTTCCCGCATCATGTTCTTGAACTCTTCCCAGTTCATAGCGTTTGCCAATTCCAATCCAAGAATTTGCACATTCGAATTCCACCAAGTGAGTGCAGAATCTTCCAGTGTTCCAGCAGCAAATTTGACCCTACTGGCAGGTGGACAGTTACACATCTCAAAAACTGATTCAGCCTTCTCAGCCCAACGCAGGAAACCTATGGCTCCCTCAGTGCCCTTAAACGAATTGGGCTTGCAATCCAGGTAGTTCTTGAAAGTACACGTTCCAGTTGGACCCCCGGCTTAATTCTGAACATGTGCGGCTAGAGCTGCCGCCGCATGGTCATTCAATAGGGTTTGAAGTTCGGCTGCGGTTAAGTTGATGTTACCGCGACCGTGTCCAGCGTTTCTTCCAACCATTTCCTAGAATCACAGCATAAGATGTTAGACATGAATTCTCGGTTTCATATGCAACACACCATACACGTAATAAAAAGATAGGTAAGAAAGAAAATATAAAAGAACCAAACATCACATCACAACCATATAATAATCCAAATAATAATTCATGATTAAAAACCATTGTATTCGCTACAAAGTATTTAAAACCAATCCTTAAAATCATAGAAAATAATAGTTTGGATGGAGACAACCCCTCCATCTAGGTGTTATCATCCTTAGATGTCATCGTCTGAGGACACCTCTGAGTGTGCCTCTGGCTCAGCCGGTTCTTCCTCCGGTTCCTCTTCGGGTTCCTCCTCGGGATCTTCCTCGGGTTCCTCCTCAGGTTCTTCCTAGGGTTCTGCTGCATTCTGGGCGATTTGCATATGTAAAACATCGCAACGCTCTAGACCTATCTCTGTCCGGGTCCTCGCCACATGGAGTTGCTCTTGCAAATCGATTATCTCTGCTTGCATTCTTCTCATAATCTTCATCTGTTGATCACTAGCATCTTGCATTCCCTTCATAGTCGTTTTCAGGCGGGAAATTTCCTCCCTAGCCTCGGTTCCATCTCTTATCAATCCGGGAATGTCCGCTCTCGCCGAGCGCATAAAACCCACGTCACGCTCTAAACAAGAGACAACAGCCGCGAGAACCCGCTCTATGGGTTCGGTTATGGGTGGTAGAGTGTTGGGGTAAGCAGGACGACTCGGGTCCACTAACGGAGTTTTACTGTCAGAGGGTGTGAACTAACAGGATCGGAATCATTAGTTATAATCAAACCATAAAAAAAGTTTTCAATCCATGAAAATATTTAAATGTAAATAAATGCGGAAGCGTAAAACCTTTAACCAAAAGTTGCGTCACGCAGGACGACTTAAAAACCCAAATAATAATAATTTAAAACAAGTTTGCATAAACAATAGCGTTCAAAGTAATGCATGATCCTATACCGCGCGCCCGCCTCGGCCACCTGAGAATAACATACTAAAAGTGTCAACACGGGGTTTGTGAGTTCACAAGTTTATATAAATAAAGCTTTGTGTTTTGCGTTTTGCGTTACTAGATAGTGTTAAATCAATTATATATCTATAGGTAGCTAGCCTATTAAGCAAGTATTACTAAGTGTTCGACACCGAAGCTGACTGTTTATCATATGCCTTGCCACCGGGTCTGTCCCGACCATGGTAATGTGTTAGCCAAAATTACACCCACTCGACCTCCAGTCGAGCTTAGCGTTGGGTGTGGTTTGTCAAACCCAGTAGTACTACTCAACAGTGACTCGCTATTATCCAATACTAAACGGTTCGATGTGTGAAGGACTTCAGTTATTTCGTTTGCCACTTAGCCTTTACAAGTGATATATAATAAATAACAAAATCTAAAGCGTTTCGGAGTATGTATTCTCCCCCAAGTGAAAAGCGTTTTAAAAGAGTTAAAAGGGGAACGTGAAACTCACTGTTTGCGAAGAATTCCAAAAACAAGTCACCCAAGTGATGCGCGTCACAGAAAACCCTCACTAGCGTTCTAAAATAACAAGGAGATTTTCTAAGTGTTGGAACTATTATCGAGTCTCTAGACTCGGCACATAATACCTATGCACAAGATACATTTCGTGTTTCGTTTGTAAATTGTGTGTGTCTCAACAAACACATTTGTGATACGTTACATGTGTGAACAACTATTTACGTGTCAAGTATTAATAGTGTACATTTCTAGCAATTATTCCCCGCAAGGGAAATTTGGTCAAAACATAACAATTATCTAGCAATTAGCACGTTTCATGTATTTTCACAAAGTTCAGCAGCTAGTTTCATCAAGACAGAATTCAACTTGAAAGATTACTCTATTCAACAGATCATAGCATCTCAATTAATTCACCAAAAATCGTCACAAAAGCATACATGAGTTAGGTTTCCAGAACATATTTTATTGTATTTTTATTCCACATAGATTTCTCACAATGATCAAAACATTACAGCAAACTCACAGCAGTCAAAGTGATGCGCAACAGAATTTTATTTGTTATTCCTGTTAAATGAAAAATCCAACTAATGCAAGACCACTTGGGTTAGGTTGTTAACTCAACATGTTAACTTCCAGAAGTGTAACCAACCATTTGGTCTTGTAATTCATTGGATATGCTAATTACAAAACAACTTAACAGCAGGTCTCACAATTCAGATTTGCACTTCAGTTTTGTAAAATAATAAAAGTTACCCTTTTCTCGTCCAAAAATTACAAACTTGGACTTTATAGAAACTAGACTCAACATAGTACCCTGTAGTTCAAACAACCTCGACCAATTTCCATATTAACATTTAGTTACAGTTGTCTAAACATAATTTACAATCTGTCCAGTACCAGTTTTGACCTTTAATCACATTTAAATCGTTTGAGCAACTAAAACACCTCCAAATTAGGCGTGGTTGGGTTTTACGAAAACTAGACTCAGAGTACTACCTTTTAGACTCATAAATAGATCGGTTTGCTTTTATATTTAACAAGTTACATGTCGTTCAAGTTTCACTATCTCTGCTGTCAAAACTCAGCAAGCACAAACAATCGTCTAACATGCATCCTAAGCATACGACATAACTCCAACATGCAATAAACATCATTAACCATAAAAATCAGTAGTAACCCTCTAGGTTTTACAAATAATCCATGATTTAACATTCTTTTACCGTTCAAAATCACATATGATCATCAAAATCAATAACCAACGCATAATCAATCATCCTCTAATTAAAATCAAGCACATAAAAATTAATACATAATTTACAAAGTTAGGGTTTCATGTTTATACCTTAAAACCGCAAAAACAACTAAGAGAAACGTGAGAGATGCTTAGAAACGAGTGTGGGATGCTCCGATTATGAAGAACAAGATCAAACGAAGGTGATATGGTGGTGGGTGTTGGCTGCCGTCGCAAAGAGAGGGGAGGGGGGTTTCGATCGGGTGTGAGGGAGAGGGAAGATAGTTAGGGTTTATTTATGTTATTAATAATAATATGTTACACTAAGGACCCTCAACTTCTAATTATTTCTTTTCTAGCATAAAATAACTTGTTTGCATCTTGAGTTAGTGTTCTAAATGATATTATCAAATAACACATAAGCCTAACACATAATTATCACATAATTATTGTTTGGATGTTTTTCGTTTATTCACCAATGGTTTGCGTCAACTCGTTTGCGTTTCGGTGCAATCCCGAAAGACTACACATGTAGTAATTGTCAAGCGTCATTTAAAACCCTAGTTTAAATGTAATGAGATGTGCGTTATAGATCAAGTGATCTTAAGTTTGAATTGACGGAGTTTGGATTAACGGAGTTAACCTGAAATTGACGAGTGTCACAGTAGAGGTCATCAAAAACTGGGAAGCACCTAAGACTCCGACTGAGGTACGACAATTCCTAGGACTGGCCGGCTACTACCGGCATTTTATTGAGGGATTTTCCAAGATTGCTCAACCACACACCGCATTGACACATAAGGGAACTAAGTACAATTGGGGTGACGCACAAGAATCCGCCTTCTAACAATTAAAAACCAAACTCTGTAGCGCCACTATCCTAGCCCTCCCCGAGGGAACGGAGAATTTTGAGGTGCATTGTGACGCATCGATACAAGGTCTCGGTTGCGTGTTGATGCAACTCGTGAAGGTTATAGCCTATGCCTCTCGACAACTACGGATCCACGAGAAGAACTACACGACCCTTGACCTGGAACTCGGAGCTGTGGTGTTTGCTCTTAAGATCCGGAGGCATTACTTATACGGTACCAAGTTTACCATTTACACTGACCACAAGAGTCTCCAGCATATCTACGATCAGAAGGAGCTGAACATGCGACAGCGTCGTTGGGTCGAGCTACTTAAGGATTATGACTGTGCCACCAAGTACCACCCTGGCAAGGCCAATGTAGTGGCCGATGCTATTAGCAGAAAAGAAACAGATAAACCTAGACGAGTGCGAGCATTCCAACTCACGATTCACGCCAACTTACCCGATCAGATTCGTGATGCTCAACTCGAAGCCTTGAAAGACGATAATCTCCCATCAGAACTCATGCGAGGCATGAACAAGCAACTTGAAACCAAATCGGACGGGGTTCGATATTTCGAAAACCGGATTTGGGTCCCTCGATACGGAGAGTTGAGAACCCTAGTGAAGGACGAAGCACACAAGTCCCGATATTCCATCCACCCTGGCTCGGATAAAATGTACCATGACCTAAAGGCACTTTACTGGTGGCCAAACATGAAAGCCGACATTGCCACCTACGTGAGCAGATGCTTGACTTGTGCAAGAGTCAAAGTGGAATATCGGAAACCATCTGGTCTGCTACAGGAACCGGAACTTCCAACGTGGAAATGGAAACACATTTCCATGGATTTCATCACGGGATTACCCAAAACACCGACGGGATGCGATACCATCTGGGTGATCGTTGACCGGTTGACTAAGTCTGCACACTTCTTAGCAATCAAGGAATCGGACAAAATGGAAAGACTGACTCGCATCTATATGAAAGAAGTAGTGTCTAGACACGGAGTGCCTGTCTCAATCATATCTGATCGAGATTCCCGTTTCACTTCGCACTTCTGGAAGTCACTACAGAGTGCACTAGGCACCCGCCTTGATATGAGCACAGCATACCATCCTCAGACGGATGGGAAAAGTGAGCGCACCATTCAGATCTTGGAGGACATGTTGCGTGCATGCGTGTTGGATTTCGGAAAAAGTTGGGAACCTCACTTGCCTTTGGTAGAGTTTTCGTATAATAACAGCTACCACACAAGCATTAAAGCAGCGCCGTTTGAAGCGTTGTACGGAAGAAAGTGTCGATCACCTCTCTGCTGGGCAGAGGTGGGTGATAGCCAAATCACTGGTCCAGAATTAGTACTTGAACCCTCTGAAAAGATTGTTCAAATCCGAAACCGCATGGCAGCAGCACGAGATCGCCAAAAGAGTTACGTAGACAAGCGCCGAAAGCCTCTTGAATTTCAAGTGAACAACCAAGTTTTACTCAAAGTCTCACCTTGGAAAGGTGTAGTTCGCTTCGGAAGGCGAAAAAAACTCAATCCACGATACGTTGGCCCTTACCGGGTAACTGAGCGCATTGATCCGGTAGCGTACCGACTGGATTTACCAACGGAACTCAGTAGCGTACACAATGTATTCCATGTATCCAATTTGAAGAAATGCATTTCCGATGAAACCCAAGCAGTTCCTCTGGGCGAGTTGCATGTTGATGAACAGCTACGGTTCATCGAAGAACCAGTCGAAGTTTTGGATTGGGAAACCAAAACACACAAGCACAGCAAAATTCTAATCGTTAAGGTTCGTTGGAACTCGAGACGTGGACCAAAGTTTACGTGGGAACGCGAGGACCAAATGATGAAAAAGTATCCTCACCTTTTTGAAGGGTTGACCAAACACCGAAAACCGCGAAAGCCGTCAAACCGTCAGAAATCACCAGAGGTATGAATTAAATTTCGGGACGAAATTTCTTTTTACTAGGGGATGATATGACAAACTGAAAATTTTTCTTGCTTTTTCAGACACCCATCGCGACTTGACTCAAATTTTCGGGACGAAAATTCTTTCAACATGGGAATGATGTGACACTCGTCAATTTCAGGTTAACTCCATTAATCCAAACTCCGTCAATTCAAACTTAAGATCACTTGATCTATAACGCACATCTCATTACATTTAAACTAGGGTTTTAAATGACGCTTGACAATCACTACACATGTAGTCTTTCGGGATTGCACCGAAACGCACACGAGCAGACTCAAACTATTGGTGAACAAACGATAAACATCAAAACAACAAATACGTGATAATTATGTGTTAACATATATGTTACTTGATATGTTATGTGTAATGCTAAACACAAGAAGCAAGAACTTATTGTTTACACTAGAAAATTAATAACTAAAAGTAGAGGGGCCATTGTGTAACATATTATTATTATAATAATTAACAAAACCCTACACTCCCTCCCCCTCCCAAGAACCGATCGGCTCTCTCCCTCTCTTCCCCCCTTGGCTGCCGTCACATCACACACACATACATACAACCTTTTTCAAGTTTTGTTGAAGAATTAAGGTGCTAGTAGGTAATTAACAACTCCTCTATGCATTCTATGTGTTAAATTTTGGTATTGAATGGGTTAATCAAAACCCTAATTCTTGAAAATTGATGATTAAGATGAGTTAGGGTTTGATTATATGCTTGATGATGAATTGCTAATGAAATTGATAACTAGTTGTGTTATTGTTGCTTGTTAATCACTTGTTCTTTGATTTTAAACTTTCAAGAAAACCCCTAACTATGTGTGTAATGTGAAATTGATATTCATGGTTGGTTAATCTTGTGTCTAGAGTGTTATATGCATGGATTATGATTCATAGATTGTTGTTATGTTGAGTTTTGATGTAAACTGGTACTGGACAGATTGTTAAATTTATGTTTAGACGACTGTAACTGAATGTTAATGTGGTAATTGGTCAAAATTATTAATACTACAGTGTACTAGGTTGAGTCTAGTTTCTAAAAAGTCCAAGTTTGTAATTTTTGGACGATTTTGACTGCTGTGAGTTTACTGTAATGTTTTGGTCTTTGTGAGAAAACTATGTGGAATAAAAATACAATAAAAATAGTTCTAGAAACCTAACTCATGTGTGCTTTTGTGACAATTTTTGGTGAATTAATTGATATGTTATGTTCTGTTGAATAGAGTAATCTTTCAAGTAGAAATCTGTCTTGATAAAACTAGCTGGAGGTCGAGTGGGTGTAATCTTGGCTAACACATTACCGTGGTCGTGGTTGACATGGTGGCAAGGCATATGATAAACAGTCAGCTTCGGTGTCGAACACTTAGTAATACTTGTTTTATAGGCTAGCTACCTATTGATATATAATTGACTTAACATTATCTGGTAACGCAAACGCAAACACTTAAACGTAAACGTTTTCCTTTATTTATATATGTGAACTCACAAACCCTGTGTTGACACTTTTAGTATCTTATTCTTAGGTAGCCGAGGCGGGCTCGCGGTATAGGGACATGCATTTCATTGAACACTATGGTTTTGAAAACTTGCTTTTAAACTTTTATTAATTTGGTCTTAAGTCGTCCTGCGTGACGCAACACTTGGCTTATGATTTACGCTTCCGCATTCATTAAACTTTAATATTTGTGGTTTAAAAACTTTGAATATGATGTTTGATTATAACTAATGATTCCGGTCCTGTTAGTTCGCACCCTCTGACGGTAAAACTCCGTTAGTGGATTTTGAGGGTGTGATAATATTGTACTTAGAAATGATGAGATATAAGTTATGATGTATTTCTCTAAGTCTTGGTAATCCGAAAATGGCTTTGCTTAGGATATCATGCTACTTAAAGAAATCATATGTTAACAGAATGTGTAATTATAACCTACATAAATCAACCAAGGGGAGGTTGTGTGAGTTAACTACAACCACTCAAAGTTGTTAGGATTGGTATTTGAGAAATCGAAGTCAATTCTAATCATTCTACTTTACCAACTGCTTATCTACTTAAATTCACATTCTCGGGGTAGCATGCTATTAAGCATAGGATGGACTTGAAAATATGCATGCTATTATTCATTATGTCATAGAATGTGTTCACTCCAAAATAAGGATCATAATTCTATCATATATTATTAGGACAAGTCTATCACATGTTTAACTATTAATCATCAAGGAACAATGGAGTGGATTCTAGATATTAGATGGTAACCTTCGCATAAATGAATAATTCGTTTAGAATTTCTTATCTTGGTCACCTATGTATTATATATAAGTATCTACATTTTATAAAAAGTTCAAAAAAATTAACCCCAAAATGATTAAAACCTCCGATTAAAGTAAAACAACGATTTATTATTAGAAACCTTTGTGTCCACGGATCGATACTTGGTTCTTACCAATACTATTCTACATATACGATAGGTACACTTGCCTATTTTATGTGTGTTTAGTCTTTGTAGAAATCACTTTTATAAATTTAAAACACGATCTTGTGCAAAAGCAAATAATTCAATCCTTCATATTTTACTACTACACGCGCACGCACATCAGTTTGGTTTTATTAATTTAAGGCTTAGTGTTGAATTGCGAGAATTAGTTATTAATATTTATATCTTGCTTTTCGCACATCAATTTTTTGGCTTGGTTTTATAAATTTAGACTTTCCCCTTTAAATCCGACTTGTTTAATGAGTCAATCACAACTTAGTAAGCCTATTATCGAGTTTGAGGTTGATGGGATGGAAGTCAAATTGAGGAATATGTTCCTTCAGGGGAGGACGAGTTTACGGGTGAGTTTGGTGAAGAGTTGATGGATTTTACCGTTACAGATGAAGGAGAGTTTGACCCACTTGGCGATTTAAATTTTCTTGAGGATCTATTGTATAACGAGCCAAGTACAGGGATCACGAAGGAGCCTTGTGAGGAGAGCCATGAGGTGGTTGGTGATTTAGTCTTTCCACCATTGTACTTTGATTGTGAAAAACCAAAACATGAACCGTACTCAATCTCCATTCGGGACGTGTCGATGTTTAAAAAGTTGGCTAAAAGAATTAGAAGGAGGATATATGGGCTTAAGGATCATGGTTTGATGACGAGTTTGAATTCCCCAGCTTACTTATTGAATCATTTTCGGGGGAATTCAAGAATTGGTGGTTCGAGCTGAATTCAGATTTCAAGACCACGTGAGTTTTGCAGTTGGTTTTTTCCCTACTAATTGTAAACGGAGAGTGTTGAGGAGCATTGATAGGAAGCGGATAAAGGAGAAGCCTCCTGATTAAGGTTTTATGAGTGAGTCCGACTGAAAACTATTATGTTATTCTGGGGTTGGTTGATGATGGTTGATGTGCTGGAGTTTGAAGCAAGTGTAGGGATGCTTACTGACTTTTGGTATTTAGTGACGTTGCTGAATTATTGATTGGTTGAGTGTCGCTTTTGTTCGTGAGTGACTGCTTGGTAGAGAGCATTTGATTTTGAGGCTTACGTTTGAATTGGAGGGCATAGAACATGACTCATGACACATGTTCACTGCTATTTACTAAGGGAGTCTGTTCCATTTTTCTTTATTTATTTAATTTTTGTCTTTTTCCTATCTCACATTGAGGACAATGTGAAATTTAAGTGTGGGGGGATAGAGAATTGATGTTTTAAATGTACTAATAAATAACAAAAATAAAATTAAAGAAAGGTTTAAGAGAAAAATTAATTACAAATGGTAAAAGATTTTAAATTTTTTTGTCCCTTGTTTTCAAATTTTTGCATTAAAAAGGAAATGATATTAACTACCGATCATTATCACTCTTGAATTCTTAAAGAAAAATGAATTTTCTTTCTTTGAATCAGATCATATAATTTGGGATGTGTTGGTGGGCTCAACTCTTTAGTTGGTATAGACAGTACATGTTTGACTTTAATTGAATCTTAATTTACTTGAACTTTGGTGGGATGCATTAAAATAATTTTGGGTGAAAGACTGGGCCATACTCAAGCCTCATGTTTGATTTGATTGCTAAATTTTTATGAAAATCTAAATGTTGAAATACGATGCTTGGGTAGGTTTAACGTTAAGGTATACTAGTTAGCCCATGATATAAACATAAAAAAAACATACTTCTAGTTTTAGTGGTTGACACTTCATAGGTGTATGGTTTTATAACCTTAAATTATATATTTATGGGATGCTCCAGGGTTCGGAGACTATGGGTCGGTATACGGTATATCATCTGGGTATTCACATTGCCTAAGTGGATTTGTGACTATTTAAATAAGCTAAAAATAGCAAACACGTAATTTATTGCCAAATCATAAGTCATAAAACTTGATCACACATGCTTTAAAGTAAAAATTACATTACTGGCTTGATCAAACCACGCTGTTAACCATGTGAGGTCTCCTTGCTCGCGTCTTAATTACCATTAAGAAACGGACCACAAGGCTCACGTCATATGTAAACCCATAGATGAATTCGTGTATACTTACTGATGGTGATGGTCCTGAGGTGTTGCTTGATAATGAGGGTATACCATGTAGTGGGGAACACTAGCTAGTTAGTTCTTTATTGCGCTTAACTGAGTATCTAAGTGGCTACCTAGTAGAACTTAATGCTTAAATTTATGTGGATAATCGATCGTCTCAGTTTTTCTTAAATGTTATGTTATGTCTTGTTCAGATAGATATGAGGTTTAAGTCAACTTGGGGTGGTTACGGGTCGGTAAAACCGATCAAAAGAAAAAAAAATTGCTATTAAATTTGGCTTCCGCTTGTTAAGGATGGCAATGGGTCGGGTTTGGTACGGGTTTATGTATTCCCAAACCTATACCCGATTATTATAGCCCGTACCAAACCCGTCCCAATCCCGTCGGGTTTTTATCTGGTAATTACCCGTCGGGTTTCGGGTTTTCCCATTGGGTTTCGGGTTTCCTATCGGGTTTTGTCAAAAAAACCCGTCGGGTATACCCGACCAAATCTCGTCATAATTGATCAATTACAAACAATGATTGCCATAAAAAGTAAATGTTTCAAATAATTGACATAACCAAGTTTCGACAAATAAGTATTTCTCAAAAGTTCCATGAAAGGAAAACACAATTCAACAAAAAAAAAGTAGCATGCTAGCTACTATAAAAAAATTTAAGGCGTAACTTCATTCATCATTGGGGCTTAATTGCACTTATTCCTTCATACTCTTTTCCTATAAGTAATTAAAAATATATGCATTAATTAAATATATATATATATATATATATAATTATACCCGATTTTTGATAAGACACACAAAGATCGGAGCCAGCGTGATTTTTGAGAGACACAAGTTTAGATAATAGAAACTCAATAGTCTTCCTATTTTATTAATTTGAATAAGTATGGTAATTACAAATTGCAATATATAAGTAACTATATAACTTACGTGTGTATATATATATAGTACATATATAAAAAATTTGTGTCGGGTATATAATCGGGTAAACGGGTAAATGTTATCGGGTAATCGGGTAGGGTAATCGGGAATTTTGGAAATCCCAAACCCGTCCCAAACCCGTGAAAAATTTTAAAACTAATACCAAACCCGTCCCAAACCCTAATGGGTCGGGTATTACCCGTCCCAATTACGTCGGGTTTCGGGTTTTCCCATCGGGTTCGGGTTTCATTACCATCCCTACCGCTAGTACATATAAACTTAAAAACAGTCACTTGTTGTTTGTCTCGTTGCGTATGGAAAGCGAATGGGTTTAAAGTGGACCAATACACTAGCAATCGCGGTTAAGTTTTGATCATGTTTTTGAATTATAAATATTGAAAAAAGTCAAGAATTGAGTTGCTATTATCAGTCGGTTATGATCCTATGAAAATTACTTTTTCAGAGACGAAAAATGTTTAAGTGTTGGGATATTTGATGTGCTGCATGTCACACCCCGACCAAAGGCGGCGGAACATGCCGAGGTGTAACGATTGCCCATAAGCGCATGACACTATTTAAAGCGACAATATTTAACAAACTCATTTCATTTCACAACATCGAAAATGTCACATAACCAAATATTCATAAGTCAAATACAACAAAATATAGCAAAATATAGCAAATCAAAAATTGTTCATTTTTGCTAATATCCTAACGGTATTTGTGTCATTTTCTTCACCGAACTCCATAATCAACCTAGATGCAAACCTGTAACATTTCATAAAATAAAGTTGTCAACACAAAGGTTGGTGAGCAATTCATAAGTTTGAACAATAGATATATAGTATGAAAAGACACAAAACTAGTATACAAAACCATAAATAATAGCTATAAACTTGGATAAATTGACAATCGCTAATAGAATTACGTTAGCGCCACCTAGCTACAAGGGATTGCCAAGTGGTATGGGATTTAATAGAATATCGTTAATTGCATTACGTTAACGACACCTTGCTACAAGGGGATGCCAAGTAGTCTAGGATTTATAGATTCCACCAACCGAAAGCGATAAACACATAGGCATATAAGCATAGAACACCAAATCGAGCAATTATTCAAGTAAAGTATACAACAACGTTTGTGGTTTAAGACTCAAGTATAAAGCATTTGATTTGAATAAGTATGAAATGTCACCCCAAAACAAAAGATAGAAAACGGGGTATGAAGTTACTCACATTCAAGTATAAAACTTGATCGGTAAAAGATGAATAACCGGATAGATGAAGTTTAACTAGCAAGGCCTGAATTACAATAAAATCTTGGATTTAGAATGGTTGTCTTGAAGATCTTTAAATAAAATAATTGTTGCAAAAAGTAAACAATTAAAGTTCAAGGTTTAAAATGTAACTATTTAAGAATTTATAATAACAATCCTTTAAAAATGTAAGTTTGCTCGAAACCGGGTTAAAGTATCTAACCTTAATATTTACTTAACCAATGTTAAGTAATAAGGTGGGAAAAATGCTAAAATGCAAGTTCCTTTGGGACAAAGATACTAAAACGGGTTTTTAACGAGTGTTCGGGTTGTCGATTCGGGTCTTGACAAATGGTCAAACCCAAAGTCAACTTTCCAACATATTAATTGTTATGAGATAACTCATTAAAATATACTAACACTTAACCAATTATGTAAATCTATTGTTTAGAACTAACAACGCACGTTAAGCGAGTGTTCGGTTTTGTCGGTCCAAACTATGTGATGAGATCAAGTTAGATCCAACAATTCCAAGTACTTAAGAAAATAATTAAAATCAGTTTGTAAACTATTTTTAAAGAAATATACAAGTCTTGATAGTTAAAAACACACTTGTGTGTCTTAAGTGAGTAATAGTCGGTATAGTTCGGTTTGGTTCGGTCTCCATCTCACAAATAGTTCATAGATGGTTTCTACATGCCCAAATATCATAGAACTTGTATATTGGTTTATAAATGAAGAAAACTTAAATTTTACAACTAAAAAGTTAACTACAAGTCTTTTAAGCAAAAGTTTCGGTTTAGTTCGGTTTCCATCTCCCAACGAGTTTATAGATGGATTCCATATGCTTAATATCAAAGAACTTGTAAAAATGATTTTTGAAACTCAAATATAGCAATAAACATGTTTAAACAACTATTTTAACAAAACTAGTAAACAAAAGTTCGGTTTCCAGTTTGGACTAGTTTCGGTTAAACCAGGTTAGTCTTATACACATGTAACGTGTCACCAACGTGTTTGTCGAGTGACACATAATTCACAAACGAAACACGAAACGTATCTCTTGCATAGGTATTATGTGCCGAGTCTAGAGACTCAATAGTAGTTTAAATACTTAGAGAATCTCATTTTTGTTTTAGAGCACTAGTGAGGATTTTCTTTGACGCGCATCTCTCGGATTTGTTTTTGAATTCTTCGCAAACAGTGAGTTTCACGTTCCCCTTTTACTCTTTTAAACGATTTTTACTTGGGGGAGATAACATACTCCAAACACTTTAGATTTTGTTATTGGTTATATATCGCTTGTAAGGCTAAGTGGCAAACAAACCAACTAAAGTCCTTCATAACATCGAACCGTTTAGTATTTGTATAATAGCGAGTCACTGTTGAGTAGTACTACTGGGTTTGACAAACCCCGCCCAACTCTAAACTCGACTGGAGGTCGAGTGGGTGTAATCTTGGCTAACACATTACCATGGTCGTGGTTGACATGGTGGCAAGGCATATGATAAACAGTCAGCTTCGGTGTCGAACACTTAGTAATACTTGTTTTATAGGCTAGCTACCTATTGATATATAATTGACTTAACATTATCTGGTAACGCAAACGCAAACACTTAAACGTAAACGTTTTCCTTTATTTATATATGTGAACTCACCAACCCTGTGTTGACACTTTTAGTATCTTATTCTTAGGTAGCCGAGGCGGGCGCGCGGTATAGGGACATGCATTTCATTGAACACTATCGTTTTGAAAACTTGCTTTTAAACTTTTATTAATTTGGTCTTAAGTCGTCCTGCGTGACGCAACACTTGGCCTATGATTTACGCTTCCGCATTCATTAAACTTTAATATTTGTGGTTTAAAAACTTTGAATATGATGTTTGATTATAACTAATGATTCCTATCCTGTTATTTCACACCCTCTGACGGTAAAACTCCGTTAGAACCAGAGGAAGAACCTGAGGAAGAACCTGAGGAGGAACCCGAGGAAGATCCCGAGGAGGAACCCGAAGAGGAACCGAAGGAAGAACCGGCTGAGCCGGTGGCACACTCAGAGGTGTCCTCAGACGATGACATCGAAGAATGATAACACCTAGATGGAGGGGTTGTCTCCATCCAAAATATTATATTCTATGATTTTAAGGATTGGTTTTAAATACTTTGTAGCGAATATAATAGTTTTAATCATGAATTATTATTTGGATTATTATGTGGTTGTGATGTGATGTTTGCTTCTTTTATTTTTTTCTTTCTTACCTACCTTTTATTACATGTATGGTGTGTTGCATATGGAACCGAGAATTCATGTCTAACATTTTATGCTGTGATTCTAGGAGATGGCTGGAAGAAACGCTGGACACGGTCGTGGTAACATTAACCTAACCGCAGCAGAACTCCAAACCCTATTGAATGACCATGCGGCGGCAGCTTTAGCTGCACATGTTCAGAATCAAGCCGGAGGCCCAGCCGGAGCCTGTACTTTCAAGAACTACCTGGATTGCAAGCCCAACTCGTTTAAGGGCACTGAGGGAGCCATAGGTTTCCTGCGTTGGGCTGAGAAGGCAGAGTCAGCTTTCGAGATGTGTAACTGTCCACCCGCCAGCAGGGTTAAGTTCGCTGCTGGGACACTGGAGGATTCTGCCCTCACTTGGTGGAACTCCAATGTGCAAATTCTTGGGTTGGATTTGGCGAACGCTATGAACTGGGAAGAGTTCAAGAATATGATGCGGGAATAGTATTGTCCTAGAGAAGAAATCGCGAAGTTGGAATCTGAATTTTGGTCGTTGAAAATGGTGGGTTCCGAGATTGAAGCCTACACCACCCGTTCCCATGAGCTAGCAGTAATGTGTCCACGGATGGTAGACCTGCCGAGTAAGAGAATCGAGATGTATATCGATGGGTTGGTACCACAAATTCAGAGTATGGTGACGTCTTCCAAACCGGCTACAATTCAACAAGCGATCTGATTAGCTCAAAAACTGACGGACCAGGCAGTGGCACAAGGTGCGTTACCACCTAGAGGTTCCACCTCTAAAACCCGAGACAACTCAATCACTGACAACAACAACAACTCGGGTAATGGAAAGAAGAAATTCGACAACACCAGGTCCTCATCATTGAACCCCCCACAGCAACAACACTACCGTAAACCTGAACTCGCTCGAAACTTCTATAATCAGGGTTCCAACAATTACAACAACGGTGGCGGGCAGGGTTCGAGTGGTTATGCTGGGAAGTACCCGAAATGAAACAAGTGCAACTATCACCAAGCTGGCTCATGCGACCGTATCAAGTGTCTGAGATGCGGAAAAATGGGTCATCAGGCCAAAGACTGTAGGGGAGACCTAGCGGCAAAGGGTGCTCCTAAACAGCCTACGGCGACTAAAGGGTGCTTCGAGTGTGGTCAAGAGGGTCATTTCAGGAAGGATTACCCCAAACTAAAGCAGAATGAGAACAATGGAGGCAGCAACAGTGGCGGAAGCAGTGGTAAAGGTAGAGCTTTCGTCATTGGGTCGGGCCAGGCCCGCAACGATCCGAATGTGGTTACCGGTAAGTTTCCTGTGAACGACTGTTTTGCTTTTGTTTTGTTTGACACTGGAGCTGATAGGAGTTTTATATCGGAAGCCTTTAGTAAACTCTTAGACTTAACTCAAACCCCGTTAGATGCTAAGTTTCCTGTTGAATTAGCCGACGGTAAGTCTATAGAAACAACTCATGTACTAGCGAGATGTAAGTTGAAACTGTCAGGTCATACTTTTGATATCGACCTCATACCTTTTACACTTAGTAGTTTCGAAGTCGTTGTCGGCTTGGACTGGCTATCCGAGAACCGAGCTGAAATTATATGTCATGACAAAATAGTCCACATCACTACCCCTTCCGTCGAAATCATTTCGATTCAGGGCGAGAAAAGTGGCATGACCACCAGCATCCTCACCCTCATGAAGGCGCAGAAATATCTACGAAAGGGTCATCCTGCAATTTTAGCCCATATTGTTGAGAAACCCGCGGAGGAGAAGCGAATCGAAGACATACCGATTGTGCGAGATTTTCCGGAAGTCTTCCCGGAGGATTTTCCTGGACTCCCACCTATTCGACAAGTCGAGTTCCAAATCGAATTGGCCCCCGGTGCAGCACCCATAGCACGAGCCCCGTATCGGCTCGCACCGGCGGAGCTTCAAGAGTTGTCCACTCAATTACAAGATTTGTTGGATAAAGGTTTTATCCGACCCAGCTCATCCCCATGGGGAGATCCTGTCTTATTTGTTCGAAAGAAGGACGGGACTTTCCGCATGTGCATCGACTACCAAGAGCTGAACAAGGTGACGGTTAAGAACCATTATCCCTTACCCCGAATTGATGACCTCTTCGACCAGCTGCAAGGATCGAGTTACTACTCGAAGATCGATCTGAGATCTGGTTACCATCAATTAAGAGTGCGCGAAGAAGACATTTCAAAGACGGCTTTTAGAACTCGGTACGGTCACTACGAGTTTTCAGTTATGCCTTTTGGCTTAACCAACGCACCAGCCGTATTCATGGATCTCATGAACTGAGTATGCAAGGCGTACCTCGACAAGTTTGTGATTGTTTTTATTTATGATATCCTCGTCTACTCCAAGAACAAGACCGACCACGAAGAACACCTGAGGTAGATCTTAGAATTGCTGAAGAAGGACAACTGTACGCTAAACTCTTGAAATGCGAATTTTGGCTTCGCGAGGTTCACTTCTTAGGACATGTGATCAATGAGAATGGAATCCATGTCGATCCCGGCAAGGTAGATGTCACACCCTCAAATCCACAAACGGAGTTTTACCGTCAGAGGGTGTGAACTAACAGGATCGGAATCATTAGTTATAATCAAACCATAAATAAATTTTTCAATCCACGAAAACATTTAAGTGTAAATAAATGCGGAAGCATAAAACCTTTAACCAAAAGTTGCGTCATGCAGGACGACTTAAAAACCCAAATAATAATAGTTTAAAACAAGTTTGCATAAACAATAGCGTTCAAAGTAATGCATGATCCTATACCGCGCGCCCGCCTCGGCCACCTGAGAATAACATACTAAAAGTGTCAACACGGGGTTGGTGAGTTCACAAGTTTATATAAATAAAGCGTTTGCGTTTGCGCGTCACATACGGGTCGCTGCGGGCTTGGCCCGACCCAATGACAAAAGCTCTACCTTTACTACTGCTTCCGCCACCGCTGCTGCCTCCATTGTTCTCATTCTGCTTTAGCTTGGGGCAATCCTTCCTGAAATTACCTTCCCGACCACACTCGAAACACCCTTTAGTCGCCATAGGTGGTTTAGGAGCATCCTTTGCCGCTAGGACTCCCCTACATTCTTTGGCCTGATGGCCCATTTTCCGCATCTCAGACACTTGACACGGTCACACGGGCCAGCATGGTGATAGTTGCACCTGTTGCATTTCGGGTGTTTCCCAGCATTGCCGCTCGAACCCTTCCCGCCACCGTTGTTGTTGTTGGGACCCTGATTATTGAAGCTCCGGGCAAGTTCGGGCTATCGGTAGTGTTGTTGCTGTGGGGGGTTCGATGATGAGGACCTGGTGTTGTCAAATTTCCTCTTTTCATTACTCGGGTTGTTGTTGCTGTTGTTGTCAGTGCTCGGGTTGTCACGGGTTTTAGAGGTCGAACCTCTAGGTGGTAACGCACCTTGGATCAATGCCTGATCCGTCAGTTTGTGAGCTAACCGGATCGCTTGTTGAATTGTAGCCGGTTTGGAAGACGTCACCATACCCTGAATTTGCGGTACCAACCCATCGATGTACATCTCGATTCTCTTACTCGGCGGGTCTACCATCCGTGGACACATTACTGCTACCTCGTGAGAACGGGTGGTGTAGGCTTCTATTTCGGAACCCACCATTTTCAACGACCAAAACTCATATTCCAACTTCGCGATTTCCTCTCTAGGACAATACTCTTCCCGCATCATGTTCTTGAACTCTTCCCAGTTCATAGCGTTTGCCAATTCCAATCCAAGAATTTGCACATTCGAATTCCACCAAGTGAGAGCAGAATCTTCCAGTGTTCCAGCAGCAAATTTGACCCTACTGGCAGGTGGACAGTTACACATCTCAAAAACTGATTCAGCCTTCTCAGCCCAACGCAGGAAACCTATGGCTCCGTCAGTGCCCTTAAACGAATTGGGCTTGCAATCCAGGTAGTTCTTGAAAGTACACGTTCCAGTTGGACCCCCGGCTTGATTCTGAACATGTGCGGCTAGAGCTGCCGCCGCATGGTCATTCAATAGGGTTTGAAGTTCTGCTGCGGTTAAGTTGATGTTACCGCGACCGTGTCCAGCGTTTCTTCCAGCCATTTCCTAGAATCACAGCATAAGATGTTAGACATGAATTCTAAGTTTCATATGCAACACACCATACATGTAATAAAAAGATAGGTAAGAAAGAAAATATAAAAGAAGCAAACATCACATCACAACCATATAATAATCCAAATAATAATTCATGATTAAAAACCATTGTATTCGCTACAAAGTATTTAAAACCAATCCTTAAAATCATAGAAAATAATAGTTTGGATGGAGACAACCCCTCCATCTAGGTGTTATCATCCTTAGATGTCATCGTCTGAGGACACATCTGAGTGTGCCTCTGGCTCAGCCGGTTCTTCCTCCGGTTCCTCTTCGGGTTCCTCCTCGGGATCTTCCTCGGGTTCCTCCTCAGGTTCTTCCTCGGGTTCTGCTGCATTCTGGGCGATTTACATATGTAAAACATCGCAACGCTCTAGACCTATCTATGTCCGGGTCCTCGCCACATGGAGTTGCTCTTGCAAATCGATTATCTCTGCTTGCATTCTTCTCATAATCTTCATCTGTTGATCACTAGCATCTTGCATTCCCTTCATAGTCGTCTTCAGGCGGGAAATTTCCTCCCTAGCTTCGGTTCCATCTCTTATCAATCCGGGAATGTCCGCTCTCGCCGAGCGTATAAAACCCACGTCACGCTCTAAACAAGAGACAACAGCCGCGAGAACCCGCTCTATGGGTTCGGTTATGGGTGGTAGAGTGTTGGGGTAAGCAGGACGACTCGGGCCCACTAACGTAGTTTTACTGTCAGAGGGTGTGAACTAACAGGATCGGAATCATTAGTTATAATAAAACCATAAATAAAGTTTTCAATCCACGAAAACATTTAAGTGTAAATAAATGCGGAAGCGTAAAACCTTTAACCAAAAGTTGAGTCACGCAGGACGACTTAAAAACCCAAATAATAATAGTTTAAAACAAGTTTGCAATAACAATAGCGTTCAAAGTAATGCATGATCCTATACCGCGCGCCCGCCTCGGCCACCTGAGAATAACATACTAAAAGTGTCAACACGGGGTTGGTGAGTTCACAAGTTTATATAAATAAAGCGTTTGCGTTACCAGATAGTGTTAAATCAATTATATATCTATTGGTAGCAGCCTATAAAGCAAGTATTACTAAGTGTTCGACACCGAAGCTGACTGTTTATCATGTGCCTTGCCACTGGGTCTATCCCGACCATGGTAATGTGTTTGCCAAAATTACACCCACTCGACCTCCAGTCGAGCTTAGCGTTGGGTGTGGTTTGTCAAACCCAGTAGTACTACTCAACAGTGACTCGCTATTATCCAATACTAAACGGTTCGATGTGTGAAGGACTTCAGTTATTTCGTTTGCCACTTAGCCTTTACAAGTGATATATAATAAATAACAAAATCTAAAGCGTTTCGGAGTATGTATTCTCCCCCAAGTGAAAAGCGTTTTAAAAGAGTTAAAAGGGGAACGTGAAACTCACTGTTTGCGAAGAATTCCAAAAACAAGTCACCCAAGTGATGCGCGTCACAGAAAACCCTCACTAGCGTTCTAAAACAACAAGGAGATTTTCTAAGTGTTGGAACTATTATCGAGTCTCTAGACTCGGCACATAATACCTATGCACAAGATACGTTTCGTGTTTCGTTTGTAAATTGTGTGTGTCTCAACAAACACATTTGTGATACGTTACATGTGTGAAAAACTATTTACGTGTCAAGTATAATAGTGTACATTTCTAGCAGTTATTCCCCGCAAGGGCAATTTGGTCAAAACATAACAATTATCTAGCAATTAGCATGTTTCATGTATTTTCACAAAGTTCAGCAGCTAGTTTCATCAAGACAGAATTCTACTTGAAAGATTACTCTATTCAACAGATCATAGCATCTCAATTAATTCACCAAAAATCGTCACAAAAGCATATATGAGTTAGGTTTCCAGAACATATTTTATTGTATTTTTATTCCACATAGATTTCTCACAATGATCAAAACATTACAGCAAACTCACAGCAGTCAAAATCATGCGCAACAGAATGTTATTTGTTATTCCCGTTAAATGAAAAATCCAACTAATGCAAGACCAATTGGGTTAAGTTATTAACTCAACATGTTAACTTCCAGAAGTGGAACCAACCCATTTGGTCTTGTAATTCATTAGATATACTAATTACAAAACAACTTAACAGCAGGTCTCACAATTCAGATTTGCACTTCAGTTTTGTAAAATAATAAAAGTTAACCTTTTCTCATCCAAAAATTACAAACCTGGACTTTATAGAAACTAGACTCAACATAGTACCCTGTAGTGCTAACAACCTCTACCAATTTCCAAATTAACATTTAGTTACAGTTGTCTAAACATAATTTACAATCAGTCCAGTACTAGTTTTGACCTTTAATCACATTTTAATCGTTGGAGCAACCAAAACACCTCCAAATTAGGCGTGGTTGGGTTTTCTGAAAACTAGACTCAGAGTAATACCTATTAGACTCATAAATAGCTCGGTTTGCTTTTATATTTAACAAGTTACATGTCGTTCAAGTTTAAATATATCTGCTGTCAAAACTCAGCAAGCACAAACAATCGTCTAACATGCATCCTAAGCATACGACATAACTCCAACATGCAATAAACATCATTAACCATAAAAATCAGTAGTAACCCTCTAGGGTTTACAAATAATCCATGATTTAACATTCTTTCACCGTTCAAAATCACATATGATCATCAAAATCAATAACCAACGCATAATCAATCATCCTCTAATCAAAATCAAGCACATAAACACTTAATACATAATTTACAAAGTTAGGGTTTCATGTTTATATCTTAAAAACGCAGAAACAACTAAGAGAAACGTGAGAGATGCTTAGAAACGAGTGTGGGATGCTCCGATTATGAAGAACAAGATCAAACGAAGGTGATATGGTGGTGGGTGTTGGCTGCCGTCGCAAAGAGAGGGGAGGGGGGTCCGATCGGGTGTGAGGGAGAGGGAAGAGAGTTAGGGTTTATTAATATTATTAATAATAATATGTTACACTAAGGCCCCTCAACTTCTAATTATTTCTTTTCTAGCATAAAATAACTTGTTTGCTTCTTGAGTTAGTGTTCTAAATGATATTATCAAATAACACATAAGCCTAACACATAATTATCACATAATTATTGTTTGGATGTTTTTCGTTTATTCACCAATGGTTTGCGTCAACTCGTTTGCGTTTCGGTGCAATCCCGAAAGACTACACATGTAGTAATTGTCAAGCGTCATTTAAAACCCTAGTTTAAATGTAATGAGATGTGCGTTATAGATCAAGTGATCTTAAGTTTGAATTGACGGAGTTTGGATTAACGGACTTAACCTGAAATTGACGAGTGTCACATCATTCCCATGTTAAAGAATTTTCGTCCCGAAAATTTGAGTCAAGTCGCGATAAGTGTCTGAAAAAGCAAGAAAATTTTTCAGTTTGTCATATCATCCCCTAGTAGAAAGAAATTTCGTCCCGAAATTTAATTCATACCTCTGGTGATTTCTGACGGTTTGACGGGTTTCGCAGTTTTCGGTGTTTGGTCAACCCTTCAAAAAGGTGAGGATACTTTTTCATCATTTGATCCTCGCGTTCCCACGTGAACTCCGGTCACGTCTCGAGTTCCAACGAACCTTAACGATTGGAATCTTGTTTTGCTTGAGTGTTTTGGTTTCCCAATCCAAAACTTCGACTGGTTCCTCAATGAAGCGTAGTTGTTCATCAACTTGCAATTCGTCCAAAGGGACTGCTTGGGTTTCATCGGAAAGGCATTTCGTCAAATTGGATACATGGAATACATTGTGTACGCCACTGAGTTCTGTTGGTAAATCCAGTTGGTACGCCACCGGACCAATGCGCTCAGTTATCCGGTAGGGACCAACGTATCGTGGGTTGAGTTTGTTTCGCTTCCCGAAGCGAACCACACCTTTCTAAGGTGAGACTTTGAGTAATACTTGGTTGTTCACTTGAAATTCAAGAGGCTTTCGACGCTTGTCGGCGTAACTCTTTTGGCGATCTCGTGCTGCTGCCATACGGTTGCGGATTTGGACAATCTTTTCAGAGATTTCAAGTACTAGTTCTGGACCAGTGATTTGGCTATCACCCACCTCTGCCCAGCAGAGAGGTGATCGGCACTTCCGTCCGTACAACGCTTCAAACGGCGCTGCTTTAATGCTTGCGTGGTAGCTGTTATTATACGAAAACTCTACCAAAGGTAAGTGAGGTTCCCAACTTTTTCCGAAATCCAACACGCATGCACGCAACATGTCCTCCAAGGTCTGAATAGTGCGCTCACTTTGCCCATCCGTCTGAGGATGGTAGGCTGTGCTCATATCAAGGCGGGTACCTAGTGCGCTTTGCAGTGACTTCCAGAAATGCGAAGTGAAACGGGAATCTCGATCAGATATGATTGAGACGGGCACTCCGTGTCTAGACACTACTTCTTTCATGTAGATGCGAGTCACTCTTTCCATTTTGTCTGATTCTTTGATTGCTAAGAAGTGTGCAGACTTAGTCAACCGGTCAACGATCACCCAGATGGTATCGCATCCCGTCGGTGTTTTGGGTAATCCCGTGATGAAATCCATTGAGATGTGTTCCCATTTCCACGTTGGGAGTTCCGGTTGCTGTAGCAGACCAGATGGTTTCTGATATTCTCTTTTGACTCTTGCACAAGTCAAGCATTTGCTCACGTAGGTGGCAATGTCGGCTTTCATGTTTGGCCACCAGTAAAGTGCCTTTAAGTCATGGTACATTTTATCTGAGCCAGGATGGATAGAATATCTGGACTTGTGTGCTTCGTCCATCACTAGAGTTCTCAACTCTCCGTATCGTGGAACCCGAATCCGATTTTCGAAATATCGGACCCCGTCCGATTTGGTTTCAAGTTGTTTGTTCATGCCCCGCATGAGTTCTGATGGAAGATTATCATCCTTCAAGGCTTCGAGTTGCGCATCGCGAATCTGATCGGGTAAGTTGGCGTGAATCGTAAGTTGTAATGCTCGCACTCGTCTAGGTTTATCGGTTTCTTTTCTGCTGAGAGCGTCGGCCACTACATTGGCCTTGCCAGGGTGGTACTTGATGGCACAATCATAATCCTTAAGCAGCTCGACCCAACGACGCTGTCGCATGTTCAGCTCTTTCTGATCGTAGATATGTTGGAGACTCTTGTGGTCGGTGTAAATGGTAAACTTGGTACCGTACAAGTAATGCCTCCATATCGTAAGATCAAACACCACAGCTCCGAGTTCCAAGTCATAGGTCATGTAGTTCTTCTCGTGAATCCGTAGTTGTCGAGAGGCATAAGCTATAACCTTCTCGAGTTGAATCAGCCCGCAACCGAGACCTTGTATCGATGCGTCACAATGTACCTCAAAATTTTCTGTTCCCTCGGGAAGGGCTAGGATAGGGGCGCTACAGAGTTTGGTTTTCAACAGTTGGAAAGCGGATTCTTGCGCGTCACCCCAATTGTACTTAGTACCCTTGTGAGTCAAAGCGGTGAGGGGTTGAGCAATCTTTGAAAATCCCTCTATAAAACGCCGGTAGTAGCCGGCCAGTCCTAGGAATTTTCGCACCTCAGTCGGAGTCTTAGGTGCTTCCCCGTTTTTGATGGCCTCTACTTTGCCGGGATCGACATGGATACCATTCTCGTTGATCACATGTCCTAAGAAGTGAACCTCGCGAAGCCAAAATTCGCATTTCGAGAGTTTAGCGTACAGTTGTTCCTTCTTTAGCAATTCTAGGATCAATCTCAGGTGTTCTTCATGGTCAGTCTTGTTCTTGGAGTAGACGAGGATATCATCAATAAAAACAATCACAAACTTGTCGAGGTACACCTTGCATACTCGATTCATGAGATCCATAAATACGGCTGGTGCGTTGGTTGAACCAAAAGGCATAACTGAAAACTCGTAGTGACCGTACCGAGTTCTGAAAGCCGTCTTTGAAATATCTTCTTCGCGCACTCTTAATTGATGGTAACCAGATCTCAAATCGATCTTCGAGTAGTAACTCGATCCTTGAAGTTGGTCGAACAGATTATCAGTTCTAGGTAAGGGATAACGGTTCTTAATCGTCACCTTGTTCAGCTCTTGGTAGTCGACGCACATGCGGAAAGTCCCGTCCTTCTATCGGACAAATAAGACAGGGTCTCCCCATGGTGATGAGCTAGGTCGGATAAAACCTTTATCCAAAAAATCTTGCAATTGAGTGGACAACTCCTGAAGTTCTGCCGGTGCGAGCCGATACGGGGCTCGGGCTATGGGTGCTGCACCGGGGGTCAATTCGATTTGGAACTCGACTTGTCGAATAGGAGGGAGTCCAGGCAAATCCTCCGGGAAAACTTCCGAAAAATCTCGCACAATCGGTATGTCTTCGATTTGCTTCTCCTCCGCGGGTTTCTCGACAATATGGGCTAAAATTGCCGGATGACCCTTTCGTAGATATTCCTGCGCCTTCATGAGGGTGATGACGCTGGTGGTCATGCCGCTTTTCTCGCCCTGGATCGAAATATTCTCGCCGGAAGGGGTAGTGATGTGGACGATCTTGTCGTAACATATAATCTCCGCTCGGTTCTCGTATAACCAGTCCATGCCGACAACGACGTCGAAACTACCAAGTGTAAAAGGTATGAGGTCGATATCAAAAGTATGACCTGACAGCTTCAACTTACATCCCGCAAGTACATGAGTTGTTTCTATAGACTTACCGTCAGCTAATTCAACAGGAAACTTAGCATCTAACGGGGTTGGAATTAAGTTTAAGAGTTTACTAAAGGCATTCGACACAAAACTCCTATCAGCTCCAGTGTCAAACAAAACAGAAGCAAAACAGTCGTTCACAGGAAACTTACCGGTCACCACATACGGGACGCTGCGGGCTTGGCCCGACCCAATGACAAAAGCTCTACCTTTACCACTGCTTCCGCCACCGCTGCTGCCTCCATTGTTCTCATTCTGCTTTAGCTTGGGGCAATCCTTCCGGAAATGACCTTCTTGACCACACTCGAAACACCCTTTAGTCGCCATAGGTGGTTTAGGAGCACCCTTTGCCGCTAGGACTCCCCTACATTCTTTGGCCTGATGGACCATTTTCCGCATCTCAGACACTTGACACGGTCACACGGGCCAGCATGGTGATAGTTGCACCTGTTGCATTTCGGGTGTTTCCCAGCATTGCCGCTCGAACCCTTCCCGCCACCGTTGTTGTTGTTGGGACCCTGATTATTGAAGCTCCGGGAGAGTTCGGGCTTTCGGTAGTGTTGTTGCTGTGGGGGGTTCGATGATGAGGACCTGGTGTTGTCAAATTTCCTCTTTTCATTACTCGGGTTGTTGTTGCTGTTGTTGTCAGTGCTCGGGTTGTCACGGGTTTTAGAGGTCGAACCTCTAGGTGGTAACGCACCTTGGATCACTGCCTGATCCGTCAGTTTGTGAGCTAACCGGATCGCTTGTTGAATTGTAGCCGGTTTGGAAGACGTCACCATACCCTGAATTTGCGGTACCAACCCATCGATGTACATCTCGATTCTCTTACTCGGCGGGTCTACCATCCGTGGACACATTACTGCTACCTCGTGAGAACGGGTGGTGTAGGCTTCTATTTCGGAACCCACCATTTTCAACGACCAAAACTCATATTCCAACTTCGCGATTTCCTCTCTAGGACAATACTCTTCCCGCATCATGTTCTTGAACTCTTCCCAGTTCATAGCGTTTGCCAATTCCAATCCAAGAATTTGCACATTCGAATTCCACCAAGTGAGAGCAGAATCTTCCAGTGTTCCAGCAGCAAATTTGACCCTACTGGCAGGTGGACAGTTACACATCTCAAAAACTGATTCAGCCTTCTCAGCCCAACGCAGGAAACCTATGGCTCCGTCAGTGCCCTTAAACGAATTGGGCTTGCAATCCAGGTAGTTCTTGAAAGTACACGTTCCAGTTGGACCCCCGGCTTGATTCTGAACATGTGCGGCTAGAGCTGCCGCCGCATGGTCATTCAATAGGGTTTGAAGTTCTGCTGCGGTTAAGTTGATGTTACCGCGACCGTGTCCAGCGTTTCTTCCAGCCATTTCCTAGAATCACAGCATAAGATGTTAGACATGAATTCTAAGTTTCATATGCAACACACCATACATGTAATAAAAAGATAGGTAAGAAAGAAAATATAAAAGAAGCAAACATCACATCACAACCATATAATAATCCAAATAATAATTCATGATTAAAAACCATTGTATTCGCTACAAAGTATTTAAAACCAATCCTTAAAATCATAGAAAATAATAGTTTGGATGGAGACAACCCCTCCATCTAGGTGTTATCATCCTTAGATGTCATCGTCTGAGGACACATCTGAGTGTGCCTCTAGCTCAGCCGGTTCTTCCTCCGGTTCCTCTTCGGGTTCCTCCTCGGGATCTTCCTCGGGTTTCTCCTCAGGTTCTTCCTCGGGTTCTTCCTCGGGTTCTGCTGCATTCTGGGCGATTTGCATATGTAAAACATCGCAACGCTCTAGACCTATCTCTGTCCGGGTCCTCGCCACATGGAGTTGCTCTTGCAAATCGATTATCTCTGCTTGCATTCTTCTCATAATCTTCATCTGTTGATCACTAGCATCTTGCATTCCCTTCATAGTCGTCTTCAGGCGGGAAATTTCCCCCCTAGCCTCGGTTCCATCTCTTATCAATCCGGGAATGTCCGCTCTCGCCGAGCGCATAAAACCCACGTCACGCTCTAAACAAGAGACAACAGCCGCGAGAACCCGCTCTATGGGTTCGGTTATGGGTGGTAGAGTGTTGGGGTAAGCAGGACGACTCGGGTCCACTAACGTAGTTTTACTGTCAGAGGGTGTGAACTAACAGGATCGGAATCATTAGTTATAATAAAACCATAAATAAAGTTTTCAATCCACGAAAACATTTAAGTGTAAATAAATGCGGAAGCGTAAAACCTTTAACCAAAAGTTGAGTCACGCAGGACGACTTAAAAACCCAAATAATAATAGTTTAAAACAAGTTTGCAATAACAATAGTGTTCAAAGTAATGCATGATCCAATACCGCGCGCCTGCCTCGGCTACCTGAGAATAACATACTAAAAGTGTCAACACGGGGTTGGTGAGTTCACAAGTTTATATAAATAAAGCGTTTGCGTTACCAGATAGTGTTAAATCAATTATATATCTATAGGTAGCTAGCCTATAAAGCAAGTATTACTAAGTGTTTGACACCGAAGCTGACTGTTTATCATGTGCCTTGCCACCGGGTCTATCCCGACCATGGTAATGTGTTAGCCAAAATTACACCCACTCGACCTCCAGTCGAGCTTAGCGTTGGGTGTGGTTTGTCAAACCCAGTAGTACTACTCAACAGTGACTCGCTATTATCCAATACTAAACGGTTCGATGTGTGAAGGACTTCAGTTATTTCGTTTGCCACTTAGCCTTTACAAGTGATATATAATAAATAACAAAATCTTAAGCGTTTCGGAGTATGTATTCTCCCCCAAGTGAAAAGCGTTTTAAAAGAGTTAAAAGGGGAACGTGAAACTCACTGTTTGCGAAGAATTCCAAAAACAAGTCACCTAAGTGATGCGCGTCACAGAAAACCCTCACTAGCGTTCTAAAACAACAAGGAGATTTTCTAAGTGTTGGAACTATTATCGAGTCTCTAGACTCGGCACATAATACCTATGCACAAGATACGTTTCGTGTTTCGTTTGTAAATTGTGTGTGTCTCAACAAACACATTTGTGATACGTTACATGTGTGAAAAACTATTTACGTGTCAAGTATTAATAGTGTACATTTCTAGCAGTTATTCCCCGCAAGGGCAATTTGGTCAAAACATAACAATTATCTAGCAATTAGCATGTTTCATGTATTTTCACAAAGTTCAGCAGCTAGTTTCATCAAGACAGAATTCTACTTGAAAGATTACTCTATTAAACAGATTATAGCATCTCAATTAATTCACCAAAAATCGTCACAAAAGCATACATGAATTATGTTTCCAGAACATATTTTATTGTATTTTTATACCACATAGATTTCTCACAATGATCAAAACATTACAGCAAACTCACAGCAGTCAAAATCATGCGCAACAGAATGTTATTTGTTATTCCCGTTAAATGAAAAATCCAAAAAATTCAAGACCAATTGAGTTAGATTCTTAACTCAACATTTTAACTTCCAGAAGTAGAACCAACCCATTTGGTCTTGTAATTCATTAGATATGCTAATTACAAAACAACTTAACAGCAGGTCTCACAATTCAGATTTGCACTTCAGTTTTGTAAAATAATAAAAGTTACCCTTTTCTCGTCCAAAAATTACAAACTTGGACTTTATAGAAACTAGACTCAACATAGTACCCTGCAGTGCTAAAACCTCGACCAATTTCCACATTAACATTTAGTTACAGTTGTCTAAACATAATTTACAATCTGTCCAGTACCAGTTTTGACCTTTAATCACATTTAAATCATTTGAGCAACCAAAACACCTCCAAATTAGGCGTGGTTGGGTTTTCCGAAAACTAGACTCAGAGTACTACCTTTTAGACTCATAAATATCTCGGTTTTCTTTTATATTTAACAAGTTACATGTCGTTCAAGTTTAACTATCTCTGCTGTCAAAACTCAGCAAGCACAAACAATCGTCTAACATGCATCCTAAGCATACGACATAACTCCAACATGCAATAAACATCATTAACCACAAAAATCAGTAGTAACCCTATAGTTTTTACAAATAATCCATGATTTTAACATTCTTTCACCGTTAAAAATCACATATGATCATCAAAATCAATAACCAACGCATAATCAATCATCCTCTAATCAAAATCAAGCACATAAACACTTAATACATAATTTACAAAGTTAGGGTTTCATGTTTATACCTTAAAAACGCAGAAACAACTAAGAGAAACGTGAGAGATGCTTAGAAACGAGTGTGGGATGCTCCGATTATGAAGAACAAGATCAAACGAAGGTGATATGGTGGTGGGTGTTGGCTGTCGTCGCAAAGAGAGGGGAGGGGGGTCCGATCGGGTGTGAGGGAGAGGGAAGAGAGTTAGGGTTGATTAATATTATTAATAATAATATGTTACACTAAGGCCCCTCAACTTCTAATTATTTCTTTTCTAGCATAAAATAACTTGTTTGCATCTTGAGTTAGTGTTCTAAATGATATTATCAAATAACACATAAGCCTAACACATAATTATCACATAATTATTGTTTGGATGTTTTTCGTTTATTCACCAATGGTTTGCGTCAACTCGTTTGCGTTTCGGTGCAATCCTGAAAGACTACACATGTAGTAATTGTCAATTGTCATTTAAAACCCTAGTTTAAATGTAATGAGATGTGCGTTATAGATCAAGTGATCTTAAGTTTGAATTGACGGAGTTTGGATTAACGGAATTAACCTGAAATTGACGAGTGTCACGGTAGAGGTCATCAAAAACTGGGAAGCAGCTAAGACTCCGACTGAGGTGCGACAATTCCTAGGACTGGTCGGCTACTACCGGCATTTTATTGAGGGATTTTCCAAGATTGCTCAACCACTCACCGCATTGACACATAAGGGTACTAAGTACAATTGGGGTGACGCACAAGAATCCGCCTTCCAACAGTTAAAAACCAAACTCTGTAGCGCCCTTATCCTAGCCCTCCCCGAGGGAACGGAAAATTTTGAGGTGCATTGTGACGCATCGATACAAGGTCTCGGTTGCGTGATGATGCAACTCGAGAAGGTTATAGCCTATGCTTCTCGACAACTACAGATCCACGAGAAGAACTACACGACCCATGACCTGGAACTCAGAGCTGTGGTGTTTGCTCTTAAGATCCGGAGGCATTACTTATACGGTACCAAGTTTACCATTTACACTGACCACAAGAGTCTCCAGCATATCTACGATCAGAAGGAGCTGAACATGCGACAGCGTCGTTGGGTCGAGCTACTTAAGGATTATGACTGTGCCATCAAGTACCACCCTGGCAAGGCCAATGTAGTGGCTGATGCTCTTAGCAGAAAGAAACCGATAAACCTAGACGAGTGCGAGCATTACAACTCACAATTCACGCCAACTTACCCGATCAGATTCGTGATACTCAACTCGAAGCCTTGAAAGACGATAATCTCCCATCAGAACTCATGTGAGGCATGAACAAGCAACTTGAAACCAAATCGGACGGGGTCCGATATTTCGAAAACCGGATTTGGGTCCCTCGATACGGAGAGTTGAGAACCCAGTGATGGACGAAGCACACAAGTCCCAATATTCCATCCACCCTGGTTCGGATAAAATGTACCATGACCTAAAGGCACTTTACTGGTGGCCAAACATGAAAGCTGACATTGCCACCTACGTGAGCAGATGCTTGACTTGTGCAAGAGTCAAAGTGGAATATCACAAACCATCTTGTCTTCTACAGCAACCAGAACTTCCAACGTGGAAATGGGAACACATTGTCATGGATTTCATCACGGGATTACCCAAAACACCGACGGGATGCGATACCATCTGGGTGATGGTTGACCGGTTGACTAAGTCTGCACACTTCTTAGCTATCAATGAATCGGACAAAATGGAAAGACTGACTCGCATCTATATGAAAGAAGTAGTGTCAAGACACGGAGTGCCTGTCTCTTATCTGATCGAGATTCCCGTTTCACTTCGCACTTCTGGAAGTCACTACAGAGTGCACTAGGAACCCGCCTTGATATGAGCACAGCATACCATCCTCAGACGGATGGGCAAAGTGAGCGCACCATTCAGATCTTGGAGGACATGTTGCTTGCATGCGTGTTGGATTTCGGAAAAAGTTGGGAACCTCACTTGCCTTTGGTAGAGTTTTCGTATAATAACAGCTACCACGCAAGCATTAAAGCAGCGCCGTTTGAAGCTTTGTACGGAAGAAAGTGTCGATCACCTCTCTGCTGGGCAGAGGTGGGTGATAGCCAAATCACTGGTCCAAAATTAGTACTTGTACCCTCTGAAAAGATTGTTCAAATCCGAAACCGCATGGCAGCAGCACGAGATCGCCAAAAGAGTTACGTCGACAAGCGCCGAAAGCCTCTTGAATTTCAAGTGAACGACCAAGTTTTACTCAAAGTCTCACCTTGGAAAGGTGTAGTTCGCTTCGGAAGGCGAAACAAACTCAATCCACGATACGTTGGCCCTTACCGGGTAACTGAGCGCATTGATCCGGTAGCGTACCGACTGGATTTACCAACGGAACTCAGTAGCGTACACAATGTATTCCATGTATCCAATTTGAAGAAATGCATTTCCGATGAAACCCAAGCAGTTCCTCTGGACGAGTTGCAAGTTGATGAACAGCTACGCTTCATCGAAGAACCAGTCGAAGTTTTGGATTGGGAAACCAAAACACACAAGCACAGTAAAATTCCAATCGTTAAGGTTCGTTGGAACTCGAGACGTGGACCAGAGTTTACGTGGGAATGCGAGGACCAAATGATGAAAAAGTATCCTCACCTTTTTGAAGGGTTGACCAAACACCGAAAACTGCGAAAGCCGTCAAACCGTCAGAAATCACCAGAGGTATGAATTAAATTTCGGGACGAAATTTCTTTTTACTAGGGGATGATATGACAAACTGAAAATTTTTCTTGCTTTTTTAGACACCCATCGCGACTTGACTCAAATTTTCGGGACGAAAATTCTTTCAACATGGGAATGATGTGACACTCGTCAATTTCAGGTTAACTCCATTAATCCAAACTCCGTCAATTCAAACTTAAGATCACTTGATCTATAACGCAAATCTCATTACATTTAAACTAGGGTTTTAAATGACGCTTGACAATCACTACACATGTAGTCTTTCGGGATTGCACCGAAACGCACACGAGCTGACTCAAACTATTGGTGAACAAACGATAAACATCAAAACAACAAATACGTGATAATTGTGTGTTAACATATATGTTACTTGATATGTTATGTGTAATGCTAAACACAAGAAGCAAGAACTTATTGTTTACACTAGAAAATTAATAACTAAAAGTAGAGGGGCCATTGTGTAACATATTATTATTATAATAATTAACAAAACCCTACACTCCCTCCCCCTCCCAAGAACCGATCGGCTCTCTCCCTCTCTTCCCCCCTTGGCTGCCGTCACATCACACACACATACATACAACCTTTTTCAAGTTTTGTTGAAGAATTAAGGTGCTAGTAGGTAATTAACAACTCCTCTATGCATTCTATGTGTTAAATTTTGGTATTGAATGGGTTAATCAAAACCCTAATTCTTGAAAATTGATGATTAAGATCCATTAGGGTTTGATTATATGCTTGATGATGAATTGCTAATGAAATTGATAACTAGTTGTGTTATTATTGCTTGTTAATCACTTGTTCTTTGATTTTAAACTTTCAAGAAAACCCCTAACTATGTGTGTAATGTGAAATTGATATTCATGGTTGGTTAATCTTGTGTCTAGAGTGTTATATGCATGGATTATGATTCATAGATTGTTGTTATGTTGAGTTTTGATGTAAACTGGTAATGGACAGATTGTTAAATTTATGTTTAGACGACTGTAACTGAATGTTAATGTGGTAATTGGTCAAAATTATTAATACTACAGTGTACTAGGTTGAGTCTAGTTTCTAAAAAGTCCAAGTTTGTAATTTTTGGACGTGTAAAAGTTAACTTTTATTATTTTACAAAACTGAAGTGCAAGTCTGAATTGTGAGGTCTGCTGTTAGGATGTTTTGAAATTATCATATCTCATAAACTACAAGACCAAATGGGTTAGTTCCACTTCTGGAAGTTAACATATTGAGTTAAGAATCTAACCCAATTGTTCTTGCATTAATTGAATTTACCATTTAACGGGAATAACAAATATCATTCTCTTGCTCACGATTTTGACTGCTGTGAGTTTACTGTAATGTTTTGGTCTTTGTGAGAAAACTATGTGGAATAAAAATACAATAAAATTAGTTCTAGAAACCTAACTCATGTGTGCTTTTGTGACGATTTTTGGTGAATTAATTGATATGTTATGATCTGTTGAATAGAGTAATCTTTCAAGTAGAAATCTGTCTTGATAAAACTAGCTGCTGAACTATGTGAAACGTGTTTGTTAATAGATAATTGCCATGTTTTGACTAAATTGACCTTGTGGGGAGATAATTTACTAGTAATGTACAATGTTAGTATTTGATGCTTAAGTAGTTGTATACACATGTAACGTGTCACCAACGTGTTTGTCGAGTCACACATAATTCACAAACGAAACATGAAACGTATCTCATGCATAGGTATTATGTGCCGAGTCTAGAGACTCAATAGTAGTTTAAATACTTAGAGAATCTCATTTTTGTTTTAGAGCACTAGTGAGGATTTTCTTTGACGCGCATCTCTCGGATTTGTTTTTGAATTCTTCGCAAACAGTGAGTTTCACGTTCCCCTTTTACTCTTTTAAACGCTTTTTACTTGGAGGAGATAACATACTCCAAACACTTTAGATTTTGTTATTGGTTATATATCGCTTGTAAGGCTATGTGGCAAACAAACCAACTAAAGTCCTACATAACATCGAACCGTTTAGTATTTGATAATAGCGAGTCTCTGTTGAGTAGTACTACTGGGTTTGACAAACCCCGCCCAACTCTAAACTCGACTGGAGGTCGAGTGGGTGTAATCTTGGCTAACACATTACCATGGTCGTGTTTGACATGGTGGCAAGGCATATGATAAACAGTCACCTTCGGTGTCGAACACTTAGTAATACTTGTTTTATAGGCTAGCTACCTATTGATATATAATTGACTTAACATTATCTGGTAACGCAAACGCAAACACTTAAACGTAAACGTTTTCCTTTATTTATATATGTGAACTCACCAACCCTGTGTTGACACTTTTAGTATGTTATTCTTAGGTAGCCGAGGCGGGCCCGCGGTATAGGGACATGCATTTCATTGAACACTATCGTTTTGAAAACTTGCTTTTAAACTTTTATTAATTTGGTCTTAAGTCGTCCTGCGTGACGCAACACTTGGCTTATGATTTACGCTTCCGCATTTTTTAAACTTTAATATTTGTGGTTTAAAAACTTTGAATATGATGTTTGATTATAACTAATGATTCCGGTCCTGTTAGTTCGCACCCTCTGACGGTAAAACTCCGTTAGTGGATTTTGAGGGTGTGACAATATTGTACTTAGAAATGATGAGATATAAGTTATGATGTATTTCTCTAAGTCTTGGTAATCCGAAAATGGCTTTGCTTAGGATATCATGCTACTTAAAGAAATCATATGTTAACGGAATGTGTAATTATAACCTACATAAATCAACCAAGGGGAGGTTGTGTGAGTTAACTACAACCACTCAAAGTTGTTAGGATTGGTATTTGAGAAATCGAAGTCAATTCTAATCATTCTACTTTACCAACTGCTTATCTACTTAAATTCACATTCTCGGGGTAGCATGCTATTAAGCATAGGATGGACTTGAAAATATGCATGCTATTATTCATTATGTC
Source organism: Bidens hawaiensis (assembly GCF_021521415.1). Classification (NCBI taxonomy): domain Eukaryota; kingdom Viridiplantae; phylum Streptophyta; class Magnoliopsida; order Asterales; family Asteraceae; genus Bidens; species Bidens hawaiensis. Next base: position 273,703 of record NW_027493263.1, on the reverse strand, counting down.
ATAGAATGTGTTCACTCCAAAATAAGGATCATAATTCTATCATATATTATTAGGACAAGTCTATCACATGTTTAACTATTAATCATCAAGGAACAATGGAGTGGATTCTAGATATTAGATGGTAACCTTCGCATAACTGAATAATTCGTTTAGAATTTCTTATCTTGGTCACCTATGTATTATATATAAGTATCTACATTTTATAAAAAGTTCAAAAAAATTAACCCCAAAATGATTAAAACCTCCGATTAAAGTAAAACAACGATTTATTATTAGAAACCTTTGTGTCCACGGATCGATACTTGGTTCTTACCAATACTATTCTACATATACGATAGGTACACTTGCCTATTTTGTGTGTGTTTAGTCTTTGTAGAAATCACTTTTATAAATTTAAAACACGATCTTGTGCAAAAGCAAATAATTCAATCCTTCATATTTTACTACTACACGCGCACGCACATCAGTTTGGTTTTATTAATTTAAGGCTTAGTGTTGAATTGCGAGAATTAGTTATTAATATTTATATCTTGCTTTTCGCACATCAATTTTTTGGCTTGGTTTTATAAATTTAGACTTTCCCCTTTAAATCCGGCTTGTTTAATGAGTCAATCACAACTTAGTAAGCCTATTATCGAGTTTGAGGTTGATGGGATGGAAGTCAAATTGAGGAATATGTTCCTTCAGGGGAGGACGAGTTTACGGGTGAGTTTGGTGAAGAGTTGATGGATTTTACCGTTACAGATGAAGGAGAGTTTGACCCACTTGGCGATTTAAAGTTTCTTGAGGATCTATTGTATAACGAGCCAAGTACAGGGATCACGAAGGAGCCTTGTGAGGAGAGCCATGAGGTGGTTGGTGATTTAGTCTTTCCACCATTGTACTTTGATTGTGAAAAACCAAAACATGAACCGTACTCAATCTCCATTCGGGACGTGTCGATGTTTAAAAAGTTGGCTAAAAGAATTAGAAGGAGGATATATGGGCTTAAGGATCATGGTTTGATGACGAGTTTGAATTCCCCACCTTACTTATTGAATCATTTTCGGGGGAATTCAAGAATTGGTGGTTCGAGCTGAATTCAGATTTCAAGACCACGTGAGTTTTGCAGTTGGTTTTTTCCCTACTAATTGTTAACGGAGAGTGTTGAGGAGCATTGATAGGAAGCGGATAAAGGAGAAGCCTCCTGATTAAGGTTTTATGAGTGAGTCCGACTGAAAACTATTATGTTATTCTGGGGTTGGTTGATGATGGTTGATGTGCTGGAGTTTGAAACAAGTGTAGGGATGCTTACTGACTTTTGGTATTTAGTGACGTTGCTGAATTATTGATTGGTTGAGTGTCGCTTTTGTTCGTGAGTGACTGCTTGGTAGAGAGCATTTGATTTTGAGGCTTACGTTTGAATTGGAGGGCATAGAACATGACTCATGACACATGTTCACTACTATTTACTAAGGGAGTCTGTTCCATTTTTCTTTATTTATTTAATTTTTGTCTTTTTCCTATCACACAATGAGGACAATGTGAAATTTAAGTGTGGGGGGATAGAGAATTGATGTTTTAAATGTACTAATAAATAACAAAAATAAAATTAAAGAAAGGTTTAAGAGAAAAATTAATTACAAATGGTAAAAGATTTTAAATTTTTTTGTCCCTTGTTTTCAAATTTTTGCATTAAAAAGGAAATGATATTAACTACCGATCATTATCACTCTTGAATTCTTAAAAGAAAAATGAATTTTCTTTCTTTGAATCAGATCATATAATTTGGGATGTGTTGGTGGGCTCAACTCTTTAGTTGGTATAGACAGTACATGTTTGACTTTAATTGAATCTTAATTTACTTGAACTTTGGTGGGATGCATTAAAATAATTTTGGGTGAAAGACTAGGCCATACTCAAGCCTCATGTTTGATTTGATTGCTAAATTTTTATGAAAATCTGAATGTTGAAATACGATGCTTGGGTAGGTTTAACGTTAGGGTATACTAGTTAGCCCATGATATAAACATAAAAAAAACATACTTCTAGTTTTAGTGGTTGACACTTCATAGGTGTATGGTTTTATAACCTTAAATTATATATTTATGGGATGCTCCAGGGTTCGGAGACTATGGGTCGGTATACGGTATATCATCTGGGTATTCACATTGCCTAAGTGGATTTGTGACTATTTAAATAAGCTAAAAATAGCAAACACGTAATTTATTGCCAAATCATAAGTCATAAAACTTGATCACACATGCTTTAAAGTAAAAATTACATTACTGACTTGATCAAACCACGCTGTTAGCCATGTGAGGTCTCCTTGCTCGCGTCTTGATTACCATTAAGAAACGGACCACAAGGCTCACGTCATATGTAAACCCATAGATGAATTCGTGTATACTTACTGATGGTGATGGTCCTGAGGTGTTGCTTGATAATGAGGGTATACCATGTGGTGGGGAACACTAGCTAGTTAGTTCTTTATTGCGCTTAACTGAGTATCTAAGTGGCTACCTAGTAGAACTTAATGCTTAAATTTATGTGGATAATCGATCGTCTCAGTTTTTCTTAAATGTTATGTTATGTCTTGTTCAGATAGATATGAGGTTTAAGTCAACTTGGGGTGGTTACGGGTCGGTAAAACCGATCAAAAGAAAAAAAAATTGCTATTAAATTTGGCTTCCGCTTGTTAAGGATGGCAATGGGTCGGGTTTGGTACGGGTTTATGTATTCCCAAACCTATACCCGATTATTATAGCCCGTACCAAACCCGTCCCAATCCCGTCGGGTTTTTATCTGGTAATTACCCGTCGGGTTTCGGGTTTTCCCATTGGGTTTCGGGTTTCCTATCGGGTTTTGTCAAAAAAACCCGTCGGGTATACCCGACCAAATCTCTTCATAATTGATCAATTACAAACAATGATTGCCATAAAAAGTAAATGTTTCAAATAATTGACATAACCAAGTTTCGACAAATAAGTATTTCTCAAAAGTTCCATGAAAGGAAAACACAATTCAACAAAAAAAAGTAGCATGCTAGCTACTATAAAAAAATTTAAGGCGTAACTTCATTCATCATTGGGGCTTAATTGCACTTATTCCTTCATACTCTTTTCCTATAAGTAATTAAAAATATATGCATTAATTAAATATATATATATATATATATATATATATATATATATAATTATACCCGATTTTTGATAAGACACACAAAGATCGGAGCCAGCGTGATTTTTGAGAGACACAAGTTTAGATAATAGAAACTCAATAGTCTTCCTATTTTATTAATTTGAATAAGTATGGTAATTACAAATTGCAATATATAAGTAACTATATAACTTACGTGTGTATATATATATAGTACATATATAAAAAATTTGTGTCGGGTATATAATCGGGTAAACGGGTAAATGTTATCGGGTAATCGGGTCGGGTAATCGGGAATTTTGGAAATCCCAAACCCGTCCCAAACCCGTGAAAAATTTTAAAACTAATACCAAACCCGTCCCAAACCCTAATGGGTCGGGTATTACCCGTCCCAATTACGTCGGGTTTCGGGTTTTCCCATCGGGTTCGGGTTTCATTACCATCCCTACCGCTAGTACATATAAACTTAAAAACAGTCACTTGTTGTTTGTCTCGTTGCGTATGGAAAGAGAATGGGTTTAAAGTGGACCAATACACTGGCAATCGCGGTTAAGTTTTGATCATGTTTTTGAATTATAAATATTGAAAAAAGTCAAGAGTTGAGTTGCTATTATCAGTCGGTTATGATCCTATGAAAATTACTTTTTCAGAGACGAAAAATGTTTAAGTGTTGGGATATTTGATGTGCTGCATGTCACACCCCGACCAAAGGCGGCGGAACATGCCGAGGTGTAACGATTGCCCATAAGCGCATGACACTATTTAAAGCGACAATATTTAACAAACTCATTTCATTTCACAACATCGAAAATGTCACATAACCAAATATTCATAAGTCAAATACAACAAAATATAGCAAAATATAGCAAATCAAATATTGTTCATTTTTGCTAATATCCTAACGGTATTTGTGTCATTTTTATCATCGAACTCCATAATCAACCTAGATGCAAACCTGTAACATTTCATAAAATAAAGTTGTCAACACAAAGGTTGGTGAGCAATTCATAAGTTTGAACAATAGATATATAGTATGAAAAGCCACAAAACTAGTATACAAAACCATAAATAATAGCTATAAACTTGGATAAATTGACAATCGCTAATAGAATTACGTTAGCGCCACCTAGCTACAAGGGATTGCCAAGTGGTCTGGGATTTAATAGAATATCGTTAATTGCATTACGTTAACGACACCTTGCTACAAGGGGATGCCAAGTTGTTTAGGATTTATAGATTCCACCAACCGAAAGCGATAAACACATAGGCATATAAGCATAGAACACCAAATCGAGCAATTATTCAAGTAAAGTATACAACAACGTTTGTGGTTTAAGACTCAAGTATAAAGCATTTGATTTGAATAAGTATGAAATGTCACCCCAAAACAAAAGATAGAAAACGGGGTATGAAGTTACTCACATTCAAGTATAAAACTTGATCGGTAAAAGATGAATAACCGGATGGATGAAGTTTAACTAGCAAGGCCTAAATGACAATAAAATCTTGGATTTAGAATGGTTGTCTTGAAGATCTTTAAATAAAATAATTGTTGCAAAAAGTAAACAATTAAAGTTCAAGGTTTAAAATGTAACTATTTAAGAATTTATAATAACAATCCTTTAAAAATGTAAGTTTGCTCGAAACCGGGTTAAAGTATCTAACCTTACTATTTACTTAACCAATGTTAAGTAATAAGGTGGGAAAAATGCTAAAATGCAAGTTCCTTTGGGACAAAGATACTAAAACGGGTTTTTAACGAGTATTCGGGTTGTCGATTCGGGTCTTGACAAATGGTCAAACCCAAAGTCAACTTTCCAACATATTAATTGTTATGAGATAACTCATTAAAATATAATAACACTTAACCAAGTATGTAGATCTATTGTTTAGAACTAACAACGCACGTTAAGCGAGTGTTCGGTTTTGTCGGTCCAAACTATGTGATGAGATCAAGTTAGATCCAACAATTTCAAGTACTTAAGAAAATAATTAAAATCAGTTTGTAAACTATTTTTAAAGAAATATACAAGTCTTGATAGCTAAAAACACACTTGTGTGTCTTAAGCGAGTAAAAGTAGGTATAGTTCGGTTTGGTTCGGTCTCCATCTCACAAATAGTTCATAGATGGTTTCTACATGCCCAAATATCATAGAACTTGTATATTGGTTTATAAATGAAGAAAACTTAAATTTTACAACTAAAAAGTTAACTACAAGTCTTTTAAGCAAAAGTTTCGGTTTAGTTCGGTTTCCATCTCCCAACGAGTTCATAGATGGATTCCATATGCTTAATATCAAAGAACTTGTAAAAATGATTTTTGAAACTCAAATATAGCAATAAACATGTTTAAACAACTATTTTAACAAAACTAGTAAACAAAAGTTCGGTTTCCAGTTTGGACTAGTTTCGGTTAAACCAGGTTAGTCTTATACACATGTAACGTGTCACCAACGTGTTTGTCGAGTCACACATAATTCACAAACGAAACACGAAACGTATCTCATGCATAGGTATTATGTGCCGAGTCTAGAGACTCAATAATAGTTTAAATACTTAGAGAATCTCATTTCTGTTTTAGAGCACTAGTGAGGATTTTCTTTGACGCGCATCTCTCGGATTTGTTTTTGAATTCTTCGCAAACAGTGAGTTTCACGTTCCCCTTTTACTTTTATAAACGTTTTTTACTTGGGGGAGATAACATACTCCAAACACTTTAGATTTTGTTATTGGTTATATATCGCTTGTAAGGCTAAGTGGCAAACAAACCAACTAAAGTCCTTCATAACATCGAACCGTTTAGTATTTGTATAATAGCGAGTCACTGTTGAGTAGTACTACTGGGTTTGACAAACCCCGCCCAACTCTAAACTCGACTGGAGGTCGAGTGGGTGTAATCTTGGCTAACACATTACCATAGTCGTGGTTGACATGGTGGCAAGGCATATGATAAACAGTCAGCTTCGGTGTCGAACACTTAGTAATACTTGTTTTATAGGCTAGCTACCTATTGATATATAATTGACTTAACATTATCTGGTAACGCAAACGCAAACACTTAAACGTAAACGTTTTCCTTTATTTATATATGTGAACTCACCAACCCTGTGTTGACACTTTTAGTATCTTATTCTTAGGTAGCCGAGGCGGGCGCGCGGTATAGGGACATGCATTTCATTGAACACTATCGTTTTGAAAACTTGCTTTTAAACTTTTATTAATTCGGTCTTAAGTCGTCCTGCGTGACGCAACACTTGGCTTATGATTTACGCTTCCGCATTCATTAAACTTTAATATTTGTGGTTTAAAAACTTTGAATATGATGTTTGATTATAACTAATGATTCCGATCCTGTTATTTCACACCCTCTGACGGTAAAACTCCGTTAGAACCAGAGGAAGAACCTGAGGAAGAACCTGAGGAGGAACCCGAGGAAGATCCCGAGGAGGAACCCGAAGAAGAACCGGAGGAAGAACCGGCTGAGCCGGAGGCACACTCAGAGGTGTCCTCAGACAATGACATCGAAGAATGATAACACCTAGATGAAGGGGTTGTCTCCATCCAAACTATTATATTCTATGATTTTAAGGATTGGTTTTAAATACTTTGTAGCGAATATAATAGTTTTAATCATGAATTATTATTTGGATTATTATGTGGTTGTGATGTGATGTTTGCTTCTTTTATTTTTTTCTTTCTTACCTACCTTTTATTACATGTATGGTGTGTTGCATATGGAACCGAGAATTCATGTCTAACATTTTATGCTGTGATTCTAGGAGATGGCTGGAAGAAACGCTGGACACGGTCGTGGTAACATTAACCTAACCGCAGCAGAACTCCAAACCTATTTAATGACCATGCGGCGGCAGCATTAGCTGCACATGTTCAGAATCAAGCCGGAGGCCCAGCCGGAGCCTGTACTTTCAAGAACTACCTGGATTGCAAGCCCAACTCGTTTAAGGGCACTGAGGGAGCCATAGGTTTCCTGCGTTGGGCTGAGAAGGCAGAGTCAGCTTTCGAGATGTGTAACTGTCCACCCGCCAGCAGGGTTAAGTTCGCTGCTGGGACACTGGAGGATTCTGCCCTCACTTGGTGGAACTCCAATATGCAAATTCTTGGGTTGGATTTGGCGAACGCTATGAACTGGGAAGAGTTCAAGAATATGATGCGGGAATAGTATTGTCCTAGAGAAGAAATCGCGAAGTTGGAATCTGAATTTTGGTCATTGAAAATGGTGGGTTCCGAGATTGAAGCCTACACCACCCGTTCCCATGAGCTAGCAGTAATGTGTCCACGGATGGTAGACCCGCCGAGTAAGAGAATCGAGATGTATATCGATGGGTTGGTACCACAAATTCAGAGTATGGTGACGTCTTCCAAACCGGCTACAATTCAACAAGCGATCCGATTAGCTCACAAACTGACAGACCAGGCAGTGGCACAAGGTGCGTTACCACCTAGAGGTTCCACCTCTAAAACCCGAGACAACTCAATCACTGACAACAACAACAACAACTCGGGTAATGGAAAGAGGAAATTCGACAACACCAGGTCCTCATCATCGAACCCCCCACAGCAACAACACTACCGTAAACCTGAACTCGCTCGGAACTTCTATAATCAGGGTTCCAACAATTACAACAACGGTGGCGGGCAGGGTTCGAGTGGTTATGCTGGGAAGTACCCGAAATGAAACAAGTGCAACTATCACCAAGCTGGCTCATGCGACCGTATCAAGTGTCTGAGATGCGGAAAAATGGGTCATCAGGCCAAAGACTGTAGGGGAGACCTAGCGGCAAAGGGTGCTCCTAAACAGCCTACGGCGACTAAAGGGTGCTTCGAGTGTGGTCAAGAGGGTCATTTCAGGAAGGATTACCCCAAACTAAAGCAGACTGAAAACAATGGAGGCAGCAACAGTGGAGGAAGCAGTGGTAAAGGTAGAGCTTTCGTCATTGGGTCGGGCCAGGCCCACAACGATCCGAATGTGGTTACCGGTAAGTTTCCTGTGAACGACTGTTTTGCTTCTGTTTTGTTTGACACTGGAGCTGATAGGAGTTTTATATCGGAAGCCTTTAGTAAACTCTTAGACTTAACTCCAACCCCGTTAGATGCTAAGTTTCCTGTTGAATTAGCCGACGGTAAGTCTATAGAAACAACTCATGTACTAGCGAGATGTAAGTTGAAACTGTCAGGTCATACTTTTGATATCGACCTCATACCTTTTACACTTAGTAGTTTCGAAGTCGTTGTCGGCATGGACTGGCTATCCGAGAACCGAGCTGAAATTATATGTCATGACAAAATAGTCCACATCGCTACCCCTTCTGTCGAAATCATTTCGATTCAGGGCGAGAAGAGTGGCATGACCACCAGCATCCTCACCCTCATGAAGGCGCAGAAATATCTACGAAAGGGTCATCCTGCAATTTTAGCCCATATTGTCGAGAAACCCGCGGAGGAGAAGCGAATCGAAGACATACCGATTGTGCGAGATTTTCCGGAAGACTTCCCGGAGGATTTGCCTGGACTCCCAACTATTCGACAAGTCGAGTTCCAAATCGAATTGGCCGCCGGTGCAGCACCCATAGCACGAGCCCCGTATCGGCTAGCACCGGCGGAGCTTCAAGAGTTGTCCACTCAATTACAAGATTTGTTGGATAAAGGTTTTATCCGACCCAGCTCATCACCATGGGGAGATCCTGTCTTATTTGTTCGAAAGAAGGACGGGACTTATGTGTGTGTATATATATATCATGAACACGAAGTCCTCCATGAAGCCTTGCCTTATGACATTCGAAACTTAACCAACCGGAGTCGGTGAAGTAACAAATAAAGGAAACAAGGGGTGTGTATTATATATATGTTGTACCATCATATTCAAGTGTTAGTAATATTATATGAACAAGTTAAAATGAAAGACTATAGTTAGTTGACCTTAAGAAATCAAAATAACAAAATGTTGAAGATGAATACTTGGATTTGAGAGAGATTTTGGAGAAGATGAACAACCAAAATGGTGTATGGAGCCTTGCTTTTATAATGGTAAGAGTATGGTTCATACAAATAGGGTAAAGATGCATGTGATGGTTGAAATGGTCAAACAAGTTTTTGGTAAATGGCAATAATAGTCCCCAAAGTTTGGTTTAAGTCATTTTAAGGAGTTTTAAGGACCAAAAAGAATGTTTTCAAGACCCAACAAGTGTAAAACAATATTGTAACATAAAATCCATCATTTTGATTATATCATAAGCTTTGGTTTACAAAATGGGTCGGTTTACATGATAAACGAATACAAAAACGAATACAAACGAGACACGAAATTGACGAATGTCACACTGAAACATACATAGCTTTTTACCCTATTGTTGCGCTTGTTTTACGTTTAGCTTTTAACGATTATCCATTGTTTCATGCGTAAAATTACATATTGTTGATTGATGTAGGTACCATGGTTGAAGTGAATGGAAAACGAGAACTAAGAAGAAAAAACGAAGCTTAACAAAGATTGTATCGAAGAGGGAACGCTTATACGAGTTTTAACGAGCTGGAAAACGAAGAAACGGACGAAAAAGGCATTGTCCGCGCCACAATACTAAGGTGGGGGTCCAAGGTCACGCTACGCGGCACCCCATGTCCAAGATGCTGCCCAAAATCAAGCAGCCTGACTGTTTTATCCTTTAGTAGGCTTGGGTTTTGACCTAGTTTTGACTTGTTAAGAAAGTTTAGAGATATATTTAAGGAAAATAAACCCTATGAACGAATTTTAATCATCTTTCCAACCACCACACCTGTTTTAGGAGAGAAACCAAGAAGGAGGAGTTTACGGTTCTATCTTTTATCCTTCGGTTGTCGGTTTTTATTGGTTTAATGATTTAAATTCGTTTTTGAGTTTTAATCATACAAACCTTTTGTAATCAGATTCTATTGAACATGTTTATCATTAATATCTATTTTATCTGCTGTTCATTTATTAGGATTGGCTAGATTGGTTAGAATCACCTAGGTTTGATGTTTAACGGTTTAAATTAACTAGTTTAGGGTGCTTAACAAGTTGTTGATTGTTTCATATTGTAAAGTTCATATTTTGTGATGTTATTCCGTGTATACCTGCTGCCATAAATGTATCTTAGGTTGCATGTGCCTCGTGTGATTGATCATAGCATGAATTAGTTTCGTGTAGGTGTTAATTGCATGTTTCGGTTAATACTTTGTGTGTTGATTGATTGTGGTAGGCATACCATTAGGGTTTGTGTTTTCTGAGTCATTCAAGTCAGTGTGTTCACCACCTTTGAGTTGGACCAAGACCTTAAGCATCAGCTTATCTTGCTGGTTTAGTTGATTTGGTTAGTCGTTGTGATACCACATGCGGTTTTCCAGCTGTTGACTAGGTTAGTTTGTAAGTTGAGTTATTTTATCCTTAGTATTGAATTACCCATATTCTCCTAGGTTTGTAATAGCTCAAGCCTTATTGGGACCTGCGATTTAGACATGGACCAAGTGATGAGTCATTAGGGTACTTAGATAAACCACCACAAATTAAAAGCTATCTAGACTTTGTTAGGGTTTCCTGGTAAAACTGATCGTAGGGACCCAATGCCTTGACCTCACCTATGTTAGCTCATCTTTAGAACTCTGGTTTCAACAACGTGTTAGCACCTGTGTCATCTTACGACCGTTAAGTCATCTTACCTAGGTGATTCATATTCTTATTATCGTTAGTTCCGTTAAGTTTCACCGTTAGTTAAGTTTAGTTAGTTTAGATAATTTAGATAAATAAATATATTATTTAGGCATGACTTAGATTAGGGTTAATTATCTGAGCCGTTCTCACATGTCTTTGTGTTCGACATCTGGACTTCCATTAGACTGTGCTGCTACGCGACCGATACACTTACCGTTTATCATTAGATTAGGATTGTTTGGTTTATAAATTTAAGACTTAGTGTTGAATTGCGAGAATTAGTTATTAATATTTATATATTGATTTTCGCACATCATCTACTGACCAAACTGAATTATTATTCTTGCCATTATATAAAGTATTTTGTGTCTATTAGCGTTATTCACCAGCATCACTGACATATATTAAAAATGTTTTTAGGTAATCAACAATAAATGTTACTTCGTTAGAAATGATAAAACACTAAGGAGATTGATAGCTCCTAACAGCATTCCCAGCTCATTCTCTACCATATATCCATATATATCATATAATTACACTAAAAATCACTGTATTTTCTCTCTCTTGTTTAATTAAATAATATTTTTTATACCTTTATCATTATCTTTTTTCCCTCTTTCACTCACAACCACTTTTATAAAATATTAAAATATTATACGCTATGAACATTGAAACCTCAAATTTAACTTTCCCACATAACATTTTATCTCTCTTATACTCACAACCATGTGTGGCCCCGTTACCAGTGCCCTACTTTGGACGTTGGATTTACTCATAAACACAGTTGTAAATATCAGAGTTAATTAAAAACTTTCGCGGAATATAAACTTTCAATAAACATTACATAATAACTTATAACTTGTTTTTAAACAAATATCATGTCTTTCAAATTAAACATCAAATCATAAATACATCTTGAGTCTTCAGATGCCATCTTCTTTATCCAACTGCCATGTGCCCCGCTCAAGCAAGCTGCCTCATCCTACTCACCCGTGTGCATATTAAAAGTCATCTACGTTGAGTGAGTTCTAGTTAATCATACATCATACAATGCATACTCTTACCTTCATTTATGCATCCGAAGATACACATTAAGTACTTTAATCATTACTTTCATTTCGTACATACATGCATACTATATTACTTTTATGCTATATACTTACTGTCCTTTCTATCTCAGATATTATTAGGGTCTGATCCCTTCCTTTTCTATCTCAGATATTATTAGGGTCTGATCCCTCTCCTTTTCTATCTCAGATATTATTAGGGTCTGATCCTTCTTTCCTCGTCTATCTCAGATATTATTAGGGTCTAATCCCTTACTTCCTCCACACTCATACATACTGTCTTTTCGTACCCATAACATACATATACTTTCTTTAACATGCATACATACTCATATGTCATACATATTTCTTTCATACACATTCATCTTTCATATACCTACCTTCCTTGTCAATACGTGCAATATCCGAAGATCGTTCACGTACCGACAAGCTTTCATTCACATTCAAGACATATAGATCATACATGGCATACACTTACCATTTAAGGTAAGTGTATTAACTGTCACATCGAGTATGCACACAGCCCCGAAACATAACAAGGAAATGGGGCTAGAAACTCACCTGGATTCTGTCACGTTCTACGTTAATCGGTATCCCTCTCTTTAACTGAGCTATGCTAACTGTATATTAATTACATGTATCAATACTTTTTCTATTCACATTATTCAAGTTTCAGCCAAAATGGCTAAGTCTGGTCTATTCTAATAGCATTGTATTTGAATACCTTGTATTCGAATGGTATTAGAAGACATTTGTATTCTAATGATCATATTGTATTCTAATGACACAATGTAATTGAGTCCATGATTGTAATCTAATGGCACAATGCAATTGAGTCCATGATTGTATTCTAATGACACAATGTAATTGAGTCCATGATTGTAATCTAATGGAACAATGTAATTGATTCCATGATTGTAATCTAATGGCACAATGTAATTGAGTCCATGATTGTAATCTAATGGCACAATGTAATTGAGTCCATGATTGTAATCTAATGGCACAATACAATTGAGTCCATGATTGTAATCTAATGGCACAATGTATTCGAATGTGTGTATTGTATGCGAATACATACAATGTAATCCAATACTCATTGTATTCGAACTTAACCATTGTAATTGAATGGTTCTTTGTAATCGAATGAGTCATTGTAATTGAATAAGTCATTGTAATTGAATGTAGCATTGTATGCGAGTTTAACCAGGTAATCAAATACATGCATTGTATCCGAACATGCTCATGTAATCGAATGTAAGATTGTATTAGAGTATTAGCATTGTAATCGAAATGGGGCATTGTAATCGAATTTCCCATTGGATTCGAGTTTAATCATTGTATTTGAACGAGCTCATTGTATTCGAAAACCTACATTGTATTCGAATGACCTGATGCAGTTTGGCCTTTTTATCACCGTTATCATCGCAACGCGTGACCTTAACACCCTATTATGGTTCGATATTATCTCATAAACATTCCCGTTTCCATTTTCGGCCAAGACTCAACCCGTGCAACCATAAAGCTTGGACCTTTATGGCTTAAAACGTTCAAAGCTAGATCTAGGGTTTCTTGATGAGTAGTATCTAACCACGAGTCCGTTAAGTCCATTTTAAACATCAAGTTTGCATTTTTATGATTTATCTATACATGATCTACTCTAGGTTTAGGTTTTAGGGTAAACCGTTCATAAAAACGTAACCTTTAAATGTAAAGAGCATACCTTTATGCGTCTAAGCTACGGTTAGCTTCGGTTATGGACAATAATCTTGTATCTTGCTTGTATATCAAAGATCTAACAAGATACATCTTAGTTTTGATCTTGGATCTTCGTTATTGCTTTGGCCGTATAAGGAAGGGTTTGTGTGTGTGTTTTGAGTGTGTAGGGAGGCTATGGTGTAGAGATTGATAGAAATGGAAAGGAATAGGGTTTTAAGGGGTATTATATTCCATTAAGCCCATAAACCTAAGGCTTATCTTTTTTTTTTGTCCATAATTAATTCCACCTAATAGCCTACTTATCCTTCCATTTTTATTATTTTATTCTTTTATTATTTCTTTATTAATCCGAGTAAACTAGTACGCAATAAATAAATAATATATTAAATATTATTCTTGGGAATTTTCAGGATGTTACAAACCACTCATAACCATACCGTATAATTTACAAAACCCTCTCACACAAATATAAGGAATAGGCTAAGAATGCTCTAAGCGTATAAAAGAATATGTGGGCTCTTATGTTTTAAATCCTTTTAACGAAGTTTCGAAAACAATCTGTTTTGTAATATCAATGGTGTTTAATTCCTTCTTTGTTATAAACTATAAAGTAATATATTTGTTAAAATGATCCAATTATTCTATTAAATAAATGTTTTTCATTGTGTAAATAACTAAACTAGGTATCAACTCTTGATCACAGTCTCACACGTTTAGACCCTCTTACTGAGTATGAAAGATAATACATGATGCATTCTTTTTCATTTAGGTAAAGTTTTGTCTCGTTGAGATGGCAGTTGAAGTTACGAAACTATTAGATTTCCTACTTCTATAAACATCTCCTCCTTGTATCTCATTTATAAAGATACTTATCAATAACAAACATTTATTTCCATTTTTCTCGTATAGTAAACTATTAAGTTATCCCAAACATTATGTACTTTATATATTATCTACATAGATAAAATTAATGGTTGGTGTCGCAAGAATCCCATTAGGCAAAGTGACAAAACTTCATTGGCCCATCAAGTTCTTTTTTTTGTTTTAGTTTTTATGTTATCGTTTAAGCTTAATAATTTATGTTTACGATTTAATATCCATACCGTGAACACCGACCGAATTCGTGTCGGTTTGCCGTTGCAACCCACATATTTTGCTTTTTGTTAAATATGTTAATTTGTTGTAGCTAGGCGTTGATGAAATTGTTTCTTGGTTTAGTCGCAATGTCGTAACCGGCTACTAACCGAATTCATGTCTACTCGTAGTCACACCGTGCAGGTCTTACCAACCATGTATACGTTGTTTAATTTATACACGTGTCAATACTATTCTATTCGTTGACCTTACTATTACTATTATCGTCACAGCTACCGTTACAAACGTAACCGATATTGACGAACCCGAAATCATGTTAAACGCAGAAAGGTCGTATGACATCCAAACAGACACCACCAAACTTTCTTCTTCATGAATCTTTCTTGATTTGAAACCCTAACTTAACCCCCTTACAATTAACACTTGTTTTGCGCAATTGCCAAATTCGTGTCCGATCTTTCTACTAATCGAAGATGGTGTTAGCGGAGTTGGGTGGGAGCATCTCACGTGCTCTCCAGCAGATGAGCAATGCCACAATCATCGATGAGAAGGTTCTCAACGACTGCTTAAACGAGATCACTCGTGCTCTTCTTCAGTCCGATGTCCAGTTCAAGCTCGTCCGTGATATGCAGACCAATATCAAGAACATTGTCAATCTTGATGATCTTGCTGCCGGACATAACAAGAGGAGGATCATCCAACAGGTATATTATATCTTCAATCTATTATATGTTATTCCTTATTCAAGTCCAAAAGGACTTCTTGTAAAAGGACTTATCAAATATAACTTTTCAAAAAAGAGTTTTTAATAAAAGTGTTTGGATTAACTTATAAACAATAAGTTAATAGGTGATAAATTGGTGTTAAATTGATGGTGGTAGGGTTAAACTGATGGTGATAAGGATAGCTGCAAAGGTTAAATTGATGATGGTAGGGATGTAGTTGAGAGATGCGGGCGTTAAATTGATGGTGGCAAGGTGTAGTTGAGAGCTTGGTGGTGGTAGGATTATTGAGAGCTGCAATGTGTCTTCTTATCAAACCCAAAAGTTCATAAAGTTAGGATTTCTTAACTTTATAAAAACTTTCTTTTTACACTTGGTGAGAAGTTAAAACCCAAAAGAACTTATGGGTTACCAAACGTCTTTTAAACAATTAACTTCTTCCAAAAGTTAATAAAGCTAAAAGAAGGGTTCAATAAGGAATCCCAAACACCACCTAACTAACAAGTTATAATTAGTTTTATGATATTGTTAAGAGACTGTTTGTTTGCTATCCTTTTCAAGTGTTTGGCTTTAGTTGAATTTTAAAGCTTTATAATATAATAATGATCTGATTGACTGTTGCTTACACTGCAACCTCTGCTAACATCGTACTTATCAAATTCACTAGGAGCAAGGTGCAAAACAAGCGAGAGCCTGAGAAAGAAAAAAAAAAGAAAAACAAAAATATATTATATATAATAAGAAAGTTAATACTATTCTTCAAATAAAATAAACATTTAGTATAATTTAATTAGTACCAAAGGTTTCAAATTAGTCAAGACTCAAATGTAATTCCAAAACTTGAATATTAAGAAAATGTGCAATGTAATTCCTTTGATCTCTTCTAGATCTAAGTTTCAATCGCATTCCTTGCATTATGTTCCTGTCACCTTCTTGGTTCCACAACCCCAATGATTCTCCTCTACAGTTGCACAACTTGATGTCGTAGCCCAAATTCGAGGCCTCGGTGCTTGTTGGAATTGATGTAATTCTTCAAGCACATTCTTTATCTTTCGAATTTAGGATCAGTATTGATATTTTCTTTCCTTCTCTGCCTGCCTAGACGAACTAGACAATACCAAAGTGCTCGCTTGGCAATTAGAAGTGTATTTATCGAGTCCCACCTGGAAAAGTGGCCTACGCGCAAGAAGCGGATCTTTTATTAACTATGACTAACATATAGATGTGATGACATAATTCATCATCATCGTGATTTACACAAAATAATATTTTCTTCCTCTTTTGAACTGACAGTGAAAATTTTTAGTAACAAATTAGACAATTTTGTTTCTTCCGGTATTTACTACATTGATTGCCATTGGCAGACAAAATTGTTTCGGTTCTTTAATAATCTAAAACTATGCGTTATTTACAATGATTAATCCATTTCATTTAGGCAATATTTAATGAGCTCTGCAAGATGTTGGATCCTGGGAAGCCGTCTTTCGCACCCAAAAAAAGCAAACCAAGTGTTGTTATGTTTGTGGGTCTGCAAGGTATCTTGTTCTAAATCTAAGATTGTTTATAAATTGTGGTATTGTACTATCAATTGATCGTATGTTAATTTGCATTGTTTTGTATTATTATGTGTATACATCCTTCATGACATATTTATACTGAATGTTAATGATTCAGGGTCTGGAAAAACTACAACTTGCACAAAGTATGCTTATTACCACCAAAAGAAGGGCTGGAAACCAGCTTTAGTGTGTGCAGATACATTTAGGGCTGGTGCTTTTGACCAGTTAAAGCAGAATGCAACAAAAGCAAAGATTCCGTTTTATGGAAGGTAATCGGTTTATCTGTTTAATGCATACTTAATTACATTATTTTGGAAGTCTGTTAAGATTTCTGATAGTATGGATGTTTATGAACAAAATTTTAATCATACAATGATTGAGAAAGATGTTTAGTATGGGTGTTAGGAGAAATTAATAAATTAAAACATTCAACTGGACTCTGCTAAAAGGTGCAAAAAAAGATTACACATCAAAACATGTTTATGCATAAAGGGTTTGTCATTAATAATAAAAAGAAAGGCCAATCATCATGCATCTTCTTAAATCCGAGTCACTTAAATTAAATTTGGCAGTTTTATGTACTACATTTTGTTAGTATATGCTACTTTAGGCTAATGAAATGTGGCAACCTTTATCCTCAATGTCAGAGACAAGTGATGCTATGTTACTAAATACTAGAGGGGAAAATTTCAACTTATATACCTATGAATGGGTTAATTAGGGTTGCATTTTATTCCAAACAGGCTAAATAAAAAAAAAAGAGCTAAAAGGGGGCAGGTTTAAAATGGCCAAGTCAATACATTCTCCTGCATTGTTTTATCCTAAGAATTTAGATGATTGCAAGTAACAGTATATCTTTATGACCATAATTGACTCATTAATAATCTATAATCTTTTCTTTTTGAAATTCGAGAAAAAGTGTGCTGGTCAACCTGGTTTGACATGGTCTGTTTCAAACACATACTAGAAGTGCCAGTTTCAAACACAGATCTGCTTTTGAGTTTTGCCTATCCAACTGTTTAAAGCTTACTATAATATTACCTTTACACCACTAACAAACTGTTCATTTAACATTTAAAGCTTACTATAATATTACCTTTACACCACTAACACTCATCTATTCTCAGTTATATGGAGTCAGACCCTGTGAAAATTGCAGTTGAAGGTGTTGAAAGATTCAAAAAGGAAAACTGTGATCTGATTATTGTTGATACTAGTGGTCGGCACAAACAAGAAGTAGCTCTGTTTGAAGAAATGAGACAAGTGGCTGAAGCAACGGTATACTTTATTTTCTTGTTCATTGTTTAATTATTATTGTATTTTTTTTTAATTTGAATTATGAGTGGAGCTTGAATGTTTGATTAAAGGTTGGTGTGTGCATTCTTGCAGAAACCAGATCTAGTTATATTTGTGATGGATAGCAGTATTGGTCAAGCTGCGTTTGACCAAGCTCAAGCTTTTAAACAGAGTGTTGCCGTTGGAGCGGTTATTGTTACTAAAATGGATGGTCATGCAAAGGGAGGTGGGGCTCTTAGTGCGTAAGTGTCAATGCTTTAATTTTATGTGTTAAAACTTGATTTCTTATTTAGTTTACATTATGCATTGAACTTAGTAATTTATGATTTTATGTTATTACATTTTTTGGGTTAAATGGGTTGGCGTTCCTATTTTGAAGAAGCCCAAAATAGAAATTTAGATGAAAAACCGATTGGCTGGTTGAATTTTTGATTTTATAGTTTAAATTTAAATTTAAACTTAAAACGAGTTGGGAATTGAAACGGGTCAGTGATTCAAAGAATCAAGCCTGCTTAGCCCCAACCATATCATGTTTATTTTTAGTTGGGTAGGGTTTTACTTCCCCTAGACACTAGCAAAATATATTATTACACGGCATACATGCATTATAGAGATAGTAGTTGGTTTAAAAAGGCTTTCCGAGGCGCGCCTCGAGGCTTACGCCTCAGCAGCCTCGGTGGAAAAACGCATAAGAGGCTTAGCCTCATTAGGGTTTACTGAAACCTAAGCCTCGACCTTTGTGAGGCCGTCTGAGGTGGTGAGGCGTTGAGGATTAAGCCTCACTAGAAGTTGTGAAATACTGAAATATGCCATTTCTTTTTTTATTTTCTGGACTTTTTTTACCCATTTAGTGCTTAGTGAACCAGCCCAAGATTTACTGTTAGTGGGCTGAAAAAACATCATCGTTTAACTGTATAATGGTTAGGGTTTAATTGGCGTGCCTCCTTTACAACAAGCAACAGCAACACAGACACAACAACAAAAACTACTTTATGATGTTTGCTTTTTGTTGAACAATTTATGATGTTTTTTTTTGTATTAAATTAGTGATCGAACTATTTGATGGTGTTTGTTTTATTACTAGATAAGGTTTTATAATATTCATAATGTTTTAAGTGTGATTTTTATAAATTATATATATTTTTTTAATTTTAATAATGATTCGAGGCTTACGCCTCAGTCCGCCTCGAGGCTTACGCCTCAAGAGTCTGACGGAAAACGCCTCGAGGCTCGTTTCCGCCTTTTTGAATCTATGGATAATTATTTGGAAATTGCCTAGTTGCGGATGTTTTTGTAATAATCAAATCCTAAAGTGAAACTATGAATAATTGAATATCTAATTTAAATTCTTTTTCATTTCTCTCATCTTTTGTTATCCTATATGCAGTGTTGCTGCAACAAAAAGCCCAATCATATTCATTGGAACCGGTGAACATATGGATGAATTTGAAGTTTTTGATGTTAAACCGTTCGTCAGCCGTCTTTTAGGTTTGCATCACTTCATTTAATGTAGTTGTCTCCATTTTTATATGCACGTTATTATTAACCTTTTTTTTACATGTCTATTTTGTTAAACTAGGTATGGGTGACTTATCTGGATTCATGGACAAAATTCAAGAAGTTGTTCCTATGGATCAGCAGCCTGAGCTTCTACAAAAGCTTTCAGAAGGAAATTTCACCATGAGGATTATGTACGAGCAATTTCAGAACCTTCTCAAAATGGGCCCCATTAACCAGGTTTATTTGAATATATTTTCTTGTAAAGAAATATCTTAGTATTATTCTGCAGCTATATGTTATAATTTTGCTTGTTTCATGTAGGTATTCTCAATGCTTCCAGGATTTAGCTCAGAGTTGATGCCTAAAGGCCGTGAAAAAGAAAGCCAGGCGAAGATCAAAAGATACATGACAATGATGGACTCCATGACTAACGAAGGTTTGTTAAACTTAAAAGGGTGGCAAATAGTGTAGACGAGCCGAAACTGAGCTCAAAGTCGGCTTGTTTAAGTTACACTGTACTTGAGCTCGAGTTCGGTTAATTTCAAGCTCTATTTCTAAAGCTCGAGCTCGGCTTGTGAGTAGTTTTTCAAGCTTGGGATCGACTCGTTTATTATATATTAATCAATTTATATATAGACATATATACATTTATTTTGTATAGCATAATACGAAGTGTATATTATTAGGGTATATATTAAATATTGTTTAAATGGTAGGCTCATTTAGGCTTGCAAGCCAGCTTGTGTTCAATAAGTGAAGCTCGGGCTCGCTTATTAAACAAGCTTATTTTTAAGCTCGGACCGTGTTAAGCTTTGCTCAATTCGAGCTTTAAGCTAGCGAATCTCAACTCTTGAGTAGCTCATGAACAGTTTGGCTTGTTTACACTCATAGCGGCAAATAGGCTGGTCATAGTTGGGTTGGGCTGCAACGGGCCATTTTGATACAGGTCAAAACAGGCTAGGCCATGATGAACCATGTTGATTTGGGCTGCAGGCAGTTCTTGTCCCTATTTTTCAAAACTTTATAACAGTAATACCTTATTGACTAAAAAGGTATTAATAAATAATAATACGATATCTAGATAAAATAGTTTAAGAGGTTGTATAGACTATATTGACGTGGTCCACTTTTAACTGTTTGACCCGTTCTCATTTGTATCTATTATTTTATATTATTTGAGATAAAACACGACCCATTAATAAGTAAGTGGGTTGTGATTTGTCACTTCTTAAGCATCCTAATTAAAACTCGCCTTTATTTTTTACAGAGTTAGATAGTACAAACCCTAAACTCATGAACGAGTCAAGGATGATGCGGATAGCGAGAGGTGCCGGTCGTCAAATGAGGGACGTAGTTGAAATGTTTGAAGAATTCAAACGACTTGCCAAAATTTGGGGCAAAATGAAGGGTTTAAAAATCCCTAAAAAGGGAGACATGAGCGCGCTATCTAGAAACATGAACGCGCAACACATGAGTAAAGTTCTTCCTCCACAAATGTTGAAGCAAATTGGTGGTATGGGTGGTTTACAAAGTTTGATGAAACAAATGGGTTCCAGTAAAGACATGATGGGTATGTTTGGTGGTGGTGACAAGTAGTAGTTTGTTACATTGGCTAGCTTTTATAACATGATGGCTCGTGTTGTGTACCAAACCGGCGGAGTCTTGAGACTAATTTTGTTATAGTTTGTTTGGATGGTACCATTTGTAAAGACAATGTGTTTATGAAAGATGTACATGATCATCAACCCAAGATTTCTGAATGCTACTTTTTATGGACTGTTTTTGAGTTTTCCCAACATGAGTTGAACAGTGTGTTTTAGTTACAAAATGACTATTATTCTTGTATTTGTATGAAGATGTTTAATAAACGGGTTACATATATAACGTGATTAATATAACCAGTTTATGACATTAAGCATTTATATAAAGACATGATAACATAGATGTTGCTAAAAGGTTAAAATTCATAGTTGAGACATGTTTTTTATACACATTAAACGGAGTTGTGCGTCATTATTTGCAAATCATCTTAGCATAAACACACAAGTCATCAAAGGTGATTCTTGGTTTAAATTTTCATGTGAATATGAATCTTAAAAAATATGTTTTGTAAACTGAACATCAATTGTATTGTGATTTTGGTTTTGAGAACTTTCCTAGAGCTAATGGAACGATTGTTGAAAAGAACCATCAACATTTAAATGCACATCTTCACATAGTATTTCTAAAAAAAACGAATTGGAAGACCTGACCCGTAAGTTTTAACTTATGGTTGTGAGATATTACAGCATTGAAAAAAAAAGATGAACCCACTGGTAACACTCCAAAATTCGCCACTATATATAAAGACACGTGTGTTATCAACTCCTTTTCAACGTGCGGGTTCACGGAAACATTTCGACGCTAGTTTTTTTCACAGTTTTACATCCACCTTGCAATGGTGAGTCCTAATACTAGTTTGTAAAAATTAACCGAAAATAGAATGTCTAAGATTATCTAATTACCAAACATCCTATCAATTATTATGTTCATAATTTCATATATTATCATTTGTCTTTCTAATATATTTTTCCCTTTTCTATTTCATTTTTGTCTTCTATCGTTGGAATAAAAATGTTAGTATGCCATAATCTATATAAATTAGCATTAGGGTATTTCTACAAGTCTTGATAAAGTTGTAACATATTGAAATTTGGAAACATCAAGTCAAAAATCATTATTTTTTTTTCTTTTTTAAGAATCTTTCATAACACCTTAAAGTCTGTTCAAGCTTTCTTAATAGGCAATATATAATGTTTTCAATCACGCTACATAAATTTGACGATAAGGCTGTGACCATAGTGTAAAATAAAGTTTTTTTCTAACAAATAATTATGTGCACATATTATTATTATTATTATTATTATTATTATTATTATTATTATTATTATTATTATTATTATTATTATTATTATTATTATTATTATTATTATTATTATTATTATTATTATTATTATTATTATTATTGAGTCTAACTTGTTAAGAAGTGTCTAACAAGATATTAATGAAATATTGATACTGACGTTTTTTGCACCCACTTCGTTATCTAAACATTCAAACCAATAAAACCCCTAAACGGAAAGAGATTCCAACGGATGAGGTTTTTAAGACAATAATGATTAGAATTAATAATTTAAAACCTTTAAATACATACAATGATCCCAAATTAACCACCATTCTTCTAATCTTCTACACTAATAAAAGACTCCATCTTCCCTCATGCACTCAATAAAGCATGCATATACAATATTAGAATATGTAGAATCTTCACGTACGGAGGTTCATATGGGAGTAGACTCGTTATATGCTTCACACTCATTCTTTCTCGTTTGTTGCATCTTCCGTGAGTAGCCTTAACTAATTCTTAAGGATGGTGAAAAATAAGGCGCGAGAGTCTCCTCACTAAGTATAATACGCGGCATGTATCCCATTAATCGTCTTCTTGAATGTAAGATCATGCTAGTCATTGCCTCATTAACATCATAGATTCGAAATGGTAATCATTCTCTTCCTCCTGCATGACATGAACTTTGTCTATTATAGAACACGTGTTATCTACTAAAAAGCCACATATAAATGATTAATAATCCATCTTTATAATTGGTGGTAGAAATATAGAAAGAAATCTTACATTTTTGAAGTTGATTAGACATTTATGCTTGAAAAATAGATTGTTGAAACTTTGATAATTAATGGGAAACCAAGATATGAAGTATGAACAATATGCATGTAGAAAACAACAACAAACCATAATAAATATGAAGTATTAACAAGGCGCGTTCAGGAATTTTTCGTTACGGGGACACAAAACTGATAGGGTAAAGAGATAGGTTGGGTCACATGGCTGAGCACGGTTCGGTTCGGTTCGGCTATTAGGTGAAACTCAAACCGAAACTGAGATAATCGGTTATTTGAATATACAAACCGTTGGTTCTCGGTTTTCCGATTATTTTCGGTTTTGGTTCGGTTATTTTCGGATTTTTTTTTTCAATTATGTGTAGACATTGCAAAAAAATAAAATTAAAAATGAAAATGCATATTTTAAGCTTGTATAAGAACGTGTTAGAGTACTACATATATATATTGAATTCATAAAACAAAAATAGGCACGTGTTGCATGAAACTATACGAATAAAAAGTTGCTAAATAGAGTTTAAAATTCAACAAAGTTTTTAATAAAAAAACATTATAAATTTACTCTCAATCTTCATTCATTGTCTTATTTATCTTCAAAGATTATTATATTCCTCATCATCCTAATAATTTTTATCACCGTCAGTCGGTTCAGTTCGGTTTTTTAAAAATGGATAATTGAATCGAGACCGAAAGTTCAGTTTTTCAAAAAAACAATAAAATAACGGTCGGTTAATGCCTCGGTTCGGTTTTTTCCTGTTAATTCGGTTTCGGTACGGTTAATTCGGTTTCTACTCACCCATATGGCAAGCCATTCTGGAGGCCAGAGCTGAACTTTCGGGACACATGAAAGCGCAAATAAACCCACTTAAAAGTTAAATCACACGTGGTCTAGTTATATGCATTTTTTAAAAATAAATGAAAATAGTTATACAAATAATATAGATCGAATTATAAGTAAAGTGGACAAATAGATAAAATAATCAAATAATTTAAAATTGAACGTTAAATAAAATTTGTGAACTCATAAATTCATAGATAATGAATGAAATAATAAAAGCTTTTATATAATACTTTTAATTAGTTTTTTTAACGTTCAAAAAATAGAATTGCCTAGGTACCTCATACGGGGTGGCCCAATGGTAAAAGGTCACCGCCAGTTGGCTCAACCCAGCCGCACGGAGCCCTTAAGCGCCTCCAAGTTACCTCCAGTTCTGAGGAAAACCCACTCAACCGAAGGCCCATTGGTGGTAAAACCCAGACGCTTTCAAGATCGAACTGGAGATCACAAAGATCTCAACCTTCCTTCATTGAGCCACTCATGTCCCCGCCAAAGTATTGTTAGTGGGGTTTGTACGTGGGTATCCATTGAGAAATCAAAGTTGCTTATCACTACACCAAATTAGAAAGGACAATATTTTTTTATTAGTTAACAATTCAATTAAAAATAATTAGATTCATAGTTTCTAGGTTAGTTATGTGTCAAAGTTGGTTGGGTGAATATTTGGTGTTGCAGGAGAGTGCATTTTTTGAAATGAAAATTTCTAAAATGGCCTATTAACGGAGAAAGATTCCATTTTGTATTCATAAATAATAATTTCAAAAAATGTCTCATACAAACATATCTTTGACGACGTGTTAGGCCTTAACGTGTCTTTCTCGACCTCTTTGGCCATCAAATGTGTCTTTCACGAACTGTTAGCCTCCAATGCGCGTCTGTCACAACTTCTTATAATCTAATTGTCTTTCATGACCTGTTAGCCTTTAACGCGTCTTTCACGACGTAAATGTTTAGCCTATTGATTGTTCTTTTTTAATATTACATCTTTATAATTAATTTTATCCGTATTTGGCTTTTATTTTATAGGTTGCAATATATAAATTTATATATAATTTGGAATATGTCGCTGAAACGTGTTTATTTTTATACATGTTGTCATAAGTTTTACTCAAAACGTACCGAGTGTCAGATTGATATAGAAATAATAAATGTTTAATAAAGTTTGACCAGACTCGTTTTAAGTAAAGTTTATGCGTAGATAAAAACAAGCACGTATCAACGATTTATTTGGAACTTTATAAATTTTATGCATTACAAGTTATTAAAAAATCAAACATGAGTAAAATTAATTAATAATGTAAAACAATTAATAGGGCAAAAATGTCATGAAAGACGCGCGTTTAAGGCTAAGACCACCCGCTATGGGGCGTGGTCAAGTGATGTGACGGGCGCCCTTGGGCGCGGATCACCACCAAGGGGCGCCCTTGGTTGTGGGGCACGGACCCAAGGGTCGTCCAAACGATGGGCGTGGTGCATGGCGAATGTGGGTCCCTCACACACACACATACATATGCATATATATATATATGGGCGCCTTTGGGGGCATTAAACCATAGCGGGGCAGGCTTCGATGCCCCCCGGTGCTTATGTGGCGCTGACGTGTCACGGTGGAGTGGCTTCGAAGCCCCTCACCATAGAGGATAGTCTAACAGGTCGTGAAAGACACGCGTTTGAGGCTAACAGGTCGTGAAAGACGTGTTTATAGGAGACATTTCTGAAATCTTTTATTGATGGAAACAAAAATAAATCTCTCGTCATTAATAAGACATTTTTGAGAATTTTCCTTTTTATGAAAGCTTTTACACACCAACTCAAAGTTCAAAACCATTCATATTCTTCATTTCCCTCTACATGCAACTTTTATTTTTTAAAAATAAACATTTATATATATCTCCTCCCTTACTTACCTAATTACATATATATCCATCCAATTAACCTTATTTACATATATTCCCCTCATTAACAAAATTACACATTATGGTTAAACTACCTGAAAATTCTCAAAAAGGCCCATTTAAGGAGTGAGGAAAAAAAAATGTTTAATTTTTCCAAAAGAGTAAACTGTCATTTTTGTCTTTATGGTTTGATAAAAAATACGAAGTTAATCCAAAAAGTTTATTTTTTGCATATGGACCCTTTAGGTGTCCCAGTTCTTGCCAATTACATCCAAATCACTAACACTGTTAAATTTAATCGTTAAGTCAATGGTAGACATGTCTTTTCACTCTTTCTTTATTATAATGTTTATTTCAGTGAACTACGGTTTTCGTCACTGTGGTTTGTCCAAATCTGCGGTTTTAGTATAGTAGTTTCAAATTTGCAATTTTCATCTCTATGGTTTCATTTCACTTGCAAATAAACCCGAATTCCCTAATCTCGTTAAGTCTAGTCGTTAAACCCATCAGTGTGCCTTTCACGTGAGGAACAGTTTTGCCGTTTTTTTTTCTTTTTTTCCCCCAAATACACACCAGCCACTCATGTGAGGAGGTTTGCGAATTAGGACTGAGGTTTATTTTGGTAGAAAAAAGGCAAAAGGCCCATTTAAGGAGTGAGGAAAAAAAAATGTTTAACTTTTCCAAAAGAGTAAAGTGTCATTTTTGTCCTTGTGGTTTGATAAAAAATGCGAAGTTAGTCCAAAAAGTTTATTTTTTGCATATGGACCATCTAGGTGTCCCAGTTCTTGCCAATTACATCCAAATCACTAACACTGTTAAATTTAATCGTTAAATCAAGGGTAGACATGTCTTTTCACTCTTTATTTATTATAATGTTTATTTCAGTGAACTGCGGTTTTCGTCACTGTGGTTTGTCCAAATCTGCGGTTTTAGTATAGTAGTTTCAAATTTGCAATTTTCATCTCTATGGTTTCATTTCACTTGCAATTAAACCCGAATTCCCTAATCTCGTTAAGTCTGGTCGTTAAACCCATCAGTGTGCCTTTCACGTGAGGAACAGTTTTGCCATTTTTTTTCTTTTTTTTCCCAAATACACACCAGCCCCTCATGTGAGGAGGCTTGCGAATTAGGACTGAGGCTTATTTTGGTAGAAAAAAGGCAAAATTGGTCGTCACGTGGGGGCACGTAGATGGGTTAACGACCAGACTTAACGGGGTTAATAAATTTGGGTTTCATTGCAAGTGAAATGAAACTACAAGGACGAAAATGGCAAATTTGATAGGGACGAAAATTGCAAACTTGAAACTATTGGACTAAAACCACAGATCTGGACAAACCACAGGGATGAAAACCGCAGTTCACTGAAATAAGTATTATAATAAAGAAAGTGTGAAAAGACATGTCTACCCCTGACTTAACGATTAAATTTAACGGGGTTAGTAATTTGGATGTAATTGGCAAGAATTGGGAAACGTGGAGGGTTCATATGCAAAAATAAACTTTTTGGACTAAATTGCATTATTTGTCAAACCACAATGACGAAAATGGTACTTTACTCTTTCTAAAATGACCCTAGTAATTTTGTACTGAGCCGACACATTGGATAACGTTTCGACGAGATCGATGAACCATTTAAAAGGTGACATGTGGCAAAAATCTGACAAGGCCGGCCATATTTTTGAAAATCTTGGGGGTGTCGTACAAATTTTTTTCATTAAATCTTTTGGTAAAAAACAGTCTCTCCAGAAGGTTTTATGTTTCTTAACTGGCCCGTACAAATTCTATATTTTTTTTGGAAAAGAGCTTTTTAAATTGCGTCTGCCAAGACGCATTTAAAAAGAAATTATTCCAAGGAGATCATATTTTAATCTTTTGTTCTTATAAGTTTTGAAAGTTTAAACCCCGTCTAGACCGGTAGGATTTTTTTTTATTCCGTCTAGGTAAGAAACATAAAAAACCGTCTGGGAGACTGCTTTTTACCAAAATATTTAATGAAAAAAATTGTACGACACCCCCAAGATTTTCAAAAATATGGTCGGCCTTGTCAGCTTTTAGCCACGTGTCACCTTTTAAATGGGTCCACGATCCCGTCAAAACGTTTCCCATTATGTCGGCTCACTAAAAATTCCTTGTGTCATTTTGAAAAAGTTAAATATTTTTGGAACTTTTTTTCTCTCTCTACTCAAAAGGTCATTTCAGGAATTCTCTCAAATAGAAATCTAATTTGTAAAGTCGTCGGAGTTTCCAATAAACAGCACCGACCTTCCCAATCAACGTTCTTTCATAGAAACTAAACCAGTGGGGCCAGCGATTTCAATCAACGGTTTTCAAAGAAACCTAACATTAACTAGCGCCGGCTATTCCAATCAATCAGCATTGTCAGCAATAATTTTCGAGTCCAGAGTATAACTTAGTTATTATTGATGATGGTTTATGTGGCCTTTTCGATGAAGCTATTTTAACCTAATTCTGCACTATCAAAACACTTTTGGATATGCTAGATTATTATTAAGACAAGTAACTCAATTGGTGTACAGTGACGGAATAAGAATAAACAATTAACAAACATCAAGGTTGGTTATTGAGATTTAAGATTTTCAACTTTCTGAATTGATAAAAACAAAATGAGAAAGAAAAAACAAAAGAACAGGGATAGAAAAAAGTTAAAAGGGGGTAAATTGATCATTTCATTATAAATATTTGATAAAATAAACTAAAATGATTAAATTTGATATTTTTTAGGTTAAGAGAGAGGATATAAGTAATTATTTTTTTAGGCTGAGTTTATATGTAATTAAAAGAGTTAGTAGGGTGATATATGTAAATGCTCATTTAAACCGAATTGTCTACAAACGGTAATCGGAAAATCATTCTAATCTCTATCTTTTAATTATTAATGGTGGGCACTGACTGATTGTTGACGGTGGGCACTGAACGAATGTTTACTAATTATATACTAAGGCGTATCTACAAACATGACACTCCGGCAGCCAGACGGTCGGTACCGGCCCACCGTAGTAAAGCCCTAGATCCGCCATGTTTATACACTATGTGAGCTTTTTATCACATGTATAATTGTTTTATCATAAAAAATTGACATATATATGATGATACATGAGTGAAAAAGGCAAGGCACGATACATGTATCCTAAGGATTTAAATGCATACTCGACTATGAATTGACATATATCATGATTGTGTAGGACATGGGTCACATTTTATTTAAAAAACAAAATAAAATAAACGCTAACGATACTCTCCTTAGTAATGGAAAATATTCTAGTAAGATACCGTTTACAAAACTAAACAAATACAAACTTTTATATTCAAAATTGATATGAATCAAAGTCTTTAACGGGTAGTTTAACAGGTCTTCATATAGTATTCTTGTCTTGTGTCTTCATCACATTTGATCTTCAACTAAGCGCCTTGACTACAACAAAAAAACAAACAAAATGTTGACGGTTGAGGCTGAGGCACGTGTTCAACACGCTTCCCTTAAAATAGATTCCGCGCCTCTACTTAGACATCACGTCTGTTTCCCAGGGTACAACAGCCGAAGCAGTATGTACTGCCGGGAAAGGCTACGCGCCCGAGGCTACACCAGATACTTTAGTGTGCTTGAACTTGATAATATAAAGATAAAGTTTAGAGAGTTTTTCATCTCTAATATTTCTTGAAAGAAATATACAAAGGCTTCTTCTTGATGATCATCTTTTTTGTCCCAAAAATTCTCTTCTTCACTTTTGAAAAATTTATACAAGAGACTTGGATGAGTGAAAAGTCTCACTTAATTTAAGACATAAACTCTAATAAAACTCATCAAGTGACATAAATAAAACTCTACTTAAGAGTTTATTTTTAATTCACCATATTAAGAGTTTTATTAATGATTTCACTAAATAATAAATAAAATATTCATTCATCTTATAATAAATTTCCAACAATCCCTTACATGAATGGAGATTGATCAAAACACATAAAATATCCAATGAAACCTCGACAATTAAGTATTGCAGGATAGGTAGGTGTTAGCTTTGAACCTTCCTTTGTGAAGTATGCTTAGTCTCCTAGCGGTTAGTAGACGCAATGTCCTTGAACAAACCCACTTTTGTGTAGACGACAATAAACTTCACACAATACTCTCCCTAGTCGAGCGCATCCCCTCATTGTCGTGTCCATTATGGTCCTGAAACACTAGCCTGGTTCTGTGAATGCCCTAGGAATTGCACACCCCACAATTTCATTCAAAGCGACCCCACTTCTCTTTCACATAGGTGATTATCTACAAATCACTAAAAACATTAAGGTTATAATGATTTACACAAATCATTAACCATATATTATGCTTACCCTCACAACATGTCAATGTTGTTATAGGAATGGACTAGAAAGTAATTAAACTCCCCTTATAATTTAGGAGGATATATATATCAGCATATGTGCCAACTTATACATAAGCTACGCCCCCACAGTGACCACCTTTAGATATATAATTAGGTTGTCCTGTTGAACTTAGATCTTGGGATCTCCAGTCAACTAACTTATGTTTCCTTTATATACCATTTTTCATGGGCTTTAGTCTCATTTCACAACTTGATCTCTACTAAACCCTCAGGTTGTTGGATCCATAATATTATCTTTGACTTTGTCTAGTCACTACAGATAACTTGCGTAGTTGAGATCAGTTGTCATGATGTGTTCTTAACTTATAAGTTAGTTTTGCTTAGTGTCAACTTTCTAAGACTATAACCTCAGTGGCCACCTGAATCTGGTTATAATATTTGTCTTGTAAGATACACTTATCATTGAGGCAAACACATCTCCATTATGCACCACGACCTTTTTGTCCTCCACTAAGTCGTGTGTTTGCTATGTTAGATTGGATTAAAATAATCCTCATTGCTAAACCTTCCAAATTCAAATGCAAGACACCTCTACATTTAAGTGCTATTGGATAGCATAATGGGGTAAAGAAAGGTTCTTCCTTTCTACACAAGTTTGATAAATCATATCAATTACCATTTCTACACACTTTTAAATAGTAGTTTCTTAAATGGTTTTCCCTCACATTTCTTGCATTTTGATATAGTTTGTTTAACTTTACTTATGAAGACAACTCGACATGTCTTTGTATCAATAAGTTCATCGTTTCTTACTAATAAAGTAACACTTGTAAAAAGTTTGTTATCAAACATCACCAACTTAGAAGGATTCTAAATCACTCTCTAAGACAACCCTAGAAAGTTGAGGCTTCTTAAGATCCTCATAAGTTACATTGTTACCTTATATTGAATGAAAATTTCTTTAAATTTGTCTATACACAATTCTTGTGTTGTTGATGCTTCAAATTTTCGCGTTAATTAGTCTCCATAAAGTATAATAATTAACAAGTATTAGTCTAGCATGCTTTAGACTACAATACTTTAGCATGTGAACAGAAGATGTATCATTCTGATCCTTCACAGCTATTACAATATCACTTTAAAACACTCAACCATTTGTTTAGACATAATTATGAGACCTATTCATAATCCCCAAACCTTAATATTCAGGAAAGTCTCACAAGTTATTGTATATAGAACATAAATAATTTTTTCATTCATTTAAGGAACATAACTCTTTTGCCTTTTATCTTCAAGGCTTCACCATTGACTTATAAGCCTCAATTCGAATCATTTTGATGAATACATTTATTACCAACAAGATGAACGCTACTCGTCTACAATCACTATTATGTTGAGATAAAGTCAACTACATTGACACTCAAACTCTTGGGATTCACACTAGCATAAAGTGATTTATACATTGCGTTGTTGTCTCTTGAAACTATTTATTGAGATACCATCTCAAAATAAAAGACAAACTTTCACATAGTTTAAAAATGGATGGGAGTAGAAACATCTATCTATTCATCGCTATTGTAAGCATATAATAAAAAATCTATTAAGATTTACTTAAATTCACTTACAATAATAATATAATATATCACTTATGATTCACACTAGGGAATTTTCAAAGATGAATATCCAATTATATAAATATCTCATTAATGATATTACGTTACAATTCAATTTTAGTGAATCTCCAATGAGTTAAATACAACATCAACATATGTTAATTCATATGTTATAATTCATACTTATTGAATTTCCAAGAAGTTTAATTTCTTGTTAACATATATTAGTTCATATGTTATAATTCACACTTAGCGAATTTCCAAGAAATAGTATATATGTTCTAATTCACACTTAGCGAATTTTCAAGAAGTTTAATTTCTCATTAACATATATTAGTTCATATGTTATAATTCACACTTAGTGAATTTCAAGGATTTGAATATAATAATCTTGTGTATTTCATCTTAATACACACACCACGTTATTTCATGACCCTCACATGATGTGGTTATAAATTTGATGTGTCGTCATAGACTTTAGTAAACGTAACAACTCACAAGTTGCTTCTTACGCAAAATTCTTTTTGAACTATCAATTTAAAATTATCTTTTTTTAACGTAATTTTTTCGTAAAAAAATCTATATAAAAAAAATTGTTCGTCACGATAAATATTGTTGTATTTGTTGTAAAAATGCATGTGTTATCCGAAGATATTGAACACAAAATAATAATACAACTGAAACTACAACATAAAGTGTAAAACACCTTTATAAAATTCAATCAATTGATACACTTACGACATTTGGACATCAAATAGTGTTATTAACTTCAACACTTTCATTATCCAATCGAAATCATCTCAATGATATCATTTTATGTATTAAGGTACTCCCTCAAATAGAAATCCATGCACACATATCCTCATAACCTCGTTTCAGTTTTGAAACCATACTCTTGAACAAATATGTTCAAAATAACATCTAACTGTTACAATTACTACACTTAAGTAGCAAAGCTTGAACAATCTATCTTGTTCGCACAACACGAAGTTGTCTTCCACCATAAAGTATTCTTGAGAACGTTATCTTAGTTTAACATACACTACTTTTAGCAAGAGTAACGAACCATTTTCTAAAATTTAAAATATGCAAAACTTTATTTAAAATCATTCTAAATCATTTCCTTAGTTTTGCAATATATTATATTATTATTATCAATAAGGGTTTATAAAATCAAATATCAAAACCTGACACATCAAACAGTTTTATATGGGTAAGATTTAAAATCTATGTACTAAACCAGTTTCTAGCACACATGTTTAAAAAAAACATGTTATAATGTGCACATTATAAACTGAACTTTTACATATAACGTTTTTCAAAGATATAGTTTATAAAATAAATCATTTCTAAATGTTTCTAACGCAAACGCTAGAAAATTGAATGTTTACATAAAACATTTCCGATAAGTATGGTTTATAAAATTAACAATTTCTAACAAATATGTTAGAATATAAACAATCCAATATGCACGTTATAGGAAAGATTATTCATACATGAAACATTAAACGTTGAGATAAAACCTTTAAATTGTAGGTTTTTCTAATGTATATCCCAAAAGTTTCTCCATTAACACCGAGTTAATGCTTGAATTATAGGTAACTTAATGGGAGGAATGTGAGTAGACACAAGTGAAAGTTAACACGCACGTCATAAATTAACATTTAAATAAAGCATTTTAAGCACATATATATATATATATATATATATATATAACAAACCGTATCTAACACGCATGTTAGATATTTAAACATATGATGTATACCAATACATCCGATGTAACCCACAAGTTAGAAAAATAACCAATTAAAAATTGGTTTTAAACGGATGTTTTTGTTATGCACTGTTTCTAACACAACTTTTATAAAACAGCCGATTGCAAAAATCATTTTAAAATGAACGGTTTACACAAAACCATTTCTAACACAATTGTTAGACATAAAAAATTACAAAAATCGTTTAAAAATAACTAAGTAAAACCTTTAACGGTTATCCAAAAACCCGTTTCTAACATTGTTGTTAGAATACAGACGATTACAAAAAGCGTTTCTAGACCAAAAGGTCGAATCAAACATTTAGTTATGTAATACGGTAATTTTTAGATATAAGATTGTACTCCAATCTTTTAAAA
Organism: Bidens hawaiensis; assembly: GCF_021521415.1. Taxonomy (NCBI): domain Eukaryota; kingdom Viridiplantae; phylum Streptophyta; class Magnoliopsida; order Asterales; family Asteraceae; genus Bidens; species Bidens hawaiensis. The sequence continues at coordinate 239,428 of NW_027493263.1, read as the reverse complement.
TATCCAAAATCGATGTTGTACTACACATGATATTTCCCAAAATTATTTTTAAAAGTTTCATAAAGAAAAGTCAATAATTTTTATATCAATTCTTTTGTGAACCAAAAATCCTTATAAATAAGGTTTTGAGATTGTAGCAACAATCTCACAAAATCTGTTTTAAGATTGTAGGACATTGGTCACATTTTATATAAAAAATAAAATAAAATAAACGCTAACGATACCCTCGTTAGTAATGGGAAAAATTCTAGTATGATACCATTTACAAAACTAAACAAATACAAACTTTTATATTCAAAACTGATATGATTCAAAGTCTTTAACGGGTAGTTTAACAGGTCTTCATGTAGTATCCTTGTCTTGTGTCTTCATCACATTTGGTCTTCGACTAAGCGCCTTGACTACAACAAAAAAGCAAACAAAATGTTGACAGTTGAGACTGAGGCACGTGTTTAACATGCTTCCCTTAAAACAGATTCCACGCCTCTACTTAGACAACACGTCTGTTTCCCATGGTACAGCAGCCGAAGCAGTATGTACTGCCGGGAAAGGCTACGTGCCCGAGGCTACACCAGATACTTTTGTGTGCTTGAACTTGATAATATAAAGATGAAGTTAGAGAGTTTCTCATCTCTAATATTTCTTGAAAGAAATATACAAAGGCTTCTTCTTGATGATCATCTTTTTTTCCCAAAAATTATCTTCTTCACTTTAGAAAAATTTATATAAGAGACTTGGATGAGTGAAAAGTCTCACTTAATTTGAGACATAAACTCTAATAAAACTTATCAAATGACATAAATAAAACTCTACTCAAGAGTTTATTTATAATTCATCATATTAAGAGTTTTATTAATGATTTCACTAAATAATAAATAAAATATCAATTCATCTTATAATAAATTTCCAACAAATTGTTGGAGGGATTTTGCTCAGGTACAAATATATAACATAATAAAATGGCTATTTTTTGGTATATGATATCTTATTTGATCAAAAACTATAGCAACCTTAATAGTGTTACTGAATTCATATCATCAATGATGTCTCGTATTAACGTCCCAATCTGACCTGCTAACTAACTTTTCCAGTATTTTATCACAAGGGTTACAATTTGCATAAACAATCAAACAAACGAGACATGGTATGTATATCACTAGTTATCACAGATTGAAACACGAGCAAGCAATACAATGCTTCTATTAAACAAAAGTCTCAGTTGTATGATTTGAAAATATTGAGTAGTGTAAGATGAAGAAGATGAAATATTTTTTGTCTTGCTCAACTGGCAATAGCATCATGGCAACATTAAGTAGGGGTGTAGATAGGAGCCAACCCACATCCAACAATCTTTAATTCCCGAATAGATAGCATCGGTCCAAACATTCCATAAGAACTTTTCAACTTTCTTTTATTAACACCTCAAAACAAAAATAATGATATAAAAATGAAAAATATAATTTTTACAATCTTAGATAGTTGTGAACAGAGAGAGAAACAAAATGAAATTCATGTATATATATAACGCGTATAGCTAGTATTTGGGCTGTTTGATAGAGTCTTAATGATCATTAAGAGGCTATTTCTTAATATTTTTATAGTCTCTTAATAATGCATGGTTAAGAGATAACATCTGCGATTTTACCTTTTAATCATTCAAACTTAAGATTATCTCTTAACCATTAAGAGGTTATAAACCATTAAAAAGTAGCATCTTAATTACTCACCACTAAAGGCTACCAAATACACTTTAAAATATAAGAATTATAATATGGGGTTTGAGGCTTTGAGCTTCATTTTTTTTTACTATTGAGTCTTCTAAAGCTTGTTAAAGCATACTGTAAGTAAAACATTACTATTTGAACTCAGGTAATTTAAGACAGACATAACACACTATTTATATGTTTTCTTTGTGAACTAAACGAAAGAAATAAGACCATGTGTAGTCATAAAGTTCCACATTCAGGGGTTATGCGTCACGTGGCGTCCAGTCAGAGTTATTGGTTTTGTACAAAAAAACAGGCTGTAGTCATAACTCTCCACATTCAGGGGTTATGCGCCACGTGGCGCCCAGTCACTTTTACAGTTTTTGTTTTTTTTTTAATTTTTAATAAGAATAATCAAATAACAATAATATTTTATTAAATAAATATTACAAGAAAATAAAAAAAACTATTTGTCGTTGTTGAAACGGGGGGTGGAGAGCTAATCGCACCCGTAACGGAACTCATATACTGTGTCGCGAAAAACTGTTGGTCGGGCCCGAAAAACTGTTCCTCCTCCCGTAACGGAACTCATATACTAATCGCATTCGTAACCGCCTGTTCCTCCTCCACGTCCTCGGCTTGTTGGTCGGGCCCGAAAAACTGTTTATATATAGATGGAGGATCCATATATAGTGAATTTTGTGTAAAGGAATTATAGAGTTGTAGAGTTAAAAAAGAAGTTTTATAAATTTGATGAGTTTTGATTGGGAATTAGTTGGTTTAATATATAAAGAAATAATTTTTTTTTATTCTCAAAGGTTATATATAACGGTAATATTTTTTTGATTTGTGTGCCATTTGCGCGTTTTGTATACAACGCAACAAAAAAACAACATCGCATGACGCAGGGGGGCGGTGTACCCCGCGTTTTCAACCCATAACGCAAACATAACGTTTGTAGTACACATGGTCTAAGGTACGTGTAGTACAATGGGGCTAGAGAACGTGGGGCATGATTATCATATTTCATATCAATATCAATACTAAAGTTAAAATAACATAAAAACCAAAAAACGAAATACCAAATACACTAATATAAATACCAATACAAAATAAAATAAAATGAATGAAATAAAAAAAATCAACCAATTATAATGTCATTTTGCTTGGACAACAGCGTGGGATTTTATGTCATGTATAAAAGTCGGGGCCCCTTCTCCATTGTCACGAACTTTATGGTTCCCAAAAAAAATAAATAAGGGAAATTTCTTCCTTTTATAGATTATTTATAGATCAGTTGTATCTATCATATAAACATGTTCTTTTATTTACACCTAAAATACCATCTAATCTAATCTTGCACATGTAAAAATTTTGACTTACTATTATATTTGTGGAAGTCAAACACCTTACCACCATACCACTATTAGTTGTCACATAAATTATGCCATTAGTTTATTAGAAAGGTTATGTTAACTTGTTAATAACACTAAAATATAATTACATTGATATCATATATCAATTTGATTATGTTTATGCTAATCCTTGAAAAAGTATTTCTTTTAGAAAATAATTGTGTCATTGTAGGGATGAAAAAGCTTTTAACAATAAAACGGTTGGCATGACTCACGTCAGTTTAAATATTAAACATTCTATAATATGTTTAGATTGCATTTACAACCCATCTAGCATTATAGACATGGAGAAGCAGATTTTAGTAGATTAACTGTAATATTTGTGATAATACAACTTGTAAGTCCTTTAGACGGATCTTTCAATGTGATATCACACAATCTTGTTGTTATGCGGAAACTAACAAGAGATGATTTGATATTATGCAATCAAACACACGAAGAACACAAATAAACGGCTTCAAAACACACGTGTATTTCGTCTGGTGCTTAAGCACAATGGTTACACCAACTACACCGATATCTCGTTCTCTATTGTGAATGGCCCAACCAATAATAACCTAGATACATTGTATATAAAGGCACTACATTCAAGCCCAAAACAACCCAAAAGCCCACCGAGATCCAAGAGATCTCGGTTTACAATATAGCCCAATAACAAGTACAAACCATACTAATAGCTAACCCAACAATCTCCCCATTGGTTTGTATCTTCAACGTTAATCATGCTCAAAAATATTAGCGTCCGCTTCTTTGTAAGCATCAGCTCATAGACCTGTTCTAATAATCGATCCCACCATCGCTGTATACTCCTTAGCAGCAGGCTCGTACAGTGGTTCAACCATAATTTGAAAATTGCTAAGAGTTTTAATATCCTTTTCGCCAAACTTCAGTAAATCACGTGGGTCGACAAAACGAAATTGCCCTTTTCATAGACGGACAATTACCGTTGTCGTCTCACCATCATACGCCCAAAATTTCATCTCATCTAAGGCGCCATCTTGAATTCTGGTGACATAGGAATATGACCCGCCTTCTTAGTTGTTGGCCACATTACATTTACCATAGTCTTTCCCGTCTTCGGATCTCTTACCCCTTTTGCTTTCTTAAAAAAATGATTCTGCAGTAGTTATATCTGGGAACCCCCGATCCACTTGACTTCTTAAAAAGTTCCATAAATCAATAGATCTTTTGTCGTTGTTGGGGTTGTGGAAAGGAGCATTGATTAAGTCACTAAGATCTACCTTCGTCCACGAACCAAAATATTTCATTTTCCTGTAATATTCGATACTCCCAGACCTTCTTTTGACCCACCGCATGGCTTTATCAATATCAAAACCCCAAGAGACGGCGCTTGATCGATCACCATACTTGTTAGAAAAACCCTTTTGAAGTTCAAGAATAAACTAATCAAGGTGATCAGAAGACTCCACATTTTGGTTTGAATTCTTCATAATCATAATCTTCTTTTGAAGTCTTTCACCTTGCTCGGCTGTCTTTTGAGGGGCAGTGAGGTATTGTTCCAGTGTTTCAGAAGCGTCAATGTTTGAAGCAGGACGCACTGGAACTACCACCTTGACTGTCAAAAGGAGCCTTTGCAGCAACGTCTTCACTACTCTTGAACTCATCTCCAAATTTCTAAACAAGTTTTTGTTGGAGATCCAGGTATAAGGCAGTGAGGCCACCCATATTAGCTTGAAGTTCATTGATCTTCAAATCCTTATCAGAGTTGCTTGCTTCAAGTTCTTGAATTCGTACATCCTTCACAACTGAGTCCTGTTCAAGTTCAAAGACTCATCGTTGTAAGGACTATACATCAACAGGTTTGGCATCAAGAGTGATCCCCTTGCCTTTATCTTGCAGAAAATTCTCTTGCATTGCAAGAATGTGTGCAATCTTGTCAGTGGCGCTTGAGTTTGATTGACCAATTGGGTTAGACAATCCTGATGGCTAGTCTGTGGACTGAATATATGCTTCAAACTCGAACTCATGAGCAATGTCATCAAATATTTGATCTTGAGTTCGAGGCTCAGTAGTGGACGAACTAGTATCACCTTGAGTTTCAGTGGTTTCAGGCTCAAGTTCTCTGTGTTAACTGGTTGGTGTAGATTCTGTAGCCATCACACCCGGTCTTGGATCTTTCTTTCTCCTTTTCCTTGGAATGAGATCAGTGGCTGGTTCTTCAGGAAGATTTTCATCTTGTGTCGCAGTGACTAATTGAGGAGGTTTCAATGCAGTTGACTGGAGCTGATCTTTAAACATCTCAAAATCTTTCAGCTGATCAACAGTAAGTACAGTCTGTTCTTCTTGGTGTTCAGTCTCCATGTGTTGTGATGGAGAACTATCTGGCTCATCATCATCAGAAATAGTCTCATATGAAGCAGTGAACCTCTGAGCAGATGTCACATGCTCATCAGCAAGCGATGCACTAGCACTGGAAGGAGCAGCCTCAGTTCCAGCAAACCTTCCAAACTTGACAAGTTTGTGAAGTCATTTTTATACTAATTTCGCCCCCTTTCGTGATTTCATCAACCCAAATGCAGCCATAGCCTTTAAATCGAGCCTTTCTATATATTTGACAACGTCAGGGTAGTGTGAGTCAAATATCATTTGCAGAAACCTCGGGTACATCATAAACATCTATTTCTTCTTCCCCTTGAGGTTATCATCATCTCATCGAACACAAACTTGGAGTAGTTATAATTCCAGTCCATGAATAAAGCAACCACGGCCGACATCTGAATGTGGTTGATCTCGTCTGAACCCCCTTTTCGTCCCGAGACACACGTGAAGAACATGTGAATCAAGAACCTCCAGTAAGGATGGAAATGTTTCTTGATGGCTAGAGGGTAAGATCCTTCATATCCCATTCTTAAAGCAACTTCAGCAACAACATTAGTGGGGTATTCAGTCGGGTAGTCGGGTTGATCACCGAACACTATAACTTCACGAATAATAGCCTCTGAGATGACAACATGCTTCTTCTGAATCTTTGAATCAATGGTGACAGTTCCACCCCTCTGATTAATAGAAGCATTGTTCTAAAACTCCGTCATCATCTTCTTAAAAATGACAGGGGTTTCTCGTATAGCATGAGAAATAGTGCACGTGTTGAGTCCCACTATCATGGACTTGAATTCTTTGTGTACAAGAGGTGGATCATATAAGCATCCGACAATGTTGTGAGTATCCACAAATTTTAGTGGTGCTTGATCAACCACGACTGCAACAAACGAGTCAAGTTAATAAAGCATTCACTTAGCTGAACAATAAGTCAGTATTATAAGGACAAATGACAAATTGGCTAAAGAGCAGGGACTAAGAATGCAAATTTAGATAATATTGATCATTAATTGTAAATTAATGTCAATTTTAGTATAAAATAATATGTTTTCGGTCCAAAATTTAGTCTTATGTCCATAGACTTGGTTTTCGGTCCTTGAGCTGAGTTCTTTGTCCAACAAAGTCCAAAAATGTCCAAATTCACCGAGAATGTTCACTCAGTGTTGGTTCTTGGTCAAATGGTCAACCGAGTACCCTTGATATTTCAGATGAACCAAGGAGATCTGTGTTTTACCAAAGGTTTTCGGTCAAACATCCCGAGAACCCTAGATACCTAGATCTATGGAGATCTCGGCCAGAAAAACCCTTGGGTTTCTCCTTGAAATATGAGTCATCTTCTCCATGTCACCAAGAATCACCATTGATAAATTAACCTGCAACTTCAAGAAACTCTCAATTTATCAAAACACAACCCACAAACATTATAATCTTTATCCTAAACAATATCCATAACATGGCTAACAATAATCTGTTAGTTCCATCCAGATAACATCCACAGTGAACCGAAAAGCCCCTTTTCAAGCTTTCATTTACCTATTTGTCAATGTAGATCACGTTAGTTCTTGAAGAAAGCAACAATGGATAACTTAGAGGCTAAGAAACTTAATTGTTTTTTTTTTGGTTTAGATAGAAGATTATATATTTGAGATTCAAAATAAGAAGAACAATAATGCATATGAAAGTCTTTTATACTTCAAAAGTTTTAGATCAGGCCGAAAACCTTGATGGGCCGAAAATGAGTGCAATATATGGGCCAGGCCAACTAAAAAAAATTCTATTCATCCATATTTTTAAAGGGCCACAAATACATGAGCTGAGAACAGTTTTTACCCAAACATGTGCTTGATCCATGGATTTAAAGTCGATATCTTATAGCATCAGTTTCGATAAGATTAATTAAGAGGTAAAAATAAAATAAAAATAAATAATGATTAAAAAACAAACAAAAATAGAAATAATGATACAAGAAAAATTTAATCACTGGGTCTTCTTGTAATTTAACAAATTGTTGGGATCAGATTTCAGTTTTAATAAACACAAAACCTTTTAAGAAAAGATCTGAACATAGAATCATATTGATTAAGATGCTTTCACAATGATTCATGTTCAGCATTATTATGCCATAAAGAGACAGGTTGATAGCATGTATAATAAACTTAGCATGATTTTCATTACATTAGTGATACGAGTTATGTTCAATTAGGCATAAATCTTAGATGGACATCACTCATGAACCTATGATGCCTCCTATCTCTTCTCAAAGCATATTTGGTTTTCCTCAGATCACCCCAATTTGACTCCAACCCCCTAGTGTGTGACATTCGTCAATTTCGGGTCACTTTTGTTATGTAAACCCGACCCGTTTGTAACCCGAACATTTCAAATATATAAAATATTGGATCTTGTCATTTAAAATATATAAAATATATAAAATATATTTTTTTTATTATACATTGTTTGATCATTTAAACATACCCATTTTTATGCAAACCATAAAAGAATCTTTATACTCAACCCTTCACTCCTTCCCTATATATACACACCCATCTTCTTCATTTTACTCTTGCTACATCTCCAAAAACTCTCTCAAACTCCATAGATTCAAGGTTGTTATTTCTTATGTATTCTTGAAATTTTGACTTCTCAAGTCAAACTAACTATAGTCTTTCATTCTAACTTGTTCATCTAACATTACTAACTCTTGAATATGGTGGTACAACATATATATATAATACACACCCCTTGTTTCCTTTATTTGTTACTTCACCGACTTTGGTTGGTTAAGTTTCAAATGTCATAAGGCAAGGCTTCATGGAGGACTTCGTGTTCTTGATATATATTTACACACACATAACTTATTATACATATCACTTATGACTAACTTCTAACCCTTTAGTTTGTTCATCTTATTTACAAGTTCCATGGTGTGGGTTTGTATAAGACTAACCTCGGTTTAACCGAAACTAGTCCAAACCGGAAACCAAACTTTTGTTTACTAGTTTTGTTAAAATAGTTGTTTAAACATGTTTATTGCTAGATTTGAGTTTCAAAAATCATTTTTACAAGTTCTTTGATATTAAGCATATGGAATCCATCTATGAACTCGTTGGGAGATGGAAACCGAACTAAACCGAAACTTTTGCTTAAAAGACTTGTAGTTAACTTTTTTTGTTGTAAAATTTAAGTTTTCTTCATTTATAAACCAATATACAAGTTCTATGATATTTGGGCATGTAGAAACCATCTATGAACTATTTGTGAGATGGAGACCGAACTATACCGACTTTTACTCGCTTAAGACACACAAGTGTGTTTTTAGTTATCAAGACTTGTATATTTCTTTAAAAAATAGTTTACAAACTGATTTTAATTATTTTTCTTAAGTACTTGGAATAGTTGGATCCAACTTGATCTCATAACATAGTTTGGACCGACAAAACTGAACACTCGCTTAACGTGCGTTGTTAGTTCTAAACAATAGATCTACGTACTTGGTTAAGTGTTAGTATGTTTTAATGAGTTATCTCATAACAATTAATATTTTGGAAAGTTGACTTTGGGTTCGACCATTTGTCAAGACCCGAACCGACAACCCGAACACTCGTTAAAAACCCGTTTTAGTATCTTTAGCCTAATGGAACTTGCATTTTAGCATTTTCCCCACCTTATTACTTAACATTGGTTAAGTAAATATTAAGGTTAGATACTTTAACCCGGTTTTGAGCAAACTTACATTTTTTAAAAGGGTTATTATTATAAATTCTTAAATAGTTACATTTTAAACCTTGAACTTTAATTGATTAGTTTTTGCAACAATTATTTTATTTAAAGATCTTCAAGACAACCTTTCTAAATCCAAGACTTTCTTTTATTTAGGCTTCATACGTTAAACTCGTCGATCCGGCAAATCTCCAAATAATCAATCTTTCAAGTTTATTACTTGAACGTGAGTAACTTCATACCCCGTTTTCTATCTTTTATTTTGGGGGTGACATTTCAACTTATCTAAACTAAATGTTTTATACTTGGGTCTTAAACCACAAACGTTGTTGTATACCTTACTTGAATAATTGCTCGATTTGGTGTTCTATGCTTATTTGACTATGTGTTTATCGCTTTTGGATGGTGGAACTATAAATCCTAGATCATTTGGCAACCCCTCATGGCAAGGTGTCGTTAACGTAATGCAATTAACGATAACTATAAAATCCTAAACTATTTGGCAACCCCTTATAGTTGGGTGTCGCTAACTTGTTAGCGATAACTATTTATCCAAGTTTATAGCTATTATTTATGGTTTTGTATACTAGTTTTGTGGCTTTTCATACTATATATCTATTGTTCAAACTTATGAATTGCTCACCAACCTTTGTGTTGATAAACTTTATTTTATGAAATGTTACAGGTTTGCATCTAGGTTGATTATGGAGTTCGGTGAAGAAAACATCACAAATACCGTTAGGATATTAGCAAAAATGAACAATATTTGATTTGCTATATTTTGTTATATTTTGTTGTATTTGAGTTATGAATATTTGGTTATGTGACATTTTCGATGTTGTGAAATGAAATGAGTTTGTTAAATATTGTCGCTTTAAATAGTGTCATGCGCTTATGAGCAATCGTTGCACCCCGGCATGTTCCGCCGTCGGGGTGTGACATAGTGCTTGATCAAAAGATTTTTATATATAAACAAAAAATTTAAGCTTTAAGGTTGAACGTTGGATTTACAAGTCATCCGGAATTACATGCCTTACATTCAAAGTGTTTAGGACTTATTTGAATGCCCCACCTTGTAGCTCTAGTTTGACCCTTTAAGCTTTTGAAAAATGAAACTTAACAACACAATATCATAAAAACTTTTTTATACAAATTTTAATAACACGGTATTTTTGGTGATCAAGACACTAACGGGCTCGTGTATGATTGGGTAATTACTTTTCTGCCTATAATTCGGAGAGATATATATGGAGACATGCACATTTCTTCAAAATGACTCTCAACAGTAAGTTTAGCAAATTTAGTTTATATCACTTCAACTTTTACGCATCATGGAAAGCTACCATGCAAATCAATGACTGTTCTAAAGCCTTTTAAGCCTAGTAACTTCACACGTTAGGCACACGAAATCAATTTTACTATCATTTTCCAATGGCTGGATCAATTTTCATTTGAAAGTATTTAAAGCTTCTAAAAAGCTCTTAACTGAATAATCATATCACTTCCCAAATGAGTTACAGAAGACCATTTTAAACTTAGTCGCCCTAGTTACCTTTAGTTTTCAGGTAAATGGCTATCCCGTATGTCTATAGATAGATAACATGACCAAACATATATATAGATACATGTCCCTCAAGTGAAAGAATTAAAACCAGAAACACACCACAATCACCACAGTTGCTTTTAGTCTTTAGGTGAATGGCTATCATGTATGTCTACAAGTAGATGACAAGACCAAACATATACAAGTATATGTCCTTCAAACTTGAGTAACCGACGTAATTTTAAGCGAAAGTGTAAAAATATAATTAATTTTTTTTAATAAACACACATACACACTTTTTGAATTTTTTTTTAATTTTCTCCCCTAAATTTGTGCAACAAAAATTTTAAAGAAAAAGAAAATATTTATGTACAAATTTAACTTAAAAAAGACTCAATAGTCAAAACGAAGCATTTTAAGAAACCCCGCAAGCACATTAATTCTGGCTGTTCTGACCGATTTTGTAAATAAGTCCGCTACATTATTATCAGTGTCTACTTTGCTCAAGGTGAATCAATTTACGGTCGTAACAGTCACGAATAAAATGAATTTTAATGTCAATGTTCTTGGTAACATGATTTTTAACAATAGCAATAGCAACAATGCAGCATCATTATCACAAAATATTGGGATGTCAAGAAATTCCAAACCATAATCCAGCAATTGATGTTGCATCCAGATAACCTGTGAACAGTAGGCTGGCGCAACAAAATATTCAGCCTCGGCAGTGGACGTGGACATCGTTTGTTTTTTCTTGCACTGCCATGAAATGAATCTATCACCCAAGAATTGACATCCAACAAATGTAGATTTCCTGTCAATATCATCTCCACCGTAATTGCTATCAGCAAAAGCATATAAGTCAAAATCTGCGTTTTTGGGATACCAAAGACCTAGCTTCGGTTGCCCTTTCAGATATCTAAAAATGCGATTAACAGCAATTAAATGAGAGAGTTAGGATTAGCCTGGAAACGGGCGCATTGACAGACAGCAAACATGATGTCAGGGCGACTGGCGGTGAGATACATCAGGGATCCAATCATTGACCGATAGTAAGTTTGATCTACAGGATTCCCTCCAGGATCAGAAGAAAGAAGAGGTCTTTCCGCCATAGGAGTTGTTACGCTCTTAGAATCTTGAAATTCGAACTTTGCAAGAATGTCTTCAACATATTTTCCTTGATGCAGCAGAATTCCCATCGAACTCTGACGAACCTGTAATCCCAGAAAAGTTGTCATCTCCCCCAATGAACTCATTTCAAATCTCTTTTTCATGACTTCTTCAAATTCATAACATAGTGCAGTACTGATAGACCCGAAGATGTTGTCATCCACATATATCTGAACCAGAATCAAATCTTTCCAACAATTTTAAGGAACAGAGTCTGATCGATGGTTCCTCTCTTGTAACCATGCCCCAGAAGATGAGCCGTCAAAGTTGCATACCACGCCCGAGGCGCTTGGTGAATACCAGACAGTGCTTTATCTAACTTGTAAACATGAGTTAGATTCTTTGAGTCAACAAACCCTGGTGGCTGATCTACATAACTCTCCTCCTTGACTTCTCCATACAAAAACGTTGTCTTGACATCCATCTGATAAACCGTGAATCCCATGTAGGAAGCATATGCTATAAAGATCAGAATGGCCTCAAGTCGAGCCACGGGAGCATACATTTCAGTGTAGTTTAAGCCTTCAACTGACGAAACAACGAACGATGAGCCGTGCTTTGTTTCTAACGATAACCTCCGTGTCGTCTTGCTTGTTGCGGAAAACCCATCTTATATCTAACGCTTTCTTTCTAACTGGCAACTTATCCAATCTCCAAAATTTGAGTTCATCAAATTGATTTAATTTCTCATGCATGGCATCCACCCAGCTTGGTTCCTGTAATGTCATTTCCACTGATTTAGGCTCTATTTGAGAGATGAAACAGGAAAATAAACAACTGTTAATGTGTCCGGTCTCACTTCTGATGGAAACGCCTGTTTCAAGAGGACCTATAACATTGTCAATTGGATGATCTCGTTGAATTCTTGTCGGAATTGAATGCCTGGGGACAGAGCTGGTAGAAGGTAAGTTTGTTGGATCTTCAAGGATTTCAGTAAGAGGGTTCTTCCATCCAGATGTCGCCATACTATGTGAGTATGAAGTACTGGCAATGTATTTATTAGGTATGACGTCTGTGAATAGAGTGTTTCCAATTGGGAACTGATGAAGCATCGACTGTAGGTGCTGGTGAAGACACAGTTTCGGTAACATCTTCTTGTTGATTTTCTAACAACGGCTGAGTGGTGTCCAATGATTCTAAAGGATCATTACCCAGCACTGGAGACATCTAAGAAGTGGTAGGCATGTCTTCTTTTTCATCAACAGAATTTGAGGTACCGGAACTATAAGTCTCGGTGGTGACACATGGAAACACATTTAATGGCTTGAAGAGTTTAGTATAATCGAATAACCAGTCAGGACCGACGCGAGCATCAGTCTCATTTTCTTCTAGCCAGTGTACGTCGTACGATTTCACTATCTGCTTAATTGATTTGTTGTAAACTCTGTAGGCGGTATGACCAGCATACCCAACAAAGTAGAAATTATCCGCTTTGGCTCCAAATTTTGGAGTTGTTTCAAGATTCAGCAGTGTGCATGGACATCCAAATGCTCAAAAATGTGCAACCGTGGGCTTGTGACCGTAAACAATCTCATAGGGAGTCTTCATCTGAGACTTGTTGATCATCACTCAATTTTGAACATAGCAGGTCGTGTTAACAGCCTCATCCCAGAAAAACAAAGGCAACTTTGTATCACACGACATAGTTCTTGCTGCCTCAATAAGAGTTTTGTTCCTCCTTTCAGCAACACCATTTTTTTGTGGTATTCGAGCGGAGCTGTACTATCGAAGCACCCCCTTTTTGGCACAAAAATAATTCAATGTTGAATTCTTGGTTTATGTGCCGTTGTCACAACGAATACCCTTCAACTTCAAGTTGAGCTGATTTTCTATGAGCACCACAAAGCGTTTTATCAATTCTGCAGTCTCACTCTTATTTGACAAGAAAAACACCCAAGTGAAACGTGAGTAATCATCAGTAAAAACAAGACAATAAGAGCTTCGAGAAAAACTCTAAACATGAACAGGACCAAACAGATCCATATGCAGCAATTGAAAAACTTATGAAATGATATTAACTAGTTTTGCCTTATGAGATTTACGATTGTGTTTACCCAAAGCACAAGCCACACATTTTTCAATACTAACAAAATCTTTAACAGGTAAACCACGCACCAAGTCGTTTTTAGAAAGACGGTTTAGATTTTTTTATGTTTGCATGACTAGGATGACGATGCCAAAGCATGGCATTATGTTATGACACTTTTGAAAACAAGCATGTGATTTCATCATGAACATTTTTGTTCATATCGATCACATAAGCATTATCTTTTCTCTGTGATCGAACAAGAACCCAATCTTCTGGTATGATGATACCAGGTTTTAAAAATCAAACGCTCTTTGTTAGTGAAATGGGTTGAAAAACCTTTATCACAGATCTGCGAGACGCTCAGCAGACTGTGCTTTAACTCAGGAACAAAATTAACATTTTCAAACTTTAGAACACCATTAATCTTCCCTTTTTCTCCCACCTCAAAGGAAACATACCCACCGTTAAAGAGTTGAATGTCGTGTAGTTGGGAGATGTCTCCTGTCATATGTCTGGAACAACCACTATCAACATACCAAGGTCTGATGATATTCCTCCATAGCTGTTCCTGTACGGTGTGCGAGATCAGTTAGTTTTTGGTACCCAGTCCATAGTAACAATGGGTGAACTTGATTTATTTAAACTTGTCACGGGTTGCCATGAGATGTCTTCCCGATTATATAAGATAGAATTTGATAGCTTAATTACCGGAGATTTAGGAAACTATTCATATCTTGTTTTAGAAGATTTATTGTTGTTTGTATGAATGGATGTCATAGTCTGTGGTTTGCGAGCGGGAGACACAGATGACTTTGTCTTCCTAACTTGTTTCGGTCCAGAAACCGAGTTGGTTCTTGAGACCGAAACACAGTTTCTATCACTTTTTCGAAACGTGTTAGGGTTGGTCTGATGAGGACTAAATCTACCAACTTTGTTTCTTTTCCAGTCACCGTCAGAGGGATTTGCCTTATAATACCTTAATTCTCTTTTATGGGTATTTCGAGGCATATACCTCTGATAATATCCATAATATGGGACAAATGGACGGTGTGGACAGTTTCTAGCAATATGACCAGGAGTGCCACAATTGAAACATGTTTGACGTTTTATGTGGAATTCATTGTGATCTACTCCTGGTCTAGACCTGTTGTGTGAGCTAGTTTGCTTTACTTGCCGTTTACCACCTGACTTATTGTTTGGCTTATCACAATTTTGATCATTTGAACTTCCTTCTTTGACAAACTTAGGTGATGAATATTTATGAGGATTCTTATTTTTATCAAAATTATTCAAAGACACACCACCAAATTTCAAAGTTTTAGAGGAATCAACCACACAATTGTCTTTGCTCTTAAAAACAGAGCCCACACAAATATTTGAAGTCACATAATTCAAAGCAGGTAAATTTAAAGAATGTCTTTATTATTCAAAACAAGCAAATCATCATCCTCATCAATCCAATCCTCGACAATTATTTTATCTGCACGTGAAGTAAAAACATTAGTATCATTCACCCCTGAGGTTGATTCGGTAGCTTTTACTGAACCAGGAGCATTTTTGCCATTTTCATTGTTTTTACCAAATTGCATGGTTTTTACCCTTTCTTCATGATCTTTGGTAAGAGGAAGACTAGTGTAATTCTTGTCGTATGGAGGGGGTACAACATTGTACCCTATCCCCTCACCAACGTTTTCTTTCCACTATAATTGATTTTCGATCATGGAGTTAACAACAACACCGGAACCTTCGAATTTCTTAAAGTCTAGTTCAAGCCTTTCAAATTTATTAGTTAAATTTATAATCTCTAACTTAGAGGCTTCCAATTCAGCAGTTAACTCAGCAATTTTCTGTTTGGCATCAAGGTGGTGACAACATTTTATGCTAAAATCAGATTGAAGTTTAGAAAAATCTTTTTTCTGTGCCTCAATTTTATATTTGAAAGCTTTCTCATTCTTCTTAAGAGTAAAATTTTCAGATTTTATTCCTTCCATTTCTCTAAACAAGTTACTATTATGAGATTTGTATAAATATACTTTTTTAATACAAGCTTGAGAACATAACTGGGAACATACCTCGGATGAGCTGGAAGAAGTGAAGGCCATGAAAGCAAATTAAAGTTCCTTTACTTGTTCCTCAGCAACATTCTCTTCTTCAGCGACTTTAATTCTAGCAAAGTTTGCAGTTTGATTATTGATGCTGAGAGTTGTTATCTGATCATTCCAAGAGAATTGTTGAGTTGCTAAACCTCTCACCTTCACCTGCACTTGCAGCATTTTCTCCTCTTGCATTTCCCACTAGAACCATTGTCCTTTCTCTATTTCCTTCCTTAGATGGGTTAGTACACTCACGAGCAAAGTGACCCGGCTCGTGACAGTTGTAGCACCTCAGAGTATCTTTGTTAAATCCCACCTAATGATTTGCTGGCACATTCCAGTTGTTTCTGCTGTTCTCTTATTAAATTTCTTTGCGCGAAACACTGCCATGGAGATTTGCTAAGAGATGTCCATTTCCTCTACATCATCAGGATGGATTTGATCCAGCTCAGCAGCTACAAATGGTTGAACTAGATCTCCAGCGAGAAAAGCGTTGTAACAATTAATGAACCCTGCCATTAAGGCGATGTTTTCCTGAGTCTCCTTTGAAATAGAGGGAATCTGACTGGGAGATTGACTGGAAGAGGCAGCAGATGATTGGGGCTTAACAACATAAGCAAATGGGTGAGCAGGTTGAGGAAAGAACACGGGAGTTGGTTGTGGTGGTACCTGTGAGAATTGACTCTGAGCAGACTTAAACATGGAGAAATTGTTCTGAGGTTGATACTGTGGAGTGTACTGCCCTTGAGAATACTTAAACGTTGATAAGTTGTCTTGCGAGATGAGTGCATTGTTAGAAGCAGCACTATAGCCGGCTGCATTGTAGGAGTTTGCATGGTTTATGGTACGCTGCTTTTCATCCATGTCACAAGCCTTGATGATTGCCATGACTTCTGATAGAGTTAACCTGTTGAGATCCTTCGTCTTCTTAATCACTGCAACATTCATATCCCAGCTTTGAGGCAAGGAATTGACCAGTTTATTGTTTGTCTCAGCAGCGGTCAGATTAATATTAGCAGATCTCATCTCAGTCACTAGAGATATAAATCTCTATAGCTGTGTTTCCAAAGATTCTCCCAGAACGTGATTAAACATATTGAACTTTTGTCACAAAAGATCTTGACGGCTTCTCCTCATGTCCTCATTAGCCTCATACACTTCAATCAGGGCTTCCCACGATGCCTTAGCAGACTGTAATTCTCTAAAACCCAAGGCAATTTCGAGTGAAAGTGACATAGTTAAAGTAGCAAGCGCCTTTTCGTCCTCTTCAACCTTTTCAAAGTCTGCATCATCATACAGTTCAACAGGCTTCACAGCTACTTCCTCAGAGTTTTCATGTTGATAAGTGATAGCTTGAGGGCCTCTAACAATACTTCTCCAAATCTTGGCATCTTTCATTTTCACATACTTTTCAAACCTAAACTTCCACTCAACAAACTCACATAAAACAGAAAACGGGGTACACGAGTAGCAGTTCCCATTATGGAATCCAGGTCTTGATGCAGTGCAACATTTGATGAACTATTAGCTACTTGGTCCATTTTGGATAAATAATTAATAGTCTGGTCCAGTACTTAAGTCCAAATAATATATCAGTTATCCTAAAGCCCAATAAGATCAAGCCCAGATTTATAATTACAGCCGAGAACTAACGTTGGCCAAGAACTAAGAAAGTCAACCGAAAACACTCTTAGTTGACCGAGAACAGCCAAAAGTCAACAGAAACCATTAAATTCTGACCGAGAACTGTCCGAAAACACTTGAATTCTGTCGAGAACACACAAATTTCACCGAAAACGACCAGATTGTGGCCGAAAACGATGAGATCTTCCCGAGAACTTCCAAGAATCCCAAAGAGGCTTTGACCCGGTAACTTTGGTAACAGATTAAATCCCGAAATCTCTGGGATTTGAATTTAAAGCATAAATCAAATCAAATCATTCCCAAAATCTTCAATCACTTAACAACCAAAAACTACCTATTGAATCAATGATATCACCAATGTTTTAAAAACCGGTATTTTACTTGTATCGGATTTGGCTAAAAATGGTACAACCGGTTGAGCCGGGTTATACCGGAAGGTTCAACCGGTTGAATAAATTACCTTATAATTTCCTATAAATGTAACTTCAATAAAAAAATATCCCAAAAGTGAATGATTCCATAACAAAAGTTAATTCATATTAAAAAAAATAATGTAAAAACACTAAATTTTTTTAAAAAATAGTCATAAAGTTTTCACGTTTGAGTGTTAATTGTTGAGTTAAAAGTATTTTTGAAAAAATATGGTCCGCAAATATCAATAATTTCTCGGACATAAAACCGGTTTGCCGGTAAAAACCAGTATTTTAGACAAAACCGCCGGTAAGATGTTCAAGCAAATCGGCCAAAAATACCGGACTCAAAATACCAGTCTGCTATGCGAAATCCGATTTAACCGGTTCAACCGGCCAATTTGAACCGGTTTTTAAAACACTGGATATCACCTTAACCGAGCCTAGAATAGGTTAATAGGCTCTGATACCAATTGTAAGTTCTTTAGACGGATCTTTCAATGTGATATTACATAATCTCGTTGTTTTGCGGAAACTAACAAGAGATGACTTGATATTATGCAAGCAAACACACGAAGAACACAAATAAACTGCTTCAAAACACACGTGTATTACGTCTGGTGCTTAAGCACAATGGTTACACCAACTACACCGATATCTCGTTCTCTATATTATGAACGGCCCAACCAATAATAACCTAGATACATTTTATATATAGGCATTACATTCAAGCCCAAAACAACCCAAAAGCCCACCGAAATTCAAGAGATCCAAGAGATCTCGGTTTACAATATAGCCCAATAACAAGTACAAACCATACTAATAGCTAACCCAACACAACTTGCAAAGTGATGGTTGGTTTCTTTCTAGATGTATAATGTGTTTAATTTGATGTTATTGTATTTAGTTGTTGAATGTCTTTTACTTGAGAGTGATTATGTTATGCAGATCTAAATTAACATCCTAATGTGCATTTTGGGGTTTCTGGGATATTAACGGGTGGAAAGAATGAAGCGAAATAGGGCAGAAGCGAAGTCGGCGTCCTGAACATCAGTTTTGGCGTCTTCAATGTCGACAGACGTTCTAACGAGAGATCACACGACATCCACCAGACCAAGATGGATACTCTGGAAGGCCGACGTCATAGACTTCAAAAGTGGCATCCTAGATGCCGTTGGTCAAACTCTTGAACTTAAACATAGAAACAACACTTTAACATATTTTAATTGGTTGTTTCAACTCAATTTCGAAATGTTGCCTTGGATCAATTTATAAAGGGAAGAACACCCTTGTTACATCTATATATCATTCTCTTTGGAGATTCACCGCCATGCATTTGTGAAGATTATGAGTCAGGAATTAAGAACTAAAGAACACATGGAGATGAGTGGATAATGCACCATTGATCAACCCTAGGTCTAGGGTTTGGTTTGTAAGTTGCATTCAATCATTTGAGTTCTATATGCTAAACATGAATTGTTATCTTGCTTGTCTTATTTTGTAATTTGATAGTTTGTCTAAACGATTTGGTGAACAAAGAGCGCCAAAGACTTAATAGTAAATTATAGCGTAACTTTAACCAAATTAATGATTACCTAAAATTGGAAATATAATAAACAAAAATTGCAACGGTCAGTGTCTCAACTTTTAATGTGAAAAGTTTATGTTTAAATTAACAAGTTTCTATAACATTTCATTTAATTTGTGTGAAAAGTATTAACATTTAGATTTTTCTCGAGATTTTACAAGCCGATCTCTAGTTCAGGCATTTCATCTCGTTAGAATAAACAAGCCAAGCCAAACCGGCTTATTTAACTTTGATCCCAAGCTAGCTAGAGCCCACCTAATCTACTCGGCTCAGCCCTAAACATATTGAAATTATGGAAGGGAGCTACAGTTGATACTCTGCAAGCGCACGCTTGGTTGGGCCCATTACACAGGCATCCAACTGTCCCTTTGGTCCTTTTGTTTTCTGACTCTTGTCCTTTTTCAAAACCTGACCATTGATCTGGAAGCTATATGGTATGGTACTCGATCTATTCACCCACACCGTATCTTCACTTCTAGAAATAAATACATTGTGTAAATAGCGAGCTTTATGCCACTAGAATTAATAAATACAATATATGTGTAAATAGTTAGGTTTTATTTGTCACATGCTCACATATTAATAAACGCATTATGTCTGAATTAAGAATTCATATTCAATTAAACGGGTCGTGACCCGTGTTTTTGTTTAATTAAATTGATTGGCCTATCAACACGTTTAGTTAAATGGTTAACCATTTGACATGTTTAATTTAAAAGGCCAACCTGCTTAGTTAGTCATTCGAGTGGATTGCATAATTTATTTGTGGTGTATAAATCAAATGTTATTGTATTTTTATGAGGCTATTTGTAGTGAAGGGAAAAAAAATAGGGGGCGATTTTTAACATGTGACGTCCAATCAGCATATGAAAGATTTTTGTATTAGAGGTGTAGTGGTGTTGTAGCCAATACACACACACATATATATGTATTATATATCACACATACTATATATAATAATATCTTCAAACAAAGCCGACGACAAAAACACGCCCCCCACCTGGTCGCCCCTGTTATCGCCGGGGGAGGGGCGTTCCTCTTATCGCCCCCTTCTCGTCTCATTTGTCGCTCATTACACACGACCTGATATGTTTATGTTGAATTAATATAGGAAATTATTAAACAATGAGTAAATGCGTCGTACGTTTGATCTAAGCTATATATCTTTTTGTGCAAAATTAAGGCTGCATGTCCCTCCCATGTTACTTCCTAGAGTGTTCCTCCCCTCACACCGTATCAATGTCCTACTACCCTATCCTCCCGGTCACGGACGTAAGATCGTCTGAATCTGTGAATCATTCGTATCCCACACAACTATATATTATTTTCCATTTTCAATTAAAAGAATATTAAATTCGTTATTTCTCATTATCACAACCGTTCTTTCCGTTATCAATATATTTTAGCTTGAAGTTTTATACAGATAAATATGCACGGATTAGTTTTTTTTTTTACGACTTTCTTTTTTGTGTTTAGGCAACCACACTCTCCAATTTGGAGAGCCCCGGTTGCCTCACTCTAACCAAATTATGTTGTTTTAACTGCGTCCACGCTGGTTTCAGAGTTTGGCTTAGGCGTTCTCTTAGAAATTATACCGCCGGCTACCACTTGCCGGTCGTTGTGCCGTCACAAGAGCATAACTCTCTGGTTTAACACACGGTGGGACAAAATCCCGAGTGACCGGGATCTGAACTGATAACCTCGCAAGGCCTAGCTCAAATCATTAATTGTCAATATCCGCCCAAAGTAACACGGGTGATGATCGAACTTAGGTCTTATTTGGAGAACCTAAGTCTTTCTACCACCAGGCCATGAGAAAAATATATATATATGCATGGATAAGTACTGTTGCTACAAATATCATATCAAGTTATAAATCTACAAATAAATTATTTAAAACCACTTTCAATAAACTCTTAGGTAAGATAAATATATGTGAATTTCTAAATCGGCATAATTGTAATACGAATCCAGTCAAGATTAAACTTAAAAGTGCACCAACTTGGCTTGTTTAGAGATATATAACTACATTTAGTCCCGTAAGACTGGTCAAGCTCATTATTAAATGACCCTCAATGGTCGAGTGTGTGTTCATCTTGGCTCAAGGAATTGTTTTTAGTATAAATTAACGGGTTCTTGATAGATAATAGGCGCAGTCGAACCATTAATGTTTAGTTATGTGGGTCATGCTTGAATTGACTTCTTTCCCTTTTTGTTTTGTGTTTTACTCCATTAGAAAGCTATAACGATTGGTTATACTAAAATTTAAAAGACATTAGAGAAACGGACATCTATAGTTAAATGTGTTTATTTTTTTTACTGTGTTATGTGCGTTATATACCTTTTGAGTAAACTGCGATTTTCTTCCATGTGGTTTGTTCAAATCTACGGTTTTAGTCCAATAGTTTCAAATTTGCAATTTTCGTTCTTGTGGTTTTATTTTACCTGCAATTAAACCCGACCCCAGTAACCTCATTAAGACTTGTTGTTAAATCCATCAGTGTGCCATTCACGTATAGGGCAGTTTTGTCCTTTTTTTCCCCAAATACACCTCAGCCCCTCACGTAAGAGAGGCCTGCAAATTAGGACTGAGGTTTATTTGGTCAAAAAAGGGACAAAACTGCCCTCACGTGAGGGGCACACCAATGGGTTTAACGATCAGACTTAACGAGGTTAGTGGGTTCATGTTTAATTGCAAGTGAAATGAAACCACATAGACGAAAATCGCAAATTTAAAACTATTGGACTAAACCCGCAGATTTGGACGAAAACCGCAGTTTACTATATACTTTTTGTTATAAATTTGTAATTTTAGAATACTAATATGTAAAAATATAAAACAAAATTTTGGATTAACCAGATCGATCGTATTTGAATTAATCAGAGAAAGCTCTTGTGTTTGTGTTAGACACAATTTTTAGATTCATATCAACGTCATATTGTCGGGTTTAATTAAACACCCTTTTGTCAAATTTACTACCACTTTTAAGTTACTTGGCACATAGAGAACTATCGATCATCAAAATGTTTGTAACAATAAATAGATATGTTTTTAAAAGTGTCAATAATTAAGTATTTTCATAAACATATTTTGATCAAATGTCTGTTACCATGATTTTCCCTTAAAAAATGCTCGGTAAGTTTTGATGTTCTTTGATTTACCTGTAAGAATAACCCATTATATATGTACATCACCTAGCTATCAAAGTAACATGATATCACTATCTCTCTCAACCTTATCTCCCTCATCCTCTCTCTCTCTCTCTCTAAATATATGTATATGTATATGTATACATATCTTGATGAAGGTAGAAGATGTATATGCAAAGTATACAAGTCCTGGTCATGTTTTTCCACAGCTTTCTTGAACTTTTGGATGACATTGTCATATCTAGCTTCAGATTGAATCAAAAGTTCAAGAAAGTTGTGGGAGGACATGGCGGTTCTGGACTTACAAAAGTCATCAGACTAGGTTTACAGATTTATTGGATGACTGCATTTGTATCAGAAATGGAGGATACACAGTGGCTCCCGCGATGATGCGCGGATTCCTACACGACTTACTTTAGCTCTGTAAATTTGTTATTATTTAGATCTTACACATTATTGCTAACAACTGTAAGTTTCCAATCTGTTATGTGTTTTACAGCCGTTTAGGTGTGGTCTGAAAATTTTGAAACCGACCTAACCAAAAACAAAAATACAAAGTGTGTTTTATTATAATTAGAAGATATGGTAAAGTAAATTAAGTTTACATTGTAATTATTTTTCCATTCACACATTTCTTTGTCGGTTTTGCCATTGGGTATTGGTTGATTGTCGGCAAGTCCTAGCTAGCTAGCTAATCTAATCATATCTAGCCTAATTATTGTAGAGGTAATTACGTACTATAAACCCTAAATATCTTCTGACATTGTGAAATCAAAACCGATGACATGTTTGAATGGTTTCACGATTTCAATCCGAACCATGGAAGTGTGAACACCCCTACGTGTTGGAGAAAGAGAAAGAGAGAAAAGACTGTAGGTGGCTTAGGGTGTGTAGTGGTAAGGAGAAGGGGGCGACAAAGTGGAGTTTTGGGGCGATAAGGGGCTACAACACCTCCCCCGGGCTACAAATGGGCGATTTGTTTGGGGGGAGACAACTGCTTCTCGTCTGTTCTTCCCTTTCTTTTATTATTATTATTATATTCTAATGTGTCTTATATATATACATATATATATAGGGGCTACAACACCATTACACCCCAAAAACAAAAATGTATCCTTTGCTGACTAGACGTCACATGGCGCAAAATGCCTCATTTTGTAGCCCCTCCACTACACATAGCCTTTGTGAGGAGAGGTACCGGAGCTGTATGTAGTAATAACTAGGGTTTTAAATGAGGACTTTTAATTTTTTTACCAGGTCTATGTTAGATTAATTTGTTGCATTTGACTTTACTTTTAGTTACTTCATTTGCAATTAAAAAAAAATGCATTACTGATGATCACTGTCTAACTTCAAGAGCGGGTCTATTGTTGTTTAGAAAAGCAAGGATTAATTAAGTATTGACGTGGATTTTTTTACAGCTTTATTTCCTTGTACATGACGATCAATTGCAGGAGGTAAAAGTCTCTTGTATCAAGAAGTTGAAAGGGAAAATACATAGGCTAATTAAAAACAACTAATTTTTGTAAAAATATTGTGGTAACCAAAAGAATTTGAACACGTATATAGTTTTTCATTTTCCTTGGGTAAAACCGGTTCAGAGTTTTAATTGATTTGTTGTCGGCGTGGAGCTAGAAAATGTACATAACGGCTGGGGTTAACGACCCTAAATTCATATATAGTGTGCCGGTCAAAACCATGATTAGAGATCGACTGCAGATTCTCGCCTTGCAGTCAAATAGGGAAAAGGAAAACAAGCTTATTAGAGCCGGGATGAGATATTTACGCAAACAAGGAGCTGAAGATGGTGGCAGTAGTACCGTTGTGAAAATAGAGGCTTTAAAACATTGAAGTTGTATAGGGTGCAATAACCTTTTTTTTGTTTGCCTCAAAATAATTGCATCAATTTCAGGAGGCCGGTTGCAAATAGGACGGGCCTAAATAGTATCCTAATGTACTTATTTCATTAGGCCAAAATATACAGTCACCATTTACAACATTTTTTGCATCTAAAGGTTTAAGTGAAATGCAAATTAATGTGTTCAAAATCACTTGTTTGTAGGGAAGTAAGCAAAATAAGTAGATTCTGGCAATTTGCTATTGCTATATATGTATGGATGAAATTGGTAAATTGATTTGTTGAGGGATGACATTATTTCAACCTCACCCGTACTCCAAAACTATCCTCCACGTTAGTATCGTTTCATTGCATCACTTGTTTTTCATCTCAAAACCATGAAAATACATTCACTTTTCATCCTATCCATCTAAATACTATTTTTCAGTTACATAATAAAAATAAATAAACCTAATACTGATAGTAATATATATAAAATTTATAATAAGTATAATATCAATGATAAAATTATGTTATAACAATAAAATATAATAATATTGACAAAATAAAATTAATACTCCGTAATATACTAATTGTATATATGAATTTATAACGATAATAGTATACTTATTATTTGAATAAAATGACAATAATGATAATAATATAATTTATTTTTTTTTGAAAAGTGAAGTTTTAATCCTTGTTGTCTATAGGACTTGAATCCAAGACCTTCTATTCTCAAACCTAGATGTTTAAAGGTTTTGTCATTGCCAATGCACCAACACCCCATTGATAATATACTAAAGTAGTATACTAATTAAAGTAATAATTATATAGTAATATAAAGTAATAATGATAGTAGTATACTAAAGTAATAATTATACAGTAATATAAATTAAAATATAATAATAATATTGTGTTGAGATGAACGGTAAAGTTCTGTTGATCAGGATCATCGATCTGATTCCATACAAAAGGAGACGGGTGATCCCCTTGATACTAGAATTTTATCTAATCCCATCTAATCCATTCCGACTCCACTCTATGCATCCTATTAAGTAAACAATATGTACGAATCACAACTATGGTGCTGTTTAGAAATAAAGTGTAAGAATGTATGGCCAATATTCTATATTATTTTTAGGATTGTGTATGTCTTTATATTTGCTTAGAGTCGGTGTAATATATACCTCGGTACGTTTATTTTGTATCATATTATGTAAACTTGGAGAAATGAGGGACCCTATATAAAGGGTCATTTAACCCATTTTTTCAACAACCTTTTTGAATAAACCCTTTGCAAAACAATACTTTTCATACTCTAAAACTCTCTCTTCTCACCCTCTCCTCTAACTTTCGGCCTCCCCTTCACCACCACAAGATCCGAGATCTCGGTCCTTGCTATTTGTTTCCGCCAACTAGTAGAGAGGTTGATCCAAGACAATTAGTTCTTAGTTTGTTGTGTTGTTTGATCTGGTCACGAGACTTACAATTGGTATCAGAGCTTTCGAGCTCTACTAGTTATAGATCTTGGGTCACAACTTTGGATTTTGGTCTTGTGTGTGTGAAAAGACGGATTTTCAAGAAAATAAGTGGTTTTCGGGTTCATAAGTTCTTCAAGCTTCAAGAAAATAAGTTGGTTCATGTTCAAGGATTTTTAAAGTTTGTGAAAAAGTGTGTTATCATGGTGTAAAGTCTCAAAGATTTGGTGTTTGTGTTGGTTTTTTTGTAGATTCAAAATTGTTTACTACAAAATTTGTGATAAACATGCATATGTGTGTGTTTGAAAAAGGTGATGAAAAGTGAGTTGGTGACTTTCCTTGCTTAATTGGATTTGAATACAAGTAGAAAATTTGAATACGATAGAAGGACCAATTACATTCTACTTATTCGATTACTGGTGGATCAATCTCAAACTCGCATACTTTTCCTCAATTCAATTACAACCAATTCACTCGAATACATTGTATTGACTCGCATACATTTGTGCAAATAGAATCATACACCAACTCGATAACATTGCTCCAGCTTGTTTACAATCTCATTCGATTACAAGGGTTAATCGATTACAATCATCCTATTCAATTACACTATTGTCATTCGATTACAACTCCCCACTCGCATACATCAGTCACTTCGATTACTTTTATCCCAATCGATTACAATTGTTCTACTCGAACACATCATCCCCATTCGAATACAAGCCGTTGATTCGCATACATCTGCTCACTCGATTACAATCCTCATTCGCATACATCATCTCATTCGCATACATCATCTCAATCGCATACATCGTCTCATTCGCATACATCATCTCACTCAAATACATCATTCCACTCGCATACATTCATCCATTCGAATACATTCACCCAACTCGCATACAATCAGTTTCAAATACAATTTCAGTGTGACCCATTTTCATCTAAGGCAATTGTATTCTAATTCCTCCCATTCGAATACATAGGCTTATTCGAATACTCTTGTCTTTAGAATACATTACACTTAGTTTTTGAGCAGTTTTTGTTTCAAGAGTATTTAAAAAATATATATATTTCGGCGGGAAAATTTTTCTTGGATGAATTTTTTCCTGAATACTCCTCATAAGTGAGACTTCATTCTTGAAAATTTTGGCAAAAATATTTATTTTTCGATAATTTTTTGCGGGAAAATCGAAAAAAAAATTTCTTAAACGAAATGTTTATGGGATATTCCTAATGTGTTGGGTACTCTTCTCTTAAATTTTTTTGACATATTTTCTGGTCGACTGTTTACGCGTTTCAGCTGGCCGAGGGGGAGACAACGATTAATTTAAGGAGGAGTTTATTAGTGATACATGTCTTGCAATTCTAAGCTTGAAGGAAGTCTCAACATAAGGGAAGGCCAAAAGGACATGTTAAAAGAAGAATTCAATATGTTTAAATATACTCAAGGAGAATCGGTTGCCTCTCTCATCAACAGATTTGAGTCACTCGTTACTAAATTGAGAAGTGTCGGTATCATCCCTGAATTGTCTGAGATCAACATGAAGTTGTTGGATTCTCTGCCTTACGCATGGAATAGCAGTGTGATTACCATCAAGAGAACGACAAACCTGGATACCTTAACACTCTCAGAGTTGACTTCTACCATCAAGTCTTTTGAATCAATGGATGCCAACCTTCGAATAAACAATCAGTCAAAAGAAAATAGACAAGTGTTACGGTGTAAGCAGTCAAGCAAGTCCTATCATCCCCGAGTGTACTGCAGGTGGAAGTAGTCAAGCAAGCACCTCGTCAAGCTCCACTGATGGAATTCCTACACCTGCCTCACTCATCCCCGAGGTACACAAAATTTGCACACAAGATTGTATTTATAAAGTTCTTCACTATAGAAACCACAATGCTAAAATTCTATAACAAATAGATAACATTAAAGTTCAGAATGAAGATCTTAAAAAGGCTGCAAAGATTTACACTACTAGGATTAACACTCATGGTAATGATATGGCAAAACTTAGGGAAAATGTCACTATTGCTACAAATTTAGCCCAACGTCATGAAAATCATGTAATTGAACTAAACGCTAAAATTTCCAAATTAGAGATTGAGTTAACCTAAAACAAAATTGCCATAGAAAACTTTGAGTTAGCTTCTGAAAAGCTGAACAAATTAATTGGTTCACAAATGGAGTTAAGAATAAAGACAAGAATAGGCTATGATAGTTCTGTAGTTCCACCTCCTTTTAATGATAAATATACTAGCCTTCCTCACTTTAGTTTTAACTCACCACCAAAGGACGAAATGGCCTATGGTATTGGTCATGCTCCAATTTCAAAGACATTTGTTCATGCTGCTCCCAAGACTGTTGATTCAGTTGTTTTTTACAGTTAGTCCTAATGGTAGTTCTTCTTTTTCAGCAGTTTGTGTAGAATAAAGTGGGTCGGTGGAAAAGCCTGTTAAGGTGAACATAACTAGTTGTTCATCATCAAGTTGTGAGACTGAGGATAATTCAAGTAAAAGAAAAGTGTTTGAAAATGAAAATCAACCGAGTACTTCATGTATATACGTGCCACCAAATAAAAGATCATTTTCTCAAACAACTAATCAATCACAAAATCCTCAGTCATACAACTGTTTTCATAACAATTACTATGGTCATTATCAACAAAATTTTGTTGATCCATATTACACTAATGTTTTTGATGATCGGGGTCAATCATCAAATGTATTTTATAATCATGTTCCTTTCCACGGATCACCTTTCCCACCACGCCAACCATTTTATAGTTTTGATGAGTTCTATTGTGCTCCTAGGAGAAAGTGTTGTTTTGTTTGTGGTCATTCTTCTCACCTTGCAAGACATTGCAAGCACCGGTTCAAGCAACAACTTGATATTAAAAGGGCAGTCAGTCAGTCAGTCCCCAAAAGGTGCTTTTAGTAACCCAGATTCAAGGACTGATCAAGCTGATAGTGAAGCCAGTGAAATGGATGTGAGATCCAAAGTCAATAAAGTAAAACGCAAGAGAAAACCATTCTGGACAACTAAAAAGGATAAAATCAAAAAGGATCCTAAGACTGAAAAGTCTAAGGATTCACCAAAAACAGTTTTAAAATCTAGAAACAAAAGTCCAAAATCTTCAAAACCAAGGAACAAGCTTGTGCTTGGACTCCCAAGGCCTATTCTTCAAGCGATGAGTCGCCAAGAAATAAATTGTTTTCAGGAAATAAAATCAAGTTTTGTCGGTTTATAGTCGAATTTCCCGAGACAACTAAGTCTCGGGAACCCATGTCTATTTAAACACTTAGTGCATGTAGGGTTAATCACGGAGGACTATCAAGAGTATTTGGTACTTAGACAGTGGTTGCACCCGACATATGATGGGAGACGAACCCTTGCTATTTGATGCTAAACCATTCGATGGCGAATTCGAGTCTTTCATAAACGATATGGGATGACAAACTTTAGGAAAGGGAAAGTCTCATACTTTGTGCTTCAACAATGCCAACCTTGTTCAAATGGTTTAACCACAAACTTGTCGAGCGTTTCTCAACTGATGGATCCGGCATCAGTTGTTGGGGTTTCGGTTTGAATCTCTTCAACTTTGTTATATGATGTGATAATGCATGTTTAGGATAGTCCATCTGACAACAGCTTTGTTGACCTTTTTACTGAAGCCATTATTCTATTTTGATTAAAACAACCTATCTATATTTTTGTATATAAAATTGTAAATATTTTTCAAATATGTCACATTTTTAGAGGGAGAAAATGAGTTATCTTTAACTCACCAAAAAGATTTTATCCTTGCTTTAAGAAAAACAAAAACTAAGTCACTTGACTTTCCAAAAATATTTTATATTATTATTTTATTTAAGAAAATCATAAAAAGAATTAAAAGTATAATCTCTTGTTTAGAGTGATCTCCTGCTTATAGGGAGTCAGATAATATTAAAAAATCAGAAAATTTTGAGAAATTGATCCGACCTTTAAAAAATGATAAGAAATTGTCTTTAGTGATCCTAGCACATGAAAAGAGTAAATCAAAAGGTAACAAGATCATTGCTTGATGCGTATATAGGCTTGACAAATGAGTAAATATCATAGTAATATAAACTTAAATACTCGCCTATGCTAGTGGTTACACTCTTATGAAGTGGTTGCCGACTCCAATATAAGTCATATCAATTAAGGCAAAAATCCTAATAATCAGTCATACACGAGCCCGTTAGTGATTGATCACAATGAAAACTTATTTCTTGTTTTAGATTCAAATATTGAAATATCAAAAATTACTGAAAAAGTAATCAAATTCAACAACAAAAATGTTGATAATTTTATCAAACAAAAAGGGGTATATTAGAACCACGTAACATGGGGCAAACAAGTAAGTCCTAAACACTTTATATGAAGACATAAGTCAACAAGGCTAGTAAGTCCATGGTTCAACCTTTACATATTGTTTGAAAGAAAAGTTTGCAAAAAGTCTATAAAAGCTCAAAATGTTTTGATCAATCATTAAGGGGTCGGAGTCAATTCGGGTGATACTGATGAACACAAACTATGCCCGAGGTATGATGGAGTTTGTAACATGTCGGATTAACATGGGACCACATAAGTATTGTGCCTAATTAATACCTTAACGTATCACGGTGAAATCATAATACTTGTTAAGTTTAAAGTGGACCAACATATCTACAATCGACTTTAGATTCTTTGCATAATAATATTCAAATAGAAGTGTGATCTAGGACATTATAGAAAATGTGATTCCATGTTGTGATTTTTCTTGCAAAAAAAATTTATTAAACTCATTAAAAAATTATGTAAAGATTATTGTTATATAATATTAAATTCATCTTTACTCCTATCTTTTTTCATTTTTCTTGTTTTATTTTGCATTTCAACTTCAAAACATTATGTGTGTGTGTATATATATATATATATATTCGAAATATTATAATATATGAAAATTCCAAAAAGATTTTAAGTTTTATGTGTTCTTACATATTTTATTAATCTTTGTTTTATTCAAAATCATGTGTTTTGTTGTCAAGGTCGTTTATGCAAAGTTCGTTGGAAACCTGAGACTTAAATAAATCATTTACAAGTTGAGGGACTGAAATTGATATTTTATGAAAAGTCAAGATAAAATAAAATTTCAGAGTAATTCTGCAAATACTTCAAACCAATGGCATGTTTTGAAAAAGAAAATTCTTCTTTGACCCTCGAAAGGGTCTCTAAACGAATCTTATTCGCTCTAAGTTTTGTGCAGCAGTATATGGACAGGTAGATCAAGATCAAGTGTCCTGGGCTGCACAGACTGAAGTTGCCGATGCTGAAGCGTTTAAAAGAAAACGAGAACGTGACAGTTGGCGGTTGAACCCAAAAATAAACTGATCGTGTCTGAAGATCAGTCAAAGGACAAAGCAAATAAACAAGTCGGCATAAGAAAGTCAACAAAGAAAAATTAGATGTTGAGCCTCCCGCATCTGATGTTTCTAAAATTTGCCGTTGCCGATCCTTCCCAGGAAATAATATTGAAGTTCAAGTCTTCAAGATCGGAAAGTAAATAATTGTTCAAGATCCAATCTCGTTCAAGCTCTTGGATCAAGAAAAATACTAATTTTCAAGAAATAAAGACGAAGCAAGGAACTTGATGAAGGTTCCTGGACATACTCAATCCTAGAGGGAGATTGTAGGACCAATATTCTATATTAGTTTTAGGATTGTGTATGTCTTTATATTTTCTTAGAGTCAGTGTAATACATACCTCAGTACGTTTATTTTGTATCATGTTATGTAAACTTGGAGAAATGAGGGATCCTATATAAAGCGTCACTTAACTCATTTCTCCAACAACCTTTGTGAATAAACCCTTTGCAAAACAATAATTTCCATACTCTAAAACTCTTTCTTCCTCACTCTCTCCCCTAACTTTCGGCCTCCCCTTCACCACCACAAGATCCAAGATCTCGGTCCTTGCTAGTTGTTTCCGTCAACTAGTAGAGAGGTTGATCCAAGACAACTAGTTCTTAGTTTGTTGTGTTGTTTAATCCGGTCACGGGACCTACAAAGAACATTTGTTAAAGAATGCACATGCGCACAATAATTCAATTGTAACGTAGTGAATCCATCCTAGTTAGGCCTATGTAACATGAAACACGTACATAACATGTGGAATGATAAATTGATTAAAAAAATTCATGATAAGTAAAATGTGTGTGTAGGGACAAGCTAGGATGGTGTGTATGAGGCAGAGAAGAGGTAATCACGTGGGGTGAATAAAGATGGAGGTTAATGGAGAGACAAACGCATAAGATGTTATGGAAGGTACCATCCCAACATGTTACATACACATACTTTGCATGCATGGATGTAATTCGTACTTTATATTTTTTTTAATACTCGGATGCTATAATGTATTTTCATACATTTATATTCTTAAATTTACACGCTATTGTATTTTTGGCTAATCAATCAATCAATCATACCCAGTGGAGTCCCACCAATAGCAAAGCTATAAGTAGAGTCTGGGGAGGGTGGGATGTAGGCACACCGTACCTCTATCCAACAGGATAGAGAGGTGGCTTTCGGAGAGACCCTCAGCTCTTGACTACATATGTATGCGGCAATATAAAAGGAAATCAAAGTTCAAGTATAGTATAATTGATAGTAGCACGTAGTAAAAATTATAATACTATATAATATACTATATATAGTAGCACGTAGTAAGAAAATATCATAATGGTGTGTGACCAAAAATAAGGTAAATAGAGGCCCCTATGGTATTCATTTCACCCTAAAAATCCTTAACTTTAATTCTACTTCTCCAAGAATTCTTATCCCTAACCATGTCCTCTGAGAGATTTAGGTCTATCAAATCATGCCTAATCCTCTCATCCCACGTCATCTTAGGTCGTCCTCTACCCCTCATCCCCTCTATAGTAATGTTTTCTACGGATCTAACCGGGTTCGTCGCTTGTCTTTTCTTCACATGTCCAAACCATCTCAATCTCCACTCTCTTATCTTGTCTGATATGTTAGCTACTCCTAATTTCTCTCGAAACACAAAGTTTCTTATTCGGTCTAACCTTGTGTGCCCACACATCCAGCGTAGCATTCTCATCTCTGCTACCTCCATCTTCCGCACTTGTGCCTTCTTGATGGCCCAACAATCTGTTCCATATAGCATTGCAGGTCTAACTGCTACCCTATAAATTTTCCCTTTAGTTTAGTTGGGAAACTCTTGTTGAATAATATGCCTGTGGCTGCTTTCCATCTACTCCATCCTACCTGAACTCGATGGGTCACATCACTGTCTAATTCCCCATCGCTCTGAACAAATGATCCCAGATACTTAAACTTCGTTACTCGCGGAACCGGTTGCCCTTCAATGGTGATCTGGGTCCTCATTCAATGGTGATCTGATTTTTGGCTAAATGGATTCTAAATATCCATATTACAAAACATTGGCTGATAATAATTCATACTTAATTTTTAGTCGGTTCTAACTTTCATTTCTTTGTTATCGCTCTGAACAAATGATCCCAGATACTTAAACTTCGTTACCCGCGGAATCGGTTGCCCTTCAATGGTGATCTGGGTGTCCTCATTCAATGGTGATCTGATTTTTGGCTAAATGGATTCTAAATATCCATATTACAAAACATTGGCTGATAATAATTCATACTTAATTTTTAGTCGGTTCTAACTTTCATTTCTTTGCTAGGATAATCCCACTTTATAGGAGAAGTAACTATAATTGCCCCTAATGAGCAACTGACTGATTTTTATTTAAATTAGAATGACAAAAGTTGTTTTGAAATAACGTAAATAAAAGTTAGGGTAAACCGAATGACTTCATTGTTGCATTGGAATTGCTTTTTACAACGAAATTAACTTAAAAGTGTAATGTGTAAAATTATAGTATGGATAACTATCAACCAATGAGTAACAATTTGGATTAAATCCAACTTGCCTGTACTTTTTAGCACCATCAACAGGAAAATAACAAGATTCCCTGAGTGTGACTGTGAGTCCATGAACACCAATCACACTTCTTTTATTATCTACCATTGGTGATCTCAAAATACGTGATGTTCACGTCCGATTCTCATAATGCTAGCATTTTCTTGAGACATGATGTTTAGCTGGTGTTAAGACACTACCATAGAAAAGTATTAGATATAAAAAGAATATCACAAAATTAACATTTGAACTTAAGTTGATTACTAACACTGCGACAGCTTTTAGGTGCTTTTGGAGGGGCATTTTGGACATTTTGCCTTTCTAAAAAGCAATAAATATTTTAAAGAAGCAATCCCAAACACCCTCTTAGTCGGTTGCAAATTCTACTTTTAGGATGTACGTGGTGCTTAACTTAACTCCCACATTTACACAGGGTCCAAGGAGGGGCCAGACCGCTTCGCGATTTGAAGTATGCAACTTACCACACAGTTTGTGCAAAAGGTTGTTTCCTACTGAACCCATCATGTTTTCTAAATTCCACGATTGCTTTATAGTGTTCCAAATCAGCAGCTAAAGTATAATTTTAACACAAAGTTAAACCGGTTTAAATCTCTTCCTGAGTTTACAGCTATATTACGTCCTTGCAAATCGGTAGTTAATTGTGTAAAAAGGGTCAATCGGTTAAAATTCAATCACAAATTGGTTGCTAGTTTTGCAATCATCTTCAATCCGTCCATAGCTAATCGTGTTAAAATTAACTAATTGAAAATACAAATTAAACCTGCTATAATTAAGTCTATTATGTAAAAAGTATAAAAGTTGCTAAATAAGTTATTTGGTTACTTAGACTATGCGTTGCGGTCTTGCGACCAGCAACTTCACCAGGTAAGCCTACAATGCCAACTTAATGCATGCTCAGCAGCTCATGTACACAACGTATGCAATTTAATTCAGAATAATATTGTTTTCGTGACCAATGCTAAATGCGACCACCCATTGGGTTTTAAAACTATTGTTTTAAAGACTGAAACATAACATGTATCATAACAATTTTTTCATGTAACCATATGACCGCATCACTATCTCTCTCACTTTCCCTAACAAGCACATCAACATCATACGAAATTAGATATTAATTAATAACTATATTATGAAAGGGTTCGATAAGAGAACCAATCCTTAGTATCCTAGTTTTAGGCATATTCGTAATCATATTAAGGACTATAACATGATTATGAATTGTAACTAAATATTTACAATTACATCTGTACTCATACTAAGCATTTTTATCCGCAACCAAACGAACCTTGTTCAACGACTCTTTAAACGCTTGCCAAGCGACCGTATAATGTTCTAACGAAGCCATACCTTCCTCGACAACTTGTAAAGCTCGTTTATGCAAATGCTCAAACCGCTGAACCGGATTTGTAACATCAACATTATTAGACCCAAGATCCGGTACATACAGTCGTTTAAAATCTTTCCTCCAACGAGACAAGATATATTGACTCGGGATCTCATCTATACCATTATGATTAAGAACACATAACGCGTGTCGACATAAATACCCTTTAAAGTTAAAACAGCTACATATGCATCGAACCTCGGCTCCTATTTCATCATACATCACTTCTAGGTTCCTAATAATATTCCCCTCGGTTTCTTGCTCCGATACCATGTATGTAACAATTGATCCACTAGTGTTTGTTTGTGATATGTGAAAACATCGTGACATCATCTCGACTTCATATTGGAAAAGCGAGAATACTTCTTTCGTGTATAGTTTGGAAAGCTGTGATTCATATGTGCACATGGTTCTCAACTTCGGGTTTGACTCTTTTGACTCAATATCATCAAACGCTTCTTTTTGGACCTTGCTTTGAAACACCAAGTCGTGCGTTTCAAAAAAATCTTTTAAAGAAGTTTGTTGGCGAACATACCCGTGAAAGAACGGAACCATGTACTCACCAGGTTGAAACGTAAACATACCCATGAAAAATGTGTCTTTTGAGTAAGCCGGGACCCACCGTTCCCGGTCTTCAAACAAGCTGTGTAGATGATCGTTGTCTCGGATCTCGAACCGTCGGATCATATCATCCCATGCTAATTCAAAATCTTCAACTTTTATCGAATCATAAATTATGTTATTGAAAGTCATTCTAAACGCTTCAGTATCCAAATTTCTTGAATTTTGGAAAATGCTTTCGATAACGAGAGGCAAACATAAACGATGGTGGGCCCGCGGAAAGATTTCAGAAATTACACTTTGTAAAGATGTGCACTGATCTGTGATTAGGGTTTGTGGCGGGCGGCCTGCCATACAAGTCAACCATGATCTTAACAACCAGTTATAAGTTTGTTGACTTTCGTCAGCGAGTAACCCGTAACCGAGTGATATAGTTTGACCATGGTGATTGACCCCAACAAACACCACTAATGGGAGTTTATACTTGTTCTTCAAACATGTTGTATCGAGTGCCACCACATCTCCAAAATACCCGTATGAAGCCCGGGCTCGCGAATCGATCCAAAACACGTTTTTTACAAACCCGTCATCCGTAAAATCCATTATATAAAAGAAATTCGGGTTTATTAACTGAACCCGACAAAGATAATCATTCATAACCTGAATATCCTCTTTGTTTAGATTTAAACGTTTGTTTTTCATGATATCGTTATCCGGATCCCGTTCATTTGAGCTTCCATAACACGTATCTGCAACCGGAGTTCGGTAAAGCTTTATCGTTCGCACCTCCACGTCAGCATTCGGTTCTAACTTCCGTTTTGATCTGGGTTCGGTTTTCTTGTGTGATTTGGCATTTTGGGCCCGTTCGAGGTCAAACGAGTGGTTGTGATCAAGTTTAGCTTCGTCAACGCGCCATCGATTAGTTTCAACTAATTTTAAACGAATCATTGCCAAGCAACCGGTTCGTGTTTCTTTTCTTCTACTACTTGCTTCTTTTAAAGTTTTGAAACCTTCACAATTGCAACAAAGAACCGCTCCTCGCTTTTCCTTACTATTCCGTTTAGTCCATGAAGATTTTACTCTAATCGCAAACCCGAGTCCGATAGCGTATAAATTATAGTATTTGTAAGCATCTTCATAGCAATCAAATTCCATTCCCACAACTGGTGGAAAATTGTGCTTGTCTTGTTCATCATTTGCAATTTCAAGCATTTCGGTACCTATGGAAACATGACCTTTGGGTTCAAACTCAAGCATTTGGTCTTTGTTTTCAAACTCTAGAATTTGCTCGCTTTCGTTTTCGTGATCATCGGTTTCAATATCGAGAACCAGCTCACTGTCGTTTTCCATGTCGTCAGGTTCGATCCCGAATAATGACTCGGTTTCCAGTCCTTCGTTTTCAATATTAAACACCTGCTCATTGTTGATGTCATGATTGCCACCATCGTCCTCGAGAAGCTCTTCGCTTTTATCAGAATTATCTTCCATATCGAATGAGAGTTAACCTAAACAAGCAAAAGCTGATTATCTTGTTTTGAAAAACATAATATGGAGTTCCATTATAACATTTAAGGAGCATCATTCATCAGATAAACTACTTCAAGTTCTTAAATTGTAACCTAATATTATTAATAAAAACCAAACTGAAGTTTTACAGCTTTCAAAAAGCATATCCCTAGAAATTGACTAATTTTCACGTTCGAATGTAATGATTGGCCGAATACACAAACAGATGCATGAAAAGACTTAACCTAAATACCTATAGATTGCACATTTTAACAGTATGTTGGTGCATCTCGGCAACAATAGATAGTTGTTCGTAATTGAGTCTGTAACCGTTACGTTTATGTTTTGTGTCGTCTAGTGTTTGGTTTATGTAAAAACGGTTTGTTAACGGCGTGCGAATTTAACAGGCGAACTTGTTTAAGTCAAAGATCGGGTATATAAGACAAGTCGGCCTAGGTTTTGTGATTAGCCATTCCCAGCCGTCTAGCAGTAGTGTTTTAAAAACCGATTCATACCCACCGGTTGAACCGGTTAAACCGGATTTCGCACAACATGCCGGTATTTTGAGCCCGGTATTTTTGACCGCTTTGCTAGAACATCGTACCGGCGGTTTTTACGGGCAAACCGGTTTTAAGCACGAGAAATTTTTGATATTTGTGGCCCATAATTTTCCAAAATTACTTTTAACCCAACAATTAACACTCAAACGTGTAAACTTTAGGACTATTTTTTTAAACTTGAGTGCTTTTGTATTATTTTTTTAATATAGATTAACTTTTGGATTATTTTTTGTTATGAAATCATTAGTTTTGGGTTATTTTTAGAGTTGAAGTTGAATTTATAGGAAATTATAAGGTAACTATTCAAGCGGTTGAACCTCCCGGTATAACCCGGTTCAACCGGTTGCACCATTTTTTAACATAATCCGATACACGTAAAATACCGGTTTTTAAAACATTGTCTAGCACATTTAGAACAAACAAGCGTGTTCGGTTTTGTTCTAGTGTTGATTGTAACAGCGTTAATAATCAATAGAAGAAGTATTAAAGTGATGTGTTTATGTATCTGGTACTCGTTACGTTTGTCCGCAGCCTTAATTGTGCGAATCAGTATCGTGAAGATCCATCTAGGGACCTCCACAGTATAATCCTCAATTATACTTGACAAAGTCCATCCATTGAATTATCAGATTAGCAAAACATAGATTAGGCATTAGCAACTAACTAATCATAAAATGGTTACAATATGTTTTCCTGGTACAGATATTCGTAATCAAGTGAAAATGCGACAGGTGATTGTTGAATATAATAAATTAATAATATAATACAAGCGATGATGAAGTCAAAACACGAGGAATCATCAAGTAATAAAGACATCGGTGAAAGCAAAAGAAAGAAGATGTAAGTAAATAAAAGAAGCATAGCAGACCTGAATGCGGAGACCTAGGGTTCGTCGAAGAAACGGTATAGGGGCAGAATTTGGGAGAATGGGTCTGTGGAACTCGGACTCCCCGTTACTTTGAAGTTTTACCCTAACGCCTGTTCGATAGTTAAAAAATGGGGTATTCTTTTGAGTTTTGTTAGGACGCAAAGCAAAGCAAAGGAGTAGGAGGAGTTAGAAGAATTAAATTAATGTATTTTTTTAATAAGTTATTCTTTATTTAGAAAATGACATGATTACAAGGATAACTATTTTTTAACATAGTTATCCTTTTATTTCCTCTAATTTTCTTCCAACTCAAGAATACACCTAATTAAAAAAAATTTCTTTCCCTTCCCTTCCCTTTCTTATCCTTCCATCTCATTTCCTTTTCTTTCTTTAATTAAAAAACTCAAAAACAAGACGTAAAAATATTCGACCATTATATTTGGGGTCTTGGGGAAGTCGACAGGTGGTAATTATTATTATTAAAAAAAGTACATAAGTTTTAGTATGGGTTCTCCCGTTACGGTTTGGACCGTGAAACTGTTTAAACTGGTTATTGATTTGGTTTCGTTATTGGTTTTTTTATTATTATTTTTGGCTTAACGTGTTCTTGGTTTAGTTTCAAAACTTAATGGTTCGGTTTCAGTTTTCAATAAATAAAAAAAACGTTACCAATAACTTGGCTCACTATTTGACCTAAAGACCATCAAAATCGGACCGTAAACATCTGTAAGTTTTGAAAGCATTCACAAACTTTTTAGATTTCGTAAGTTTTGAAAGCATTCACAAACTTTTCAGATTTTAGTTGTTCGTTTTCAGAAATAACGAACTTTGTATCTTAAAATATAGTATGCTTATTAAGAAAAACCAATTGTTATTAAATTAGATATCAACTTTTTCTACGTTATAAAAAAGTCATAGACAGTGATGAACCGGTAAGAAAAAGACTTTTATGTTTCATGTGATTTAGCAATTCCCTAGGCTACTAGTTGAAGCTAAAATAACAACTAGCCAGTTGCCCGCGCGATGCAGCGGTGTATGCGCAAACACAACCGGTGATAGTACGTTTGTAATCTCGCAACGGTATTTGTGTAACCCGAAGGTGGTATGCATTTAACGTGGCATCGGACGTGTAACGGGTGCTAGTAAGCGCGCCACACAATGCCTATACGCGGGCAACCCGGT
Organism: Bidens hawaiensis; assembly: GCF_021521415.1. NCBI lineage: Eukaryota > Viridiplantae > Streptophyta > Magnoliopsida > Asterales > Asteraceae > Bidens > Bidens hawaiensis. The sequence goes on along the minus strand of NW_027493263.1, from coordinate 199,254 downwards.
ATGTATAAGCAATGCCGGTGATAGTACGTTTGTAATCTCGCAACGGTATCTGTGTAACCCGAAGGTGGTATGCGTTTAACGTGGCATCGTACGTGTAACCGGTGCCAGTAAGCGCGCCACACAATGCCTATACGCGAGCAACCCGGTATGTATAAGCAATGTTATCCACGTAACTGATGCTTGAACACTCGTAACCGGTGGCAACAAGCAAGAAGCAAATACGTATACAATAATCTCAGATAAACTGCTTTTTAATCCAATCCGTTTTGACGAACATATTCCGACCTGAAAACGTTTTAACCCGGAGCCCATTTTGACATGAACCCTTTCGATCTAAACTCATCCCGTCATGAACTGAAATAACCCTTTTTGTATTAACCTGTTCCAACTGTAACTTGTTCCGACAACATTAGCCAAACTTGTCTGACCCGTTGCATGTAATAACTGGTAATCACGAAACGTGTTAGTTTTTTAAAATTAATAAACTATAACAATATTATACTCAAATTAAAGATAGTAAAATGCTCATTTTTATGGTGTAACCTTTTAGAAAAAATATTAATGTGTGAAAAAATTATAGCCGTTAAAATGTCGTGGGGGTAGTTGGTTAATAATGAGGGAGAAATGTGTAACTATTTAATGAATTAACAAAATTTGATTAAAGTTGAAGGACTATTATTGTAAATTATTTTTGAATAAGCAAAGACTATATTACCCCTATATTTTTAAAATTTTATGCATTTTTACTTGTAGATTATGCAACAAAAGAGGTACCTCATAAAATTTAAGAGGTCCCTCCCTCCTATATTATATACTAGACGGGTGCCCGCGCGATGCTGTGGGAAACCAAAATCCTAGTAATCATGTAACAATTACGGATGTTCAAAGTTCGTTTGAAATCTTGAAAACGTTTAAACCAATCGCCACTTTTGATTAGCTGGTTTCTGAATGTTCAAACTATAGAAAACAGTTCGGTTTACGGTTTATACCAAAAATAGGCCATATAAAACCGGACCGGACTGTAAACTTATTATTGAAACTCAATGCGTGAAACCAAACCATTAGTAACGATTCAGTTTAAATTTTCGACGCTTTAGTTTTCGTTTTTAATGAAAAAAAATCAAACCAACGGTTTAGCTCACTATTTAACTTAGAAACCGTTAACACTGAATTGTGAACGCCTATATGTAACATGTTAATTTTTTTAATTAAAAAAACTATAGCAATACCATACCCAAATTAAAGACAATAAAATGCTCTTTTTTATGGTGTAATTTTTTAAAAAATGTATTAACGTATGAAAAAGTTACAGCCGTTGGAAAATCGTTGGTGGGAAGTTGGTTACAATTAAAATAAAAAATAATATATTGGTAAAGATGAATGTTCAAAGTTGTAATAATTTTTTAAATTTACAAAGGTTGAGTAAAGATGAGGGGGCAATGTTGTAACTTTTTTCATGTATATTTTTTAATGGACAAGTTTGTCCCTATCTTACATGTTATAGAAGGTGTATCTTAAGCTTTACAAGTTGTGAATTACTTAAAATGTAAGTGTTTTAATTTGCCCATGTTTCATGCATTATATATATATATATATAGGTAGATAAAAGAAACAAAAATATAGGCGAAATAATAAATGTATATTAAAAGATGCGTAAGCGCGCGTGATGAGTTACCTTCACAAACAGAAGTTGAAGTTGTGTAACTGTCGTATCATCCATTTGGTGGTGGTTAATGGCTCTCTCTCTTTCCTCTCCACCACTTCATTTTCCGGCCTCATCCACCGGCAGGAGATTATCACCACTCACACACGGATTTCGTAACGGATAATCCGTCCAGCCGGAGTGCCTGCGGAGGACGGAAACGTCGGCCATGTAAGCTCACTTCATTCTTGTTTTGTGATTCATTCAAAATTAGGAGATCAAATTGTTACTAATCTCTTCTTTATTGAGCTGCAGCTTAATCATGTATGCACTTTCAGATTATATCATATTGTTTTTCTTTTCTAATTTATTAGAAATCGGAGCTCAATGATGTATGCACTTTGAGATTAGGTCAAACTTATTAAGGAAAATCTTCATTTATCCTTTTTAATTATTTAGAGATTGGAGCTCAGTTCTTACTATTTTGTAGTGTTTTGAGTTACTAATGATCTATGCACATTGAGATTAGGGAAAATTTAAGCTGGAAAATAACAGATTTAGGATATTTCTGTTAGAAATTATGCATCTGTTGAGTAGTGATCCTCCGGCTAACAATCTGTCATCTGCTTACACTAATGTTTTGTATAGCGTGCATTAGGTGAATTCTATTATTATGTGAGCATTTAGTGAATTTTTTCACAATTTATGCATAATTGTATCACAATTTCATAATCTTGAATGGCTAGCTAATACAAAGCTGAAACTAGATTAACACAAGGATCAGAATCAGTAGATAACCAAAGAATTCATTTAGGTTAACATTGGATTTCTTTCTTCATAATGTGATTTCTTACAAGTTATCTATTTCTGCAAAGATGCTACAACTTCTGTTAATAGTATGTGATTATGATTGTATAGAGAATAGAAGATAAGGGAAAGGAATATGGCAAAACCATCAAATCTGGAGGCTTTAGATGGTTTGTGAGAGAAACAGGTAAACTGTTCAATATGAAAAATCCTATAATATTTCCGGTATTTTAATTTTAAATCTTACAGGTACATCTGATGCTCGGCTTGGTCCACGTGGAACTGTTGTTTTCCTCCATGGTGCTCCAACACAGTCTTTCAGTTATCGGGTTGTCATGTCTCAGGTTCTGCTTCTGATTCTTCCATTTATATGTTTGATTATTCCAACTATTGTTCAAATATAATTACGGATAACATGTTAGCATAATTGCTGTATGGATGATTAATTTGAATTGAACACGCCTATTCTCTAGTGGTTATTGATATCTTTCATATGAACATTTAGTTGGCGGATGCTGGTTTCCATTGTTTCGCGCCTGATTGGATAGGATTTGGTTTCAGTGACAAGCCACAGGCAGGATATGGCTTTGACTACACTGGTGTGTGATATTTTCGGAGGAGAATTAATATTTGAAGATAAATTCGTATTTTATGATGTGCCATAGATCTAACCAAGTTATCGTTGACAGAGCGTGAGTACCATGAACAACTGGATAAATTATTTGATGTACTGGAGATCAATTCTCCTTTCACATTAGTGGTTCAGGTTTGTACTAATTTCACACATTGGTTTATACATGGTGTGTTTATGTGAATCTGAATTTTTTGGGCTCATGCTGACTTTTGGACTTCAAATCTTTATACCCCAATTTTGTAATAACTATGGTAGACCCCATATACTGAATGGTGTCAGTTTAAAGAAATAAAGGTCTTTTTGTTAGGATAAATTTGAGGAAATATAGTTAAAAAATAGATAGAATGCAACTATTTTTATCTCGTTGTCTATTTTCTGATATTATTTTAGGAGTGATATTTTCTTTATTTTATATGAGTTACTCCTTGCCTATCTGTTAAGTAAAGTCTTTACATTCTTTTGTAGGGATTTCTTGTAGGTTCTTTTGGATTAACATGGGCCTTAAAAAATCCAAGCAGGATATCCAAACTTGTAATAATGAACACTCCTTTGACAGCTTCATCTCCTATCCCAGGACTGTTTCAACAACTCAGGTTCAACTTCTGTGACAGTTATTTTATTTTTACTTATGTAACATCAGTAAGTATATTAATAAGACTTTTTAATTTATGCATGCCCATTTCAACTTATCATACCTTTCATTCTGTTTATCTTACTTTTGACACATGAGCAAATAAAATGTGCATCATATATAAAACACTGACAATATTATTATGACTCCTGTTTATTTACAGAATTCTGCTGCTTGGTGAATTCACTTGCCAAAATGCAATAATGGCTGAGCGGTTTATTGAAGCAGGTAGCGCGTACGTATCCAATAGTGCATTTTATTTACTATGGATTTTATTTTAGTTATTTAAAATGGTTAAAATATACAAAAGACAGGGGAGAGTGCTCAATTAACTTTTAGCATATTTGAGCAAGTGAAAGTTATGTTAAAAAATGTGGAAAACACATTGATTATCAATCTTTATGAATGCTGCTTCACAAAACTAAATCAGTTTTTTTTTTATTTTTTTATAGAGCTTGACTTTTTATTCTGATGAGTTATTTAATTTTAGAGTTTCAAACTGCTATTTTCTTATGTTTACTGTTTCTTGTAACAGTTATGTCCTGAAGGTAGAAAAGGCTGATGTTTATCGGCTACCATATCTGAGAAGCAGTGGACCTGGATTCGGTTTGTAATTTGCCTTCTCCCTTTTCATCTAGTAGGAGTATCATAATGGGCAGGCCGGGCATGTCGGGTAACTCGTCAAAATAGGTTTTTGATGAATATGGGTTGACCCACAAACACTTTTGTTTCTTCGTGAATGTTATATTATTATTGGTTGGTTAAATAAGTGGTTTTAACTTTTATGCATTTGAACTCATTTGGATGATTATCAAACCATTTAACCTGTTTTCTTTATACGTTTTAGCTTGAGCAAATTTAAACCCTTAAAGATATTACTGTATTAAATAAAGTCCTTTTTTTATGTTTTAGCTTTGCTTGAAGCTGCCAAAAGAGCCAACTTTAATGGGACCGCAAGCCAGATAGCCGATGGCTTTGCATCTGGGAGGTAAACTATATTTCAAATATCCAAGTATTAATATTATTTTGTTAAAGTTTTGCCACAGAAACCCATTGTACTTCCCCAATTTTGCAGATAAGTCCTTAAATTAAAACGTGCATGATTCCGGTCCCCAAACTAGTGTTTTTGCCAGATTAACCCATCGTACTTTCCCGTCTTTTGAAGATCAATTCTTGAACAAAACCTCAGTGACTTAACTGTGCAAGACGGGGAAGTACAGTATTTTTTGTTCAGAAACTTACCTGCAAAAAATATACAAAGATTATGGTTTTTTTGTGAAAGAAACATCATGTATTTTCAAGTTATAAAGATTTAGCTTTTTTGGAGACAGGTGGGATAAACCCATATTAGTTGCTTGGGGTATATCGGACAAATATCTTCCTCAATCAATTGCAGAGGAATTTCAAAAAGGAAACCCGTCTGCAGTAACTCTGAAGTTAATTGAAGGGGCTGGTCATATGCCTCAAGAAGACTGGTAAGTTATTTAAACGCTGTTCTTTTAACCTGTTTATACTGAAATGGGTGAAGTCGGTGTATGTATACTGTCATAACAAGTTAAACGGGTCAAAAAACACCTAATGTCTTTTAGAAATGCTTGCAGCGTCCTAAATTGTTTTATTTAAAAGTTACTACATTATTAATTTTTATAATCGCTTAGTAGTCAAGGTGGCAGTCTGTGTATTTTTGAAGAAACATTGATGACGTGACAATACAAAATAAAAATAAAACTCATTTTTTCAAATTTGTGCTCAACCGTACGCATGGACTGCCACCTCTATTTCCATCATAAAATTATTCTTGTAACGCGCGTGCACACGCACCGGCATTGCTCTGATAATAGATTGAATTTGTCACAGGCCGGAGAAAGTTGTTGATGCTCTCAAATACTTCCTTTGATTATGACATGTAGATGAGGGTATGTATTTCACATAATACTTGGTGATTGTTTTGTAAGGGAATGCATATTAATAGTCACTGTATGTATAGTTTCTGCATTTATTATATATATATATATGATATCTTATATGCAAAGCAGATGATGGCAAACAATTCACTACTTTTGTATCAAGGAAAAAAGCAGCAGGTAAACTATAGGGGTTTTAATAACATCTGAAATTTACCAAACCGTCCAAACCAAAGCAATTTCTGTTTTTCATTTTCCAAAACTTGTAGTCATAATCGTGTACGTGCTGTAAATTACATTCATCAACTATCATTTTCATTTTTACATTTTAAATACAATCTAATGATTTTTAAAAAAATGTATTAAAATAACCTGATTCAAAGTGTCAAAATCTAACCCTAACACCGGCAAAATGGCCAATCTGGCTTTGTAGTTTTTTAATACTACACCAAGCAGTGAAACCTTAATTCTTCATGAAAACAACCTAGACGGCTAGACATAAACACCACTTAAAACTGGTTCCCCGTGGTACAAAAACAAGGTTACTAGTTCCTTAGCTGGCAACATACATAATGGTTACAAAAAATAGAAGTCAACACTTGCTCCCTTGCCCTTTCACATGTGTTTCCCCAACCTAAAAACAGAAGCAGTTAAAAGACTATTTTGCCCTCATCCTAGTCGGCCTACCAGTCTGCGCTTTCTTAGCAACCTCCACTTCCGCCTTCACATCATCCTCATCACCATCATCGCTATCACTTTCCTTTGACTTCTTTCTAGCAGTTGACCTTTTATTTCCCGAACTACCCTTTGACTTTTTTTTCGTTGCAGGTTTTTCCTCCTCGTCATCGTCGTCGTCATCATCATCATCATTGTCCTCATCACTTGTGTCGGTCTTGCGTTTTGCAGGAGGCTTCTTAGCTTTGCTTTGAGTCGTTTTCTTCCCTCCTTTCGGTTTTGCAACTTCTTCATCCTCACTTTCTGCTCCGTCATTGTTCTTTTTATTGCTGGACTTCTTCTGTGGTTTGGCCGCTGCTTTGACTGCTTGGTCTCCACTTAGCTTTTGTAACTCAGGTACATATGCACTTGTCTACCAAAAAAAAAATAAACTTATGCTCCAATATTCAATCAACACCTCATTAAAAAGTAAAAATGATTTGGACTAGACATACCCTGCTTCCAGCTTTGATAAAGTCGATCGCCTTTCCTGCCATAGAATGTAAAAAGTCAAACCTTAATAGCAAGAATATGTTGTTTTACATTTTAAAGATTCAGTTGAAAATTTTGGCCGACTTTTTTAAATCTAGTCATGAAAACACCAAGCAAAAATCAACAGAGTAGAAGTGGTAAGATGAGCGAGTAATAGAACGGGTGACTTATGTTGACCCGCAAACACTTTCATGTACACTCTAATTATGATTACAAAAAAAATGTTATCACAGTAGTCTTCTAAATCTTTGAATAATAATTAATCAAAAAGGTTATCTTTAAGCATAAAAAATTAACATGATGCGACGTTCAACTTGCAATTCACAATTTGCTTGACCTAGTTGACAGTTATAGACTATGCTAGGGATTAGTTCAGGTTGATCCGCAAACGCATCCGCTAAAAAAAGTCAAAACCAACTAAAACCAACTGAAACAAAACCAACAATTTGGCTTTAAGTTTTTGTAATCGAACTTTCGACGTGGTTTGGTTTTGCATATAACTAAAAACCAAAATTTCGGTTTGAGTCCAAAATGACCCCTGCACACCTACTAATGATTTATTATGATTACAAAACAACTTTTTTTTACAATACTAAGCTAGACATTTAAATAAAAACTATATTAAAAGGTTGTATGCATAAAAGATTCTCGGCCTGTACCCCTTTTAGACAAAACCCGAATCAACCCCTTCATAAATAAACGTGTTAAAATGGTCACAACTACAACAAATAACCCTCCCATAATGTGATAAAAAGAACAGTTGAAGAGCCAAACCATCAACAAAAGTCTTTCCAGGCTTCTTTTCCCTAGAATGAAAAATCCAGTTACTAGGAAACTGGCTACTATCAGCCCCAACTTCAACAGCTTGCTCAATAACCTGTAAATACAATAAGCGTTTGTCAAAATACGATCTTACCATTTATTTTTCCAGGTTTTTTGCCCCATCTAGAATGAAACAACCAATCAGCAGGAAAACGACTGCTGTCAGCATCAACTTCAACCGAATGCTCAATAACCTACAAATATTATCCTCTATACTCACTGTAAACTAGATAGATTAACTGTAGAAGTGGCAAAAAAGAATAGGTCAAACAGGTTGGGCTGACCCATTAACACTTTTTGTTCAAAACAAAATTATTGTATTGTTTCGAGGTAAAATGATTTAGGAGGATAATTAATATTTTATATTTTATTAATGTTCATTAATGAAACTTTTTTTTGTATTTTACATTAAACAAAAAGGTTGTGTACATGTTTGAGCAAAAAGAAGAAAACTGTAACCATATTCGAAGATGTAAAAGATCCCTTTTTAGTTTCTACACTATATTAGTGTAAGATTACAGTGTGTACATTTGAGCACAGTTTGACGCTAAAATAAAGATTTACCTATTGGATCCATCGAATATATAAACATAACCCAATTGGGCCACTTATAAGTAAACTGATCAAAACTGCCACCTCTTTAATCAACAAGTTAAAAATAATTGTTTACGCACCTCTTTAAGGGACTTGTGCAGTGCTGCACATCCTTCTTTGGAAATGCTGGCAGCACTCTGTAGTGGATGGATTTTTGCCTGAAAATAATTTAATTATTACATAAGTACTAAGAAGCATTATCAGATACAGAATATGTAAAGAACAAAATGAGATGTGTGACAGAAAATAAAATGAATATTACATGGAACTGTAAAACAAGGATAACAATAAAACACCAGAAGATACATTGATACCTAAGAAGCTTATCTATTTTATATCCCATGTTTGACCCATTTTAATATAAAACATAACCCAGTTAAACCAATACATAAATTAACTGACTGAAATTGCCACCTCTTAAACTAGAACGATAAATTGAAAACGAAAGAAAAAGAGGTATATTGTGTTCAAAAGAAAAGTTTAGGGAAGCAAATGAAACCTGATATAGCACTTCATCTGCAATCCAGTTGCCAACACCTGAGATAAAGCTCTGCCAAGATGAAAACATAATTAATTTTTGTAGTAAGTTTTAATAACTACATGATCATTATGACTTGTACATAGTCCCAACCTGATCGAGTAAGAGAGCCTTTATGGCAATCTTCTTCTTACTCAATGCTTTAAAGAGTTCATCTTCTGTCATTGGCTCCAATAAGGCATCTGGACCAAGTTCAGATATCGGGGCCACAATAGCTGGCTGTCATTAAATATAATCAAAAGAATTAAAATCCAATAATTGTTTACGGCCTAAAGTAAAATAAAAACCAAGTGATACATGTGTAACTAGCATCATCTTACATTTTTAAGTAAGCGGACTTTTGCAAATCGCCTTTTGTCAGTAAATGATAGCTCCAAACCGTCATCTAGCTGGTATTAGTATAAACAAAATAAGAGAGTAGATAGATAACAAATATTAACATCTTCCAAGAGTAAAACTAACATTATAATATTTCAAACAAATGAAATTAGTTGTTTAAAATAAGGTACTCATTCTTACTTCTATGAATACTTTGGAATATTTGGAAGGCCACTCATCTGTATCACTAACTGCGGACCTGTAGGCAATAAACCAGTCTAGGTATCAACTTTACAATTAAGAAAACCAAACATCATATTTGGAACATAACATCCGCCAATCTAAATGCTTCAGTTTGGTTTGACTTATAAACTTATGTTGTAACAAGCAAGCTCTAAATGTTTCTACACGATTCGACCTCAAGCTCTTTAAAGCTTAGGTAAGGTCAAGCTCGGCTCATTTACATTTTACACAATATGAGAAACCATGTGCACACAAACATAGTTAGACCTAACAGTTTCCAGAAATGTAATATAATTAAGGGGCAACTGTGTAGAATGGTAACCAAGTTTTAAAAGTGTTCCAATTAAATCACTCAGCTTTCATGTCTTATCTAAATTACAGGTTAACGTGTTTTTTAGCATTTTTCTTTTTTGTTTCAATTAGGAACACTTTTTTTTTTCTGATGCTGATGTGGACTAGTGATGTGGATTTTAGGTATTTTTTATTTTTCAATATAATTAACATGCTTCCTTTATTTTTTTTAATATAATTACGTATATTGAAAATCCCCCCCCCCCCCACCCCACACACACACATCTTCTCCTCCATTTCATTCTTGACACACAAAAATTCCGATGATGGCTCGATTTGAAGGTCTAGTGACCCAATTTGGACAAAAAACGCACGAGTGACCTAACACTACATAACTAACTATTTCAATATTTTCCCCAAACCAGTGCACTTCAATGTTACAGTACAAATAAACTCACAAAACTATGTTTAAGCAATCAAGCCCTAATTATTTCTACAAACAAAATAAATTCATTACCTTTTATACTTGGTCACAGCAACACCTTTAATATATATAGCCCCCGCCATTCCTGAAACACAGACCTCAAAATTAGCAAACATGTAAGCATCAACATTCAGGTTCAACTAGCTGAAAACCTAATTCTACACAGCCAGCCACCAATTCACACTGGCAAATTGGTGATCCATAACTAAACCGAACCAAAAGTGACTGTTAACCGAAAAGCATTTATCAGTTATTTGTAGCTTTTATACCTCCATTTCATATTTTATACCACCATACATGCCTCCATTTTATGTATTTATGCATACATACATTTCACATGTATCTGAAAGTAAAATTTTTAGCCCAAGTTTAATTTTGGTTATTAACCGAAAAGCGAACCAAAAAATATAACTTAATAAACCGATTGGGTAATTCGGTTGAGGCTAATAACCACTAAATTACACATATACCAATGCTTGTGTGGAAGTCATGTAATGTCAAAAAAACAAGTAGTTTCTAGGGTTTGTAAAATTGGGCGTACTGACCGAACTGGAAAGAGGGAAACGGAGGAGAGTCGAGCTGAATCCACATATTCTTTCCCTTACGGTGAGCCGCCACGATTGTTTTCCCGGTCAGTGAGGCCTCGAAGTCGCCACGTGAGACACCGTCGATGACCTTCGTGTCGTCTGCCACAACGCATCGCTTGATCCTCTTTCCGATGCAGTTTTCCGCAATGGCTCTGCGAGCAGCCTCCACCTCTGGAAGCTCAGGCATTATTATTGTTTTGTTGATGTTAATGGAGTGCTGGTTAGGTTCGCGCGCTTTTCTTTTGGTTTATGTGAGCGTTGCTTGCAGGTTTCACATAAATGCATACGCTCCGAATAATAATGTGTCTGTCTCGTCGAATAATATGATGCCACGTCAGAAATTGCTCACATCTGGCCCAGAACAGCTAACGGCCCAGCCCAATAACTTAAAAAACTCGTGGCAGCTCACTCAATTTAAAAAAACTTTTATGTAAACAATATATTATTGTTTGTTTATGTAAAATCATTACTAAATTGTGTATACAAACGAATAAAGGTGCACAAAAGAATCGGTTTTATACCCGGAAACCCTACCCGGTTCTCCCATTTCTTTCAAAAATCGGTTCCACCATGTATTAGTATTAATTGACCTGCAATTTGTACCTGGTTTAAAAATACCCGATTCCTACCCAGTTCGGGTTTTCAAAATACATTATTTGTCCACGTCTACATACGAACTTGCTCAAGCTTATTATGAGTCGAGCTTGAGCTTAAATATCAGCTCATTTAACGTTATGTTTTCTTATTATTATATAACGTTTCAGAGTGGTGGATCCATAAAATTAACGAGACGGGCTGAAAACAAGTTGGATGAAAATAATAATTACATTAAACCTATAGTGAGTAATTATTTATTAGTTCGAATTCTAAACATGGATGCAAAACAAACAAACATGGATCGAACGGTAGTAGTTCATTACATAAAATAAAACAAAGAAACAGAAACAAAAATACTGAGTGGAGATTTATTTAGAGGGAGAGATCAGCCAAATCAAAAGTTCTTTCAACTGCTTTGGTCCATGAGGCCCACTTCTTGTCCCTCAGCTCCTGATTTAAAACCGGATGAAAAGTTGTATCTTTTTTCATTCTCTCCGCGTTCTCAAATATTGTCGCTTCACTCCAAACTCCAACCGCTAAACCCGCTGCATACGCTGCACCCAGCGCTGTCGTTTCTATGTCCGCTGGTCTCACCACCGGGTTACCCAACAAGTCAGCCTGCAAATCACTTCATTCAGTAGTTTACAAATATAATTAAATGACCAAATATTAAAACCATACCTGAATCTGCATAAGCAAATTATTACAAGTAGCCCCACCATCAACCCTAAGCAAAAACTCCCCCTTATCATTCTTCTTCTCACCCTTCTCACCCGCATCTTTATGCATCGAAGCCAACACGTCTTTCACCTGAAAACACATACTCTCAAGAACTGCACGTGCAATATGCGACTTATTCGTAAACCGCGTCATCCCAACCAACACCCCGCGGGCATCATCCCGCCAATACGGTGCAAACAACCCGTTAAACGCCGGCACAAAATACACCCCACCCGTCGAGTCAACTTTTCCCGCCAAATCCTCAATCTCACTAGCTGACTTGATAATCCCCAAGCTGTCCCTAAGCCACTGAACCGCTGCACCCGCGATCGCAATCGACCCCTCGAGCGCATAGTTTGTCGGCGCGTCTTTCCCAAGCTTGTAAGCCAGAGTGGTCAACAGCCCGTGCTTTGAGTTGATCACTTGTTCACCGGTATTTAGCAGAATAAACGCACCCGTTCCGAACGTGCTTTTGGCTTCGCCCGTTCTACACGATTGGCCCAACATGGCTGCGTGTTGATCGCCTAAACAACCAGAAATCGGGACGCCGGGAATCAACCAGCCTTTGGCAATGTGACCGATAACCTCGGAATTGCTGACAATTTTTGGGAGGATGTTTTTTGGGATTTTTAAGGCTTGTAGTGTCGAGTTGTCCCAGTTGAGTGTTTTGAGGTTCATGAGCATGGTTCGTGAGGCGTTTGAGACGTCGGTGACGTGTACGCCGCCGTTAACACCGCCGGTTAAGTTCCAGATTAGCCATGAGTCGATGGTACCAAAAAGAGCATCCCCTTTGTTTACAGCTTGTTTTACAGCATCAACATTTTCAAGAAGCCAAAGGAGCTTGAGTGCACTAAAATATGTGCTTATTGGTAACCCACATGATTCTAAGAAGTGGTTTTTTCCTCCTGATAATTCTTTCTCTAGTTTCCTGCAAAATAATAAGTTATAGATAGATTAGTGATTATTTTTGTGATGAATGCATATCAATAATCCTTTTCTTGTGTTGGACAAGTAATGTTTAGGGGTTAAAATATATCTCCTAAACTGGTCATGTTTAGCAAGTTAGAAGTTAATACTTAGGGGTGTGCATGAAAATGAAAAAACAAACCGAAATAGCTGAATCCAAACAAACGATCCAAACTGAATTCCTGGGTTTGCATTTTTTTGTAATGGATTTTAAGTAATTTATCGTTATTAATAAATAATGTAAATCAAATATTTTCGCCTATATGTATCAATTAATTATTAGTTAACAAAAATACTTAAGCTCAAATTAATTATTTTTTGCCACTTCTCTCATGCCAAAAATTTAAGCCCAAATGGTTAAAGCCAAAACAGGAAGAAAAATAACCTTCTTTTTTTTTCATGCATATCATTTCTGAAGCAATTAATTTTAAACTATACCAAGGTCATATTGGATAGATTTGTTTTTTGAACGACAACTGAGACTCCACAAGGCTTAAAATCGGCATAGAATTACCCACCTTACCCAAGTTCGAATCCTAGAACAGTAGTGTTTTTAACTAGTTATCTTTAGTTGATAAAAAAAGAGTTGCAAAATGATAAACTATGTAATATATTTATATATAAGTAAACATTCCAAAATCTAAAGAATAAAAGAGAAATAATAAAGTTAAGGGTTGGGCCGGTAACATAAATACACATTGGTTTTTAAGTCAAGAAATTAATCAATTATTATAACCGGGCCCAATTTTTCGACGAAAACAAAGTTATTTATTATAATCACAGGAACTTGTCCTAGTCCTGACACACAAAAGAGAAAAAGTTAATACCTTTTTAGCCCTAAGCCTTTTTTTAAACGGTCAATGAAAACAAATAACGTGAAAGTTGAACCAACAACAACAATCTTTTGTATTATTTAAGCCAGAGACTGCAAGATGCTAAGTTCGAATCCGATCTCAGCCAGGTTTTACAGTCACCTTTTATCATTGGGTTAACCCGACTTTATTCATTGATGGTTAAAAAGGAAAAATAAAATCCATTTCCAAAAGTGAACCAAATTCTTAAAGCGAATCGCAATCAAAACAAGACGTTACCAAATAATAAGAGATGATTAAAATGAACCTGCAAATAGATGTGGTTCTGACATCCATCCAAACAATGGCGTTATGAAGAGCAACCCCCGTGGACTTACTCCAAACGACGGTGGTTTCTCTCTGATTGGTTATCCCGATGGCCTTCAAACCCTTATCAATATTATGGCCGTCAGCTGTGGCCTTATCAACCGCCTTCGATATGCACACCTTCACACTCTCGATGATCTCCATCGGATCATGCTCCACCCACCTGCAATCAATCAATCATCAAACAAATTCAATCAATTAACGAACAACCGGGTCAAATTCAAATTACCCTGCTTTAGGGCAGAACTGGGTGAATTCGACTTGATGGGATCCGACTGATTTGGCGGTTTTGTCATAGATGATGAACCGGGTGCTGGTGGTGCCTTGATCGATCGATCCAATGAATGATGCCATGATGGAGAATGAATGAATATATTATATTTTGGATGGAGTGTGTTTGAAAGGTGTTTGTGAATTTATAACTTGTTTTGTTGAGACTTTTTGGGATTTTATTTTAAAAAAAAGTATTTTATCTTTAATGGTGGTATTTAAAAAGTCATCGTTGACTGCCTTGTAGATAAGATGTTGAACTTAAAAGTGGGTCATCCGTGAAGGAAATTATGTAATATGGAGTAATATTTTTGCAAAAGGTTAGATAAATGTTGTGAAATTTAATACTCCAATGTTATGGTTTATATAGTTAAATGTTTATAAATGATAATGATTGAAGAATCAAACAACTTGAATAGAAGGGTATATGGATATTTAAAATGTAGAACGCAAAATTAGGAAACAATCAAACATTCGATATCTGATTATCTGTTTCTATTGTATTTATGACTTGATTAGATTAGATAAGATTATATGGAGCGTAACCAATATCAAATAATATATGGATATGGATATTTAAAATTTAGAAATTAGGAAACAATCAAACATTCAATATTTATTTCTATTTGTATTTATGATTTGATTAAATTATATTATAGGAAGCGTAACTAAGTGATAACAATTAGGGAAAGAGATAAAAACGGTTGAAAAATAATCGTACACTTATTTTTCTAGAAAAAAAAGAAAAAAACTTATTTAAACGAATACTTATAAGTGTTTGTGTGGTTCTCTAATTAAAATTTGTTACGTGTTAAATATTCCTTAAACGCCTTTATAACTAATGACTTCATGCTTATAAACTTTATTAGATCATGTGTGAGGCTCCACAAGAGGATGTGTTGTGCGGTCACGGTGATGGTTATCGGTGCGAACATCACCACACGCACGAAGGAAGGCGTGAGGGCAAGACAGCTGAACATCTAATGGGTGTAAGGCGATGACTTTAGCTTTTCTTTATTTCTGTAAATTATTAAAAACAATTATTTATCTCTACCTCACATCACCTCACAATCACATTTCATCTTATCATGACACACTAAAGTTGATCTAAAATGTGAAATCCACATTGCCTGCGTGACAAACTTACATCTTACATTTAACACCTCTCAATTTCCATAACACATAGTCTTAGAGTCTTTTCATATTATGGGCTTAGGTGTCAATAAGAATTATGCTACCTTAAAATTATCAACGATATTTTCGTCTTAAAAGATAAGGGAGTTCATACAATCATAACCAATCAATGATTATAAGATTCCAATTATTAGTTGTTATCTTTCAAATATAATTTGGTGGTGCTTGGAGTTTACTAGCTTAGAGTGTTAAACTGTTAGCCGTTAGGGACGTTGATTGGCTTTCAATAAGCTAACTCAACTCGAATCTCCATAACAACCCTAATACATCGAGTTCTTCATTTGGGTAAGCGATTCGGTTTCATGAAACCGAAGACCAAGAGAAGAGAGAGCGGGATTGACCAATCAGACATTTCTTTAGTTTGTATTTCGTATTTTGTGGATTTTTTCCTCCATCAATCCATGTACACCCTTAATAAATCTTCTTACACTCTTTAAGTTTGAGATGACACTCTTTAGTTCATTTTTCTTCATAAATCTCCATCACTCTTATACAATTTAACAATAGCTCTAAGTTAGAACAAAATTTTCATTTGATGTATTGTATAATAGTATTCAAAGTTCAAACTATGCTCTTCATGCCGTACAAAATAATTTCATTTGATACGCTTGTTTGTTAGGCTATGGGGTAGACATTCATGTCCATTAACTCCACATAGACGTCACATTACTTACTTTACCCATTTTAACTTTATCTCACCAAAAGGAAATGGTCTAACCCCATTTACCCCCCCCCCCCCGGGTCAACTTGTTAACCGTTATCAAGTCAGCTTTAATGGCATGAATGTTAATGTATATCCTAAGGCCTTTATTTAAGAAACATTTTTTTAGGATCCAAAGTCTTAAATACGTTAACAGGATCCAATTACAATAGAGACACATATAAGCAAGCAACAAGCTGTGCCGCCACCCCTTTTGAATGGCAAGAACGATCTTATCGAAAACAAATTTATCGTTCTTCGACGTCGTTGAGTTACTGTGCCCAACCCGCTAAACTCTTTTTAGAAACGTCGCAGCATCAGGGGCAAAAGACCAAAATGTATCGAAAGCAAAAGGAATGAAGGCGTCTTGATTCTCAACGCACACCTTCTTGTGCTTAGCAAATTTTCCTGCTTCTGCCTTTAGCACAACATGTCTAGCAACAAACCCGGTGTCCTTAAGCCCGACAAGAGGGGACACCCCAGTAAGGTCCACACAAGCATGCCCCCCATCAAAATACAAGAATGTCCGTTGGTCGGAGAGTAGACCTTCCTTCATGCGGATCCGAAAAGAAAATTCACAGCAGCCTAATTTTTGGCCGAGGTTCCCACCCGTTTTAACACATCATAAAGGACATCCCTGACTAAATCATGTCTATATGTAATCCCCGGAAGTTCTTTGCAATTAACAACATGTTCACCAAAATTATCTAAACAAATTTTACGGCATACCGGGCAGGCTCATCAACTGGGAACAGGGGTCATTAAACAATATTTAAGAATGGCCGGGTACTCCACTGCTGACATGTGCTGGCCTAACCCTTCTATGGGGGTGACAATCAAAAAGTCTTGAGCATGAGGAGCCTGAAGACATTCTAATACCGCTCTCTGACGAGAGGACATGCCAAACATTTCTCACAAACTTTGGATGGTATTACTATAAAAGGCACTTGCCAAAGCATTTTGGGCTTGGGGGGGGGGGGGGGCGATGTTCTTATTAGTGAACCAGCCAAGATCAAGATCGGGAATAGAGTTATGCTAACAATCCAACGCATGCCCAAAATCGGAATCTAACCCATCAACACCACAATCACGCAAAATGTGGTCATGTAACTTCCAAGATTGTGCTCTCGAGGCTAAGAAAGCATAGGTGGAAACATCCTCAGCTGAACATAACCCTAAATCACCAAAACGGATATGAAGAGAGGATGGTCTCCATTGAAAATTCCCAATAAAACGGACCCCCACATACCACAATATCCTCAATCGGCGCTCGAAGCCCTTTGTCAAACACATAAACAACCTCCTTAACAAACATAGGCTGACATGTTCGTAGTTCGAACAACAACTTAGCCACCTACATACATGAGCGAAGCAAGAGAAGCTCACAATGAGGGTCATGCAGGTGAGTAAGACATCTCGTTAGGTCCACTACTTCCACTACTCTTGAAGCTCTGGTAATGGCCAAACTACTGATAAAATCAGCGTCACAGATAACCGCACCTCCAGGGAGTTTTACCCCTGACTCCGGTCTCCCGATCCCGATAAGAAATATACCTACTTTTGCCTTTACCCCATTGCACGACGCCCAAAATACTTCGGTCTTTTAAATATTAAGCTAAAACCCTAAACTTGGCCCATTGGATCTAATAATATCCAAGACTTTAGCCACTTCAGTTGTGTCTCATATAATTGTGTCATCATATAAGTACCATGCATGAGGTGGTGTAAAGCTAATGCAAAGAGAATGGGTCTTAAAGGATCGCCTTATTGAACCCCGGTAGTTGACTGGATACAATTATTCGCTACATACAACATATCTAGTTGACCGTAAAGAAAATTAACCCATAGGGAAATAGATGGGCATCTGGCATGAACCTCACGTAGGAGTGTGGTCCTATCCACCATGTTGAAGGCGTTAGAAAAATCTACTATAAGCAACCAACGACCCATCAGAGTGAAACATGTTAAGAAATCTATTCGCGCTATGAAGCACCGCCTCCGCTCCATTCAGGATCCCCCCCTCCAATTGAAAATCACCAAGGTATTTTGCTATCTCTTTCCCAACACTCCTCATAGCCACTTTGGAATCAAGCCTTCTCCAAATCGCGCCAACGACAATAGGCCTAACCCCATTGTCGGGCTTAAGCAGTGGCGTTAGGGGGGCAGAAGCCACAAACTCCGCCAAAGAAACAAGGCATCTCCCCCTAACCACAAGTTAACCACCATAGTGAATGCTTTAAGAAACCTCACAGCAATCACGGATCCTACCCCAACATAGGGCATCCAAAATAATATGTTGGGCGCTCAGCCCATCTTTCCCACAAGAAGTCCCTTTAGGAAAAGATTTAATACAACCTAGAAAACTATCAACGTCAACAACCAAATGGGGCTCCGAGAGTAAGGCCCCACGCAAGGAGGGCGGGGGCAATATGGGATGCTTATAAAGCAACGGTTTCATAGAAGCGTCACCAAGAGGAGCAACATCGGAAGAGCACAAAACTTTAACCGCAGCAGTGAAGTGTCCGTCGTCAACTTTTCGAATGCACTGCTTAGCATTGAGGCCCTTCCTCGAATGATCACCCCCAATGAAGGCCTCATCGGATCTTGAGCCTATATCCGTCGGTTGGTTAAAGAGCGGTTGGATAAGATCAATACATCCGTTTCCATCACCCCAAGTTTCCAGGGCCTGCCGAATATAATGGCATTGTAAGGATTTTCTATTCCCCGACCTACACTCCTGTTGGTTGGAAGGCTTGAAAACTTGTAATGTGCAACTGTAACATCCCAAAAATTCCTAAGAATAATATTTAATATATTATTAAATTATGGTGTAACAGTTTACTCGGATTAATAAAGAAATAATAAAGAATTAATAAAATAATAAAGATGGAAGGTTAAATAGGCTAATTAAATGTAATAAGTATGGACCAAAAAGGAAATATGGGCCTTAGGTCCATGGGCTTAAGGGAGTATAAATACCCCCTTAAACCCTAATCCTTTCCATTTCCATCCATCTTATCTTTCAAGAATCTCTACACACTCTAAAAACACACACATAGCCTCCATACACGGCCGCAATAGGAAGAAGAAGTCCAAGACCAAAACCAAGCCAAATATTGATAGATCCTTGATATACAAGCTAGATACAAGATAAAAGTTCATAACCAAGCTAACTGTGACCTAACGAACACATAAATGTATGCTCTTGATCTTTAAAGTTTATGTTTTTATGAACAGTTAGCCATGAAACTTAAACGTAGAGTAGATCGGGTATAAATGAATCTTAAAGTAGCAAACTTGATGTTAAAAATGGACTTAACGAACTTATGGTTAAGAACGGCTCATTTAAGAAACCCTAGATCTAGTTTCTAACCATAAAGGCTCAAAATTTATGATCTTTCGGGTCAAGTTTGGCCAAAAGTGTGAACGGGAACGATTATGGGTTAATACCGAGCCATAGTAGGGTGTTAGGGTCACGAGTTTTGATGATAACGGGGTTAAAAGATCAAACCGCGGCCTCAACCCTACAGCCCGTTCGATCACTTTTGACTCGCTTACAATGGACCGATCGCAATGACAGTCGTTTACAATAGAATTTCGATCACAAGGACGCATACGATTACAATACTAAATTCGATCACTTTGACTTAGTCGATTACATTGTGTAAATCTGCTTACAGTGGCCATATCGAATACAATAGAGCAAGTCGATTTCATGTTAGTTGAGAATACACGTATAGACCCGATTACAAGCTCCAATCGATTACAATGTGGGTCGCTTACAATGCCCAGTCGTTTACATGATCCTATCGATCACAATATATGTTCGCTTACAATGACGTATCGCTTACAATCTGACATTCGATTACTTTTGGCATATCGATTACTTTACTTCTGATTCGCATACATGATCTTATTCGATTACAATATGGACTCAAATGCATACATACAAAACGATTACATGTATATACTCGCATAAATACTTACAATTGATTACAACCTGTTCTCGGCAGATTTCCTTTGTTTTCTACAAAAATAACCTGTTCTCGGCAGATTTTCGCTCTTTTCGGCCAACTTTATCATCAAACTAGAGTTTTCGGCTTATAAACCAAGGGTTCCCTGCTGCATTGATCGTTTTCGGTTAGATTCTGTGGTTCTCGGTCAACACACTACGTTCTCGGTCAACGTCCTTTTGTTTTCGGTGGTTCTCGGTCAAAGAAACTGGTTCTCGGTCAACACAATACGTTCTCAGTCAGCTCTAGTTCTCGGCCAACACAATCTGTGAATACAGTGGGCCTGATCAATCTGATTTGGGCTTTTGTGTATTGGCCGTTTTGAATTGTTTGGATCTAAATTACACTTGGACCAGTCTAATTAAAATGGATCAACTATGTAATATTAATGGGTCATCTAATGCTTCACTTCATCAGGAATTGGACTCTATCATGGGGACCGCTACTCGCGTGCCCCGTGTGCTGACTCACGAGGGGTTTAGCGAGGGGAAGTTTCGTTTCTAAAAGTATGTTAAAATGAAAGATGCCAAAATATGGAGAAGCATAGTCAGGGGTCCCCAAGACATTACTTACCAGAAGGAAAACTCTATTGAGATTGCCGTGAAGCCTGTTGCTATGTATGATGATGAGGATGTTGTTAAAATGGAAGAGGATGAAAAGGCTCTCTCAACCTTGACCATGGCACTCTCACCTGAGATTGCCCTGGGCTTTAGAGAATTACAATCTGCTAAAGAACTGTGGGAAGCCCTGATTGAGGTGTTTGAAGGAAACGAAGATATGAAGAGAAGTCGTCAAGATCTACTACGACAAAAATTCAACATGTTTAATCACGTTCTGAGAGATTTGTTAGAAACTCATCTTCAGAGGTTCATAGCTCATGTGACTGAAACGCGATCTGCTGGCATCAACTTAATAGCTGCTGAAACAAACAACAAGTTGGTGAATTCATTACCTCAAAGTTGGGACATGAATGTTGTTGGCATTAAGAAGACTAAAGACCTCAACAAGTTAACACTGTCTGAGGTTATGGCCATCATCAAAGCATGTGACATGGACGACAAGCAGCGTGCTATAAACCATGCAAACTCCTATTGTGCAGCTGGTTACAATGTTGTTTCAAACAATGCACTCATATCCCAGGATAGCTTCTCCATGTTCAAGACTACTCAGGGACATCAGAAATTTCAACCTCAACCCAATTTCTCGATGTTTAAGTCCACTCAGGGTCAGGGTCAATATTCCCATGTCTCACCACAAGCTGCACCAGTCTTCTTTGCTAAACCTGGTCAATCCTCCACTACTATTTCTCAGTCATCCGGTGTTTCTCCCTGTCAGAATCCAGTCAGACGCCCGTTATTTCAAAAGAAACTCAAGAGAACATCACTTTAATGGCGGGATTCATGAACTGTTACAATGCTTTCCTTGCTGAAGATTTGGTTCAACTCGTAGAAGCTGCCGAACTTGATCAAATTCATCCTGATGATGTAGAGGAAATGGATAACTCTAGGCAAATCGCCATAGCAGTGTTTCGGGCCAAGAAATTTACTAAGAGAACTGGAAGAAATAATTGGAACATGCCAAATAATCAAAAGGTGGGTTTTAACAAAGACACTCTGAGGTGCTATAACTGTCACGAGTCGGGTCACTTTGCTCGTGAGTGCACCAATCCAGCCAAAGAAGGAAACATGGAAATGACATTGGTTCCCGTGGGTAATGCTAGAGTAGAAGCTGGAGGTGGCTCGGGTGATGGTGAAAGGGGTATGGTTGCTCAACAGTTCTCATGGACTGATTAGATGGCGGCTCTCAGCATAACAATCAAACTGCCAACTTCGCTCGTGTGGAAGAGATTGAAGAAGAAAATGCTGCTGAGGAACAAGTCAAGGAACTCCAATTTGCATTTATGGCATCCACTTTTCCCAGCTTGTCTGAGGTAAGTTCTTCTCTATGTTCTCAAGCTTGTATTGATAAGTTAGATCTTTACAAATCCCATAACAGTAACATGCTTAGAGAAATGAAAATGATAAAATCTGAAAATCACTAGCTTAAGAAAACTGAAAAGGCTTAGTTAGATAAAATAGAAGCACAGAAAAAGGACTTTTCCAAACTAAAATTTGATTTTAGTTTTAAAAATGTTGTCACCCTCTAGATGCCAAACGAAAAATTGTTTAATTGACCGCTGAACTGGAAGCCTCTATGTTAGAAGTACTTAATCTAACTGAAAAATTTAAAAGGGTTGAATTTGACTTTAGAAAGTTTGATGGTTCCAGTAATGTAGTTAATTCAATGATTGAAAATCAGCTATGGTGGAAAGAGAATGAGGGTGAGGGTATAGGATATAGTCTGATACCCCCACCATATAATGACAACTATACAGGTCTTCCTCTTACCAAAAAGCAGGAAGAGAAGGTTAAAGATATGAATGGTAAACAAGTTAACAGTGAAAAGAACAATTCAGTAGAAATAATTGCGTCCACTTAAAAAATGAATGACTCTGATGTGTTTGCTTCATGTGAAGATAAAGTAATCGTTGAGGAATGGACTGATGAGGATGATGTCACCAGTGTTTCAATTAATAAAGATTTTAATTCTGATGTTTCTTTAAAATTACCTGTTTTAAATTTTGTTATTCCGACTGTTTGTGTGGGCTCTGGTTTTAAGAGCAAGGATTCTAGTGTGGTTGATTATGTTAAGACTTTGAATTCTAATAATTGATGTTCCTAATAAACTTAGAAATTCAAAAAATTACAACAAGTATTCACCGCCTTAGTTTGTCAAAGAGGGATGCTCTAATGACAAACAATGTGGTGAACATCATGCTAAGCAAGCTGGTCCACACAATCGGTCCAGACAAGGAGTTGCCCAAAACAATTTCTATGTTAAACGTCAAACTTGTTTTGATTGTGGCACTCCCGGTCATATTGCCAGAAATTGTCCACATCGTCCATATGTTCCTTATTATGGATTTTATCAGAGGAATATGCCTTATATGCCTCACAATACCTACAGGCAAAATTTCAGGTACTATCAGGCTAATCCCTCTGACGATGATTGGATTTTATCATCGTCCATATGTTCCTTATTATGGATTTTATCAGAGGAATATGCCTTATATGCCTCACAATACCTACAGGCAAAATTTCAGGTACTATCAGGCTAATCCCTCTGACGATGATTGGAACAGAAACAAATCTGCCAGGTTTAGTCCTCATCAGACCAAACCCAACATATTTCGTAAAGAGGGTAGAAAAGGTGCTTCGGTCTACAGAATGAACACGAGTTCTAAACCAAAACAAGTAAGAAGGGCAAAGTCGTCTGCCTCTAACCCTCAAAAACCGGAGATCAAGTTATCCATTCGTACACATAATGCCAAATCTTACAAAGGTAGATATAAATGGTTGCCTAAATCTCCAGCAAAAGAGTCCTTAAATTCAATTTTAGATGATCAAAGGACATGTCATGGCAACCTGTGACAATCTTAGATGAGTCAGGGTCACCCAGTGTAACTATGGACTGGGTACCAAAGTCTAACTGATCTTGCACATCGTGTAGGAACAGTTATGGAGGAATATCATCAGACCTTGGTATGTTGATAGTGGCTGTTCCAGGCACATGACAGGAGACATTTCCAGCTACATGACATTCAAATCTTTAATGGTGGGTATGTGTCCTTTGCTGGAGGAGAAAAAGGTAAGATTACACAAAAAGGTATTGTAAGTAACGGTGTTCCAAAATTCGAAAATGTTAATTTTGTTCCAGAATTGAAGCTTTTAAATCATTTTACTAAGAAAGAGTGTTTGATTTTGAAACCTGGTATCATTATACCAGAAGATTGGATTCTTGTTCGATCACAAAGAAAATATAATGCTTATGTGATCGACATGAAAAAAAATGTTCCTGATGAAATAACCTGTTTGTTTTCAAAAGTGCCTGAACATAATGCCATGCTTTGGCATCGGCGTCTTGGTCATGCTAATATGAATAACTTGAATCGTCTTGCTAAAAATGATTTGGTGCATGGTTTACCCGTTAAAGATTTTGTTACTATTGAAAAATGCGTGGCTTGTGCTCTGGGTAAACATCATCGAAAATCTCATAAGTCAAAATTGATTAATACCATTTCATCAGTTTTTCAATTGCTTCATATGGATCTTTTCGGTCCGGTTCATGTTCTGAGTCTTTCTCGCAGCTCTTATTGTCTTTTTATTACTGATGACTACTCACGTTTTACTTAGGTGTTTTTCTTGTCAAATAAGAGCAAAACGGAAAAACTGATCAAGAGATTCATGGTACTTATGGAGAATCAGCTTAACTGAAGCTGAAAGGCATTCGTTGCGACAATGGTATGGAATTCAAGAATGCCTCGTTGAATCATTTTTGCTCAGAAAGAGGGGTGTTTCGTCAGTACAGCTCAGCTCGCACACCGCAACAAAATGGTGTGGCTGAAAGGAGAAACATGACTCTTATCGAGGCGACAAGGACCATGTTGTGTGACTCTAAATTGCCATTATTTTTCTGGGCTGAAGCTATCAATATGACATGCTACGTTCAGAATCGGGTGATAATCAACAAGTCTCAAATGAAAACTCCTTATGAGATTATCTATGGTCATAAGCCCACTGTTGCACATTTCAGAGCATTCGGTTGCCCGTGTACTCTACTGAATCTTGAGTCAACTCCGAAATTTGGGGCCAAAGCTGATGACTGTTACTTCGTCGGTTATGCTGGTCGTACTGCCTACAGAGTATACAATAAGTCAACCAAGCATATTCTGGAGTCATATGATGTTCGTTGTTTGGAAAATAACGAGACCGATGCTCGTGTCGGTCCTGACTGGTTATTCGATTACAATGAACTTTTCAAACCATTCCACGTGCTTCCGGTCACCAACTCCGATATCTTAGGTGATGCCACCGTAGACACTGAGAAAGAAGATCAACATGCTGTGTCTCATATATCTCCAGTTATGGATGATGATCTGACAGAACCACTCGATGTCACTCCGTCCATGCCTGTCAATCAACCAGAAAAGGTTACTGCAACAATGTCTTCACCAACTACATTAGAAAATACTTCAACGGTTGGGGGGGGGGGGAGTTCTATTTCTCAAATATTTGGGAGCACTCTATTTCCCGATGCCATTCCAAATGAATATGTCGCCAGCATCTCGTACTCACACAGTACATCGACTTCTGGATGGAATAACCCTCTTACTGAAATTGATGAGAATCCATTAAACCTATCTCCTACCGGTGTTGTTCCTGAGCAACCAATTCCAACAAGAGCTCATCGGAATCATCCAATAGAGAACGTCATAGGTCCTCTTGAAACAGGCGTGTCCACTAGAAGTTAGATTGGACACATAAACAGTTGCCTATTCTCTTGTTTTATCTCTCAGATTTAGCCAAAGTCGGTGGAAATGGCTCTTCAAGAACCAAATTGGGTAGATTCCATGCACAAAGAGTTAAATCAGTTTGATAAATTGAAAGTCTGGAGATTGGTTGAATTACCGGAAGGAAAGAAAGCGCTTGATACGAGATGGGTTTTCCGAAATAAGCAAGATGACTCGGGAGTTACCGTTAAAAACAAGGCACGGTTGGTAGTTCGTGGTTTTCGTCAGATTGAAGGGTTAGATTACACTGAAGTCTATGCTCCCATGGCTAGAGTTGAGGCCATCAGGATTTTTCTGGCTTACACGTCATACATTGGTTTCACAGTATATCAGATGGATGTTAAGACCGTGTTTCTGTACGACGAGGTTAAAGAAGAGATTTACGTGGATAAGCCACCGGGTTTTATAGACTCCAAGAATCCCCATCACGTTTACAAGTTAGAAAAAGCGTTGTATGGGCTTCATCAGGCTCCTCGGGCGTGGTACGCTACGCTGACAGCTCATCTTCTTGGTCATGGTTATAAACGGGGAACCATTGATCAAACTCTGTTCCTCAAGGCTGTCGGGAAAGATTTGATTCTAGTTCAGGTTTATGTGGATGACATTATCTTTGGATCCACTAGTGCTGAGTTGTGTACAAAATTTGAAGAAGTAATGAAGAAAAGATTTGAGATGAGCTCGTTGGGAGAAATGACAACGTTTCTGGGGTTGCAGGTTCGTCAGAGCTCGACTAGAATTTTGCTACATCAAGGGAAATACGTCAAAGATATGCTTGCAAAATTCGAGTTTCAGGATTCCAAGAGTGCTACCACTCCTATGGCGGAAAGACCACTCCTGACATCTGATCCTGAAGGGAGTCCCGTAGATCAAGCATACTATCGATCGATGATTGGCTCCCTGATGTATCTCACTGTCAGTCATCTGGACATCATGTTCGCTGTCTTCCAGTGTGCTCGCTTCTAGGCTAACCCTAAACTCTCTCATTTAATTGCTGTTAAACGTATTTTTAGATATCTGAAGGGACAACCGAAGTTAGGTCTGTGGTATCCCAAAAACTCAGATTTTGATCTATATGCTTTTGCTGATAGCAATTATGGTGGAGATGACATTGACAGGAAATGCACATCTGCTGGCTGCCAGTTTTTGGGCGATCGTCTTATCTCATGGCAATGCAAGAAACAACAAACAATATCCACATCAACTGCTGAGGCTGAATATGTTGCTGCATCAGCTTGCCGCTCACAGGTTATCTGGATGCAAAACCAACTGCTGGATTACTGTTTGGAATTTCTTGACACCCCTATCTTTTGTGATAATGATGCTGCCATTGCAATTGTTAAGGATCTGGTTCAACAATCTAAAACCAAGCACATTGATATTAAAATTCATTTTATTCGCGACTGTTACGACCGAAAATTGGTTCATCTAGAACAAGTTCACCCTGATAATAATGTGGTGGACTTATTTACAAAACCGGTCGGAACATGCAAATATAATGTGCTTGTGAGTCTTTTTGAGAATAAATTTGTATATATTTTTAAATTTGCACAAATTTAGGGGGAGAAAATAAAAAAAAATTCAAAAAGAGTGTGTGTGTGTTTATTTAAAAAAAAATAAAAAAACTTTTGATTGTGTTGGTCAAGATTCACTCTCGCTTAAAATTATGTCGGTTGCTCAAGTTTGAAGGACATATACTTGTATACGTTTGGTCCGGTAATCTACTCGTAGGTTCACAGGATAGCCATTTACCTAAAGACTGAATGCATCTGGGGCGATTGTGATGTGTTTTGTGTTTTGAATTCTTTCACTTCAAATTATGTTGGTAATCCTAAGTTGGAGGGACATGTATTTTCATATGTGTTTGGTCCTGTTAATCACTTGTGGTTATACGTGATAGCCATTGTTAATCACTTGTGGTTATACGGGATAGCCATTTACCTGAAAGCTAAAGAGTGACCGGGGTGACTGAGCTCTTAACATGCGTGTCTTCTATAACTCTCTGGGAAATGATATGACCATTCAGTTAACAACTTTTTGAAGCCTCTAAATAATTTTAAATGAAAATTGATCCAACCTTTGGAAAAGGATAGAAAAATTAATTTTGTATGCCTAATGGGTAAAGTTATTAAGTTTAAAAGGCTCTAGAACACTCATTGATTTGTATGGTAGCTTTCCATGATGCGTAAAAGTAGAAGTGATATAAACTAAATTTGCTGAACAACCGTGGAGAGTCATTTTGAAGAAATTTACATGTATCCATATACATCTCTCCGAATGATAGGCAGAAAAGCAATTACCCAGTCATACACGAGCCCGTTAGTGTCTTGATCACCAAAAATATTAAGCTATCTTACTGTAGTGATCCAGATTCGGGACTTACAGGTGTTGGTTACTATTATTATAAAATAAATAAATAAAAAATGCGTTGAGTAGTTAAGTACGTATATAATATGTGCTGTTATCTTTTAGTAAGCCTAAAGCTCAAAGTTTTATCGCTTCCCAAAAATTTTTGATCAAGCACTAGTGGGTTGGAGTCAAATTGGGGTGATCTGGGTAAAGCCAAATACGCTTTGAGAAGAGATAGGAGACATCGCAAGTCCATAAGCGATGTCCATCTAAGCTTTGTGCCTAACCTAACCTAATCAATATCTCCGACGCTGTTGGTACATGATGTCAGTAGTTCAGTATCTAGTGTCTGTAATCGTGTTATTTGGATTTGTATTGATGTTTAAGCGAACTTGTCTCACAAGTTCGCCTGATATAGGCGAACTTGTGGAACAAGCGAAGTTAGTGACAACTTCGCCTAAACATGTTAGGCGAAGTTGTCGTATGATATATAGGTTAGCCTACGGGTTATTTAAAAATCAAGTTTTCAGTACGTGTAACCGGTGATTGTATATCACGTGTTATTAGTTGCAATACAACGTGTTTTTTGAGTATTGTAACGTGTGTTTGCTTGTGTTTAACGTATATCGATTCTACACTCGTATCGTCTTACGTAAGGATTCCGCACCTACGTAGAACGAGATATTTCCGTGTAGATCCAGCTGGGAACCTACAATTGGTATCAGAGCTTTTGCTCGTGATTGTGTGGTTCGGGATTATCACACGGGTGTATAAATCGTTCCGTTCGACTATTCGCGGGACGAGTTTACGTTGGAATACCGAGTTTTTGTGTACTACTCACCTTACTCCACCAAAAACAACCCATTACACCTTAGCATACCTTGCAAAACGTCAAAATCAAACCTGCAAAAACGTTGTGTTAATCAGGCGAAGTTGCCACCACTGTTTGTAGGGTTTAGGCGAAGATATAATTTTAAGCGAAGTTATTAACAACTTTGCCTACCTCACAAGTTCGCTTAACTTAAGCGAAGTTATCTGCAACTTCGCCTAATCAGGCGAAGTTGAGAAGAAGCGAAGTTAAGAATTCAAGCGAAGTTAAGACTTAAGCGAAGTTAAGTTTAACTTCGCCTATTGGTACTGTTCTGAATAATTGAACATTGTTTGTTTGTTTCTTTGAGTGTTCGTTCGTATTTCCTCCAAAGATGACTTCTTTAAATATTACGGAACTGGTGAAAATGGAGGTGGAAGCAGGTTCAGCTACTAAGACACCGAAAATGCTTAAGGGTACCGATTTCGTGGCTTGGAAAGATCGGTTTGAGCAGTATGTTAAATATCAAGATGCTAAGATGTGGGTGTGCATTCAAGATGGATACATTCCACCAACGGCTTTGTATGAGGGTCGTGAACAAATTAAGAAATACAATAAGATGGAAGAGGAAGAAAAGAAGATGTATGAGGCTGAAAGCAAAGCTCATGCTGCGATAACAATGGCTCTTCCACAAGAGATTCTTCACACCTTCAGGAAATCTAAAACCGCCAGAGAGCTATGGGAAGCGCTTGAAAACCGATATGAAGGTAATGTGGGGATACGTGCATCCAAAATTAAGCTACTCAAAACCCAATTCTCGGTGTTCAAGCATTTGAAGAATGAGTCACTTGATGATATCATCACAAGGTATTACCACTTAATGACCGAACGCAGGAACTATTCAATTGACTATAAAGAAGAAGAGATCGTGGAAAAACTTCTTGATGCTCTCCCACCGAAATGGGAGATGTACACTGTCTTGATGAGAGAAGATAAAGAGTTTGCCAACATTGACTTGGAAACAGCAGTCAATAAACTACGAACTTTTGAACTTAACATGGTTCGAAAAGAGACATCAACTGATCAGGTTCAGGATCCGGGAATGTATGGTGCGAAAGTTAATTCAAGTTCAAGTTCGAAGTCAGAATCATCTGCTTACTACTCAAAGGGAGACTCGAGCTCTAACTCAACTCATGATGGTCATGTAACTCTCAACATGGATGGTGATGTGTGTTTCGTAGCTGGTGGAACAAATGCTTCTAAACCTCAAGCAACAAAGGGTAGTTTTTCCTCAAGTTTTCCGAACAACAACTACTCTCAGATGCCCATGAGTGTTAAATCTGCTGAACAGCAGTTTGCTCTCTATGCATCTTTCATTGCTTCTTACGAAAATTACATTAAAGGTAAAATCGTTGACCCTGCAACTTTAGACGAAAACTATGATCAGATCGATGCTGATGATCTGGAGGAGATGGATCTGCAGTGGCATATGGCGATGATAGTAAGAAGAGTCAAAAGGTTTATGAAGAAAACTGGTAGAAAGTTTGTTGGCGAAAGACCAGGGTTTGATAAGTCAAAGGTTCGGTGTTATAACTGTCAACAGAATGGACACTTTGCTAAAGAATGCACAAATGAACGAGTAGAACGTAGTCAGAACAGGCCAACACAACCGAATGGGGGAAGTAACGAGAATAGGGCGATGATATCCAGACAGAACGGGGAACACAATTGGAATCTGCAAGTTGAGGAAGTGTTCGAACAGGCCAACTTGGTTAACATCGAAACTGAAGGAAAAAACAGAGAGACAAGAGAAGATCAAGCTTATATGGCAGAGGTGAATGATCAGCTCTCTGAGGTAATTTCTAAACTCCCTTGTACGAAATGTGAAAATCTGTCTGAACAATTGAAAACAATAACTGATCAGTTTGTTAGTTTGGATGCTCAATTTAAAACAGTAAAAGAAGATCATTATTACACTAAAACTAGAGAAAACAGTTACACGGTAAAATTAAAAGCTAGTGAGAAAGATATCAGAAGTCTTAAAGCCAGTCTAGCTGAAAAAATACAAGTAATTGATCTTAGCTATGAAGTGTTAGAAGAGAAAACCAAACTAATTGCTGAAAGGGATAAACAGATAGCTGATTACCAGGTGAAAGTGGTGGAACTAAACAGAAAGCTTGAGCAATTTAGAAATTCCTCCGCAATACTTGATCACCTCGTAAGTGATCAACGTTCCCCAGTTAAAAGGGGAGGAATTGGATATTCTGAAGTTCCACCACCTTATAATCATAACTATACTTATGATCCTAGTAATCAGAAATCTGTTGATGTTGAAATTGGTCAGACAGTTCCTGTTAAAGTTACGATTAAAGATCCAGAAGTTAGTAAAAGCGAAACGAGTAAGCCTGTTTCGAATGTTAAGATTTCTGTTCCTAGTTCTGTCTCATCAAATTCGGACAAGACATCCGAGTCTAGTGAGACAAAAGAAGAGGCAGTGTTACTAAAACGTGGAGAGGAACATAAACCAACTAAAAAGAATTCTCCACTAAACCCCGTATGTCCCACTATATGTTACACAAACGGGAAGTAATGCAACCTCAACATCTAAAACAACTGTTGAGACGAAAGTTGAACACAGGAGTTGTTTCAGATGCAATAAAATAGGACACCTGATTGCTGATTGCCCTCTGAATCAGAGATTCAGAGGTATGAGGCCTTCGAAAACTGAGAATAGAGCTAACAGTAATTACTATAATGGTAAGAATGCAAACTCATCAAAGTTCAGATATTGGACTAATCCAGGTTTTCAAAGAAATCGATCTCAGTTTTTCCCTGTTAACAACCAAATCATTAGTTATAATTCATTTAATTCACGAAGGTTTGGATGGCCTCATAGTCAATCTACAAGAAGGTATCCTTTTAGGACTTACAGAAATCATTCTAATACTAACTTTGGACAGCCAAAGTACGGGATGCCTTTTAACAGATTTAATCGACCCAAGACCAATAGGTCTTGGGTCCCCAGATTTTAATCCTTTACTTTAATCGTGCAGGAACAGTTGAACAGGGCTGCAAACAATCTATGGGTTGTGGATAGCGGCTGTTCCCGGCACATGACGGGTAATAAGAATTTGTTACACTAATGGAAACCTGTTCAGGGAGGTAGAGTAAGTTTTGCTGGAGAGAGTGGTGGTAGAATTACTGGAATGGGGACGGTGACAAATGGTAAAATGAAGCTAGAAAAGGTGAATTTCGTTGAAGAGCTGAAGCATAATTTGCTGAGTGTGTCTCAGATCTGTGACAAAGATTACACTGTGCACTTTACCAAAAATGAAGCGATTGTACTGTATCCTGGTTTCAAGATACCAGAGGCATGGGTAGTAATGAAGGCTCCAAGGGAAAAGAATACATATGTTATGGACATGAGGTCGACTGAGATGGCAACAGAAGAATCATGTTTTCTGTCAAAAGCAACTGAATCGGAGTCCGAGTTATGGCATCGTAGAATGGGGCATATACATCTTCGAAAAATGAACTACATTGTCAAGAATGGGCTAGTGCTGGGTGTTCCCTTGAAAAATTTCAACTTTGAAGACTAATGTCTATCGTGCAAGAAGGGAAAGCAACACAAGAAATCTCATCACACCAAGAAGGTTAATTCAATAGTCAGTACCCTAGACCTACTTCACATGGATCTCTTCGGTCCCGTGAATGTAAAAAGCCTAGGTGGAACATCATACTGCTTGGTGATAACTGATGATTTCTCTCGATATTCTTGGGTATATTTCCTGAAGACAAAGGATGAAACGGTTTAGTTGGTAATTAACTTGATTACCAAGGTTGAGAATATTATGGGGAGAAAGGTTAAATACATCAGGAGTGACAATGGGACAGAGTTCAAAAACTATCAGATGGAGATATTCTGCTTACAGAAAGGGATAGACCACCAGTACAGCGCTCCGTATACTCCGCAACAAAATGGGGTGGCTGAGAGGAAGAACAGAACGCTAATTGAAGGAGCCAGAACCATGCTGGCTGATTCTAAACTTCCTGTGGTGTTCTGGGCTGAAGCTGTTGCAACAGCCTGTTATATCCTTAATCGAGTTTTAACTGTTAAAAGATTGAATAAAACATGTTATGAACTTATGCATGGTAGAAAGCCTAACTTGAATGGTCTCGAACCATTCGGGTCCCCGTGTTCGATATTAAAGACGAACTCAAAATTTGGTGAGATAGCCGACGAAGGTATTTTAGTCGGATATGTTGTTGGGACACCCAACAGACGAGTCTTTAATCTATCGACCAGCAAGGTTGAGGTGGTATGTAACACTGACATCACAAGTTACAAATCACCAAAACCAAGCACGGGACCCGCTGGGGCTTTCGACAATGATAAGCTTTTTAAATCTTTTAATTTGCCTTACTTGGATTGTGCAGAAGTTGATGAGAGAATAGCTACGAAGATTCTTTATGATGAGGAAGAAAGTGTTGTGCAACGACCGCTGTACGATGAATGTCAACCTTCCTCGTCAAATGCTGTTGATACCCCTGCTACCTCTACAGAAGAGGAATTCTTCAATCCTTTTCACTCTCAACAACAATCACCCATTGATGAACTATCTTCGAACCTGGAAGACAATCTGCAAGTCAGTTCGGTTCCGACTATGAGTGTTCACAAAAATCACCCTTTGGAGAATGTGATAGGTGATCTGTCCGACGGTGTAGAAACAAGACGAAGCTTGAATGAGCACACTTGTGTTTACACAAGCATTAAAGATACAGGCATCATTAACGAATGCTTGTACAACTGCTTCATCAGCCAGATTGAACCAAAGAACTATCAAATGGCTCTCAAGGACAGCTCGTGGGTCGAAGCCATGCAAGAAGTGTTAGCCCAGTTCAAGAAGATGGAGGTATGGAATTTGGTTGCAAAACCTAAGAATGTGCATGCGATTGGCACCAAATGGGTTTTCAAATGTAAGAGAGATGAGAAAGGAATAATCATAAGGAACAAGGCAAGGCTGGTTGTAAAAGGTTTTAATCAGCAAGAGGGGATCGACTACAATGAAGTGTTTGCGCCCGTGGCAAGATTGGAAGCGATTCGTTTGTTTTTGGCATTTGCGGCACACAAGGAGATGAAGGTGTTCCAGTTAGATGTGAAAAGTGCGTTTCTTAACGGTAAAGTCGATGAGGTTGTGTACGTTGAGCAACCTCTGGGTTTTCCTGACCCAGACTTTCCTGATCACGTGTACAAGCTAAGTAAAGCGCTATATGGGCTACATAAGGCCCCTCGTGCCTGGTATGCAACTCTATCCGATTACTTGCTTGAGAATGGGTTTGAAAGGGGAAATATCGATAGCACATCGTTCGTTAAGAGAAAAGGAAGAGACTTTCTTCTGGTTCAAGTCTACGTGGACGACATCATCTTTGCTGCATCAAAAGTAGCCATGTGTCAGGAGTTTGAAGCCGTCATGAAAAAGAGGTTTGAAATGAGTGCTATGGGTGAACTAACTTTCTTTTTAGGATTGCAGGTTGATCAGAAGAAAGATGGGATGTTCATTCATCAGACTAAATATGTCCAAGACGTTCTCAAACGCTTCAAGATGGAGGACAGCACTCCATTTGATACTCCAGTTTGCGTCAACCACAAACTGGGTGCTGACTCAGACAGTGATACAGAAGTGGACCCCACCCAATATCGGGCAATAATAGGTTCTTTAATGTATTTAACTGCATCTAGACCTGATATTATGTTTGCAGTTTGTCTTTGTGCTCGTTTTCAGGCAAACCCAAAGGAATCTCACATGAAAGATGTGAAGAGGATATTGCGTTATCTCAAAGGCAAGCCTAAGCTAGGGTTGTGGTACACGAAAGGGGGAGACTTGGAGTTAGTCGCCTACACGGATTCTGATTATGGAGGATGCAATCAGAATCGGAAGTCGACAACAGGTGGATGTCAGTTTCTTGGAGGCAGATTAGTGTCATGGCAGTGCAAGAAGCAGACCTCAGTCGCCATTTCTACCTGTGAAGCAGAATACATGGCAACATCGAACTGCTGCTCCCAGGTTCTTTGGATACAACAGCAATTGCGCGATTACGGTCTGAATTTCACTCATACTCCTATTTGCATAGATAACACTGCTGCTATCTCAGTAACTAACAATCCCGTAAAGCATAGCAAAACTAAACACATTGACATCCGTCATCATTTTATACGGGATTGTGCTGAGAAGAAATTGATAGTGCTCGAAAAGGTTGATTCGTTAGCTAATTTCGCTGATTTGTTTACTAAAGCGTTTGACAAAACTCGTTTTCAAAACCTTGTTGAGCTAAATGGGATGATCAATCCCGAGTAACCGTGTTTTTCGTTTTTACTTACAAAAAAAAACGTCACTATCGCTTAGAATTATGTCGGTTGCTTCAGTTTAAAGGACATATCTTCAAATATGTTTGGTCCTCATTTCTACCTGTAGAGTATGAGGATAGCCATTAACCAGATGACTGAAAGTGACAGGGGCGGTTTATGATGTGTTTTTATCCTTTCGTTGAAAATTAGTCGTTCATACTTAGTTAGAAGGACACATACTCGTATGTGGTCGGTCCAGCTGATCAATTGGATCTTCAGGATAGCCGTTTACCTGAAGACTTCGACTTGATCGGGGCGATAGAAGTTAAATTTTTTTTTAATAGGGAGATGAAATAATTTTTCAAGTCTACTACTTCGTAAGAAGTGAATATACAAGGTTTAAAAGAAAATTGATCCAACCTTGGAAAGTGATGGACAAACTGATTCTGTGTGCTTAACTAGTGAAGTTATTAGGCCTAAAAGACTTTAGAACAGTCATTGTATGTCATGGTAGCTTTTTATGGTGCGTAAAAGTAGAAGTGATACTAACTAAATCTCCTCGATCTTACATGGAAACTCCTTAAGAGTTGTGCATGTCTCCATATATATCTTTCCGAATGATAGGCAGAAAAGCGATTACCCAGTCATACACGAGCCCGTGAGTGTTCTGATTCCCGAGAAGATGGTGTGTCAAAAAACTGTAGTGATCCAGATTCGGGACTTGCAGTAGTTTATTTGAAGCTGTGTAAATCTTATTATTTAAAAAAAAAAAATTATTTAAGCCTTCTAAAGCTTATAATGTAATACTTATCAATCATGAGGCAAGAAAGAGAACGGGAAGAAGAGTCTAAAGATCGAAGAGTACTTACTATTTAATCAGACACTACGGGTCGAGGTCAACTCGGGGTGACTTGGGGAAAGCCAAATAAGCTTTGAGAATAGATAGGAGGCATCACAATCTCTGATGTGTTGCCCATTTAAGTTTTGAGCTTAATTGAACCTAACCCGTATCACAGAAGCGATGAAAACCATACTAAGTTATTTACCTACTTACAACCTGTCTCTTTATGTCATAATACAGCTGAACATGGATCTATGTGACAGTCACTTAATTAGTATGATTCCTGTTTGGATCTTTTCTAAAACATGTTGGTCCCCCGTCAAGACTGAAATTTGATCCCGTGTACTTTATTTCTAAAATTTATTCTACTTATGTCGTTTTATGATTTTATACCTGGTTACTTGGTAGTTGATCGTAACAATTTACTCTTTAAAGGAAGTTTTAAAAGTTAATTGCAAAATGTTCAAAGTATGAGGGCTTGTTGTGTAACTTTTAATATAAGCGAAGTTGTGAAATTATAGGCGAACTTATTAAACAGGCGAAGTTAAGGGGTAAGCGAAGTTAACCCTAACTTCGCCTGTATAATATTGAAGGTATATAAAGAAGTCTTATAGTCAAACTCTTTTTACTTTTACTTTTCATAAACCAGCGAACTTATCAACTGTTAATCCTCGGCGAAGTTATCTCGTGAATCAAACCTTCATATTAATCAATTTCAATCCGTCTTAAGGTGTGTAGTGTTGTCCTAACTTATAATCTATGTCAATGGCGTTAATCAAAGATTGTTTTGATCCGATTCGTGACCCCGTTCATTCAAACCCTCAACACCCGCTTTTCAAACTTATTTTCACGTGGTCGTAATCAACTTGATCGTCGTGATCTCCTCAAAAACATGTTTTGTAGAGTCCACAATCATCAAATTATCCAATTTCACCTCGTTTGGCCGTCTATACTGTTGCCGCTTCAGATTCAGGCGAAGTTACAGTTTAGGCGAAGTTAACCTTAACTTCGCCTAAGGGTTAACTTCGCCTGATATTTAATTGTTTAACAGTATATGAGGCGAAGTTGTGGTTAGGCGAAGTTATCATTAACTTCGCCTGGCACTTTTAACTTATTTTTAATTTACATTTATCAGGCGAAGTTATTACCAACTTCGCCCCACCCCTAACTTTGCCTATACAGAATAAATCATAACTTCGCTCATGGTAACAGGCGAACTTGTGATTTGACTTGACGATTCTCTAACTTAGACTGTTTTTGTTGCAGAAATGGGAGCTGTAGCTGGAGCTGGTGGTGCAGGTGGTGATGAAGGTGGAGACAACAACCGACAGTTTTTCCCGGGGCATAATATGTACATTACTCTGGACCCGGATGCGAGCGGTGTTGATGATTTCCGCAAGATCATCACGTTTCTTATCCGCTCGCGTATCTTCCACGCTATTACTACAACACTGCCTATCTCTTTGCCAAACATCGAAGATTTCTGGCAGACAGTTGAATATGATTGTCGAGTCGAGCCCCCAGTTATGCGTGCAACGGTTAACAATCAGGTAGTGCAGTTCTCGTCTGAGCAGATCAGGGTGGCTTTGCAGTTTGGGGATGAAACGAGAAATGACCCTACCAACTTCATGGCTCCATTCAGAGATGGTGCTTTTCTGAGAATGGGCTATTCTGGTCCTTTGGGGGATACTCAGAGACGCAAGGGGTTCTTGCTGGACCAATGGCGCTTTCTCATGCACATGATAATCGTGTGTATGTCGGGGAGAAAGGATGGTACAGATGGAATGGGTGCAACGATGCAGTCGGCGATGACAGCACTGACTTACAATAAGCGTTATAGCTTTAGTCAGATGGTGTTCTACGAGATAGACCGTCAAAGACGAGCGGTGGCGCGTGAGAGATTCTTAATGTACCCAAGATTTCTTCAAATGATCTTGAATCACGTGGCTCCCTCGTTACCTCAGCGCCGTCCGATTCGGTATGTGGAAAGTGTCAGCAAGCGAATCTTTGCCCAG
This sequence comes from Bidens hawaiensis, assembly GCF_021521415.1. Lineage (NCBI taxonomy): Eukaryota > Viridiplantae > Streptophyta > Magnoliopsida > Asterales > Asteraceae > Bidens > Bidens hawaiensis. The sequence goes on along the minus strand of NW_027493263.1, from coordinate 161,170 downwards.
TGTAGATCATCAAGTGCCAGAAGTAAGCCAGAACTCCGTCATACTCCGCTATTTGGGTACTTGATCAACCCGGGGTATGTTGCAGCTCGTGGGGACGAGTTTCGGGATCCTGCACCACAACAGGCTGAAGCACCTCAACCACCACCTATGGTTCAGCAAGCTTTACCTGCTGCTCCTGTTGTGGCACTGGAGGAAAATGTAGACCTTGAAGATGCGTTTGGCGGTCAAGGATTTTTTGATATGGAGCGTGTTGATCCTGAGGAAGATGTACAAGTCTCGGTTGCACGGGTTACTAGTGTGGATGTGGCTATGGCAGCTACGACGGAGGCTGATTCTGATTCTTCGAATGATGATGTGGCTGAGGCTAGACAAATTTTGATCTCTCAAGAAAGAATTCATGGGAAGAGAAAGAGAGACACCGATGACAGTGATTCGGATTTTGAAGAAGATTTACATCGGTTGGTTCGAAGATCGAGAAGGGAAAGTGCAGGTGCAGGTTCGGGAGCTGGTGAGAGCTCAAGGGTGGTTCGTTTTACTCCACCCGCACTGTCTGGTATGACTATGGTCCCTTCATCACTGCCAATTACAGGGTTAAGTGCCGCGGATGTTCCCGTGGTGACTACCTCATCTTCCTTCGGCATCCCACCCACTACATTCCAGCTCTCGGCTCCGGAGATTGTGTCCTTGCCACCTCCATCTCTTACTCCATCGGAGGTCGTAGCAAGGTTTGTTGAGTCGACAGTTGTTGCCACTGCAGGGTTGTCGGTTACGATACCACCTGCGGTTACGTTTCCACCTGTTTCTGAGGTGCCGGTTACATTGGGAATCCCTCCTCCGTACGCTCAAGACATATCACATATGAGGTTTGATTTCGATGCAACCTTATTCGACTCGGAAAGAATAGCAGCGCTTGAAAGGGTCGTGGCAGAACAATCAAGAGTAAATCTTATCCAGACTCATGCTATTCAGCGCCTCGTTGCGGATAATCAAATTCAGTCGTCCCTCCTGATCGAGCATGGTAAAATATTTGATGCCTTGAAACAGTTCTTGGCATCTCAGGGGGAGACGAGCTGTATGGGTGACGAGCTGAGGACAAAAAAGAGCAACGATCGAGACGATGATCCCAATGCATCGAAAGGTGCAGGTGGTGAGTTGCCAAGAACTGAACAAGCTCTTGGGACTTCCACATCTCAGGGGGAGTCAACGAGTGCAGCTGGCGGTTCAGGGGGTGATGATGTGGTGGTTGTGGATGCTGAGGAGGTGTTAGATGATGACGTTATGTGTGATGATGATGTGTTACCAATGGAAGAGATTGAGAAGATAGGGGCTGAGATCGTGATTGACGATGAAGCTGAAGAAGGAGAGATTGTGGAGGAGAATGTTGAACATGAAATTCTGGCAGTTGAAAAGTCAGATCTGGGTCAAGATATGGGATGTGATGAGACAGAATGGGAGGAGCAGCCAAGATGGAAAGAAGGCTACGCTCAGTGGTTCATAAAGACTAAGAAACCGGCGGTCCCTACTATGTTCAAGAAAAGTTACAACATCAAGGGTTATGCTGAATCGAAAAAGGGGATTATATGCTGGTTATATGATGAGCAGTTGAGGCTTTTTGTGATTAAACGGTATGATGGGGTTCAGTATTTCAAGAGGTTGTTGAGATCGTTGAATACGTTGCCTGAATGTGAAGTGAAGGACTTAGCCAGGTTGGGGTTGATAAACAGGAGTGACGATAATATGGCTAGGATTATTGGGAAGATAGTTTGGAAAGAAAGCATAAAAGAGAAAAAGTTCGAGTTATTAAAGCCGCAGAAGGGAAAGCTAGTTGAAGATAAAGACAGAGGTATGAGAGCTGATGGCAAGCCTTGGATGATAATGAAGTATAAGCCGATCCGGTGTCTAAAAGAAGTGCCGATGAAACAAATGCCCAAGGATGTGCTCAAAGATCTGAAATGGTGGTACGTTGATAGTGAAACAGCTGAAGCAGTGATGGAGGATGAAGATGAACAAGAGCTGATGAGAGTGTATGATCCAATGCACTTAGTGAATTTGTCTCAAGCTGATCTGCAGGTGCTGAATGAGAAAAAGATATTTTACATTCCTGCTTGGAAAGAAGAAGCAAAGAAATATCAAAGAGTAGTTTCAGTTTGTGTACGAGAAGGCGTTCATGCTTGAAGATGGAAGATACAAGATTTTTGAGATTACAAGACACGTGATTGAAGATAGAGATATGAAGCTACTGCCAAGGGGGAGTCTGTTGGTACATGATGTCAGTAGTTCAGTATCTAGTGTCTGTAATCGTGTTATTTGGATTTGTATTGATGTTTAAGCGAACTTGTCTCACAAGTTCTCCTGATATAGGCGAACTTGTGGAACAAGCGAAGTTAGTGACAACTTCGCCTTAACATGTTAGGCGAAGTTGTCGTATGATATATAGGTTAGCCTACGGGTTATTTAAAAATCAAGTTTTCAGTACGTGTAACCGGTGATTGTATATCACGTGTTATTAGTTGCAATACAACGTGTTTTTTGAGTATTGTAACGTGTGTTTGCTTGTGTTTAACGTATATCGATTCTACACTCGTATCGTCTAACGTAGGGATTCCGCACCTACGTAGAACGAGATATTTCCGTGTAGATCCGGCTGGGAACCTACAGACGCAATGAGAATCATGCTAAGTGTTTATACCTGCTATCAACCTGTCTCTTTATGTCATAATAACGTTGAACATGTGTAGGTTCCTAGCCGGATCTACACGGGAGTATCTCGTAGCACGAGGGTGCGGAATCCCCTACGTATACGATACGAGTGCTAATACAACGAACACGTAAATCAAACGCAAACACACGTATATAAAGGAATACTTGTTGAACGATGATATTGATAAACCCAAATCACCAACACACGTAACACCAAGGTCACAAGTATAGCCGTCAAAAGTTATTTCAAGTGAGCCGAAGTTAGGGTATTAATAATATGACAACTTCGCCTAACATGCTAGGCGAAGTTGTCCTAACTTCGCCACCTAAGTTCGCTAGACATAAAAGCAAACTAACACGTTCAACATAATACGAACAATATAACGATCACAGACACAATTAACACGAGATATATGAACTACTGGCATCATGCACCAACAGACTCCCCATTGACAATAGCTTCATATCTCTATCATCTTTCACTTGTCTTGTAACCCAAAAAGCATGCACCTTCCGTCTTCAAGCATGAACTCCTTGTCTCACACAGACAGAGACTACCCTCTGGTACTTCTTTGCTTCGTCTTTCAACGCGGGTATATAGAAAATCTTCTTATCATTAAGTACCTGCAAATCAGCTTGAGACAAGTTAACCAAGTGCATTGGATCATACACTCTCAGGATCTCCTGTTCGTCTTCATCTTCCATCACAGCTTCAGCGGTTTGACAATCAACATACCACCACTTGAGATCCTTCAATTCATCCTTGGGCATTAGCTTCATCGGAACCTCTTTCAAGCACCGAATTGGCTTGTATTTCATCACCATCCAGGGCTTATCATCAGCCTGCATTCCACGTTCCTTATCTTCAACCAACTTCCCTTTCTGAGGCTTCAACAACTCAAACCTTTTCTCTTTAACACTCTCCTTCCACACAATCTTTCCAACCCATCTTGCAAAGTCGTCATCACTTCTATTTATCAATCTTAATCGAGCCAAATCTCTCACTTCACACTCAGGCAACGTATTGAACGACTTCAATCTCTTAGAAAAATATTGAATCCCATCATATCACTTTATCACAAACAACTTCAACCGTTCATCATATAACCAGCAAATGATACCTTTCTTCGACTCAGCATAACCTTTGATATTGTAGCTTTTCTTGAACATTGTGGGTACCATTGGCTTCTTTGTCTTGAAGAACCACTGAGCATAACCTTCTTTCCATCGTGGCTGATCTTCCCATTCAGAATCACCCATCACATATTCATCTTGAACCAACTTCTCTTGATCAACACTTGGAATATCATGCTCAACACTATCATCAACTATCTCTTCTTCCTCTAGTCCACTGTCAATCTCTATCTGTTCCCCAATTTTCTCAATCTCACTAACCGTCAACACATCATCAACTAACTCATCCTCATCATTACCCAACTCATCCTCCTCATCTACAACCACCACTGTGTCACCACCTGTACTGCCTGACGGATCCGTAGACTTCCCCAGAGATGTGGAAGTCCCAAGATTTTGTTCAGTTCTTGGAAACTCACCACCTGCATCTTTCGATGCATTGGGATCATCGTCTCTGTCTTGTTTCTTCTTTGTCCTCAGCTCATCACCCTTGCAACTAGTCTCCCCCCTGAGATGCTAAGAACTCTTTAAGAGCATCAAAGAGTTTACCGTGTTCAATGAGAAGTGATGATTGAATCTGATTCTCAGCCACAAGCCGCTGAATAGCTTGTGTCTGAATGAGGTTTATCCTTGAATGCTCAGCAACAACTCGTTCAAGTGCTGCAATCTTCTCAGAATCGGATAGGGTGGCATCAAAGTCAAACCGCATGTGAGATATATCCTGAGCATACGGCGGTGGAATACCCAAACTAGCTGGAATGTCAGATGTAGATTGATAAGTAACTGGGGGTGGCATAGAGACAGATAACCCAGCAGTCGCTACCAGCGTGGACTCAACAAATCTAGCAACCACCTCTGATGGAGTAAGAGTAGGAGGTGGTAAAGAAACAATCTCTGGTGTTGACAACTGAACCATAGATGGAGCAATAACAAATGATGACGATACGGGCACCAAAGGTACACTCGAGGTCACTGGCAATGTAACTATCGAAGAAGCAGGTAACATAGACATACCGAATAACAATGATGGAGCAAAATGGACGACACTTGAACTTTCTCCAGCTCTGGACCTCTTTGATCTACGAGCAATGCGATACAGCTCATCCTTATAATCTGACTCACTATCATCAGAATCCTTCTTTCGTTACCCTTGGATTCTTTCTTGAGCATAAAGAACACGATGTGCTTCCACAGCGTCATCGGTGGAAGAATCAGATAAAGTTTCTTCTGAATCCTCCACGGAGGCAATAGACGGTCCCATGGATGGACCAACTGTGGAAGCAGGCATAACAGTAACCTCACACACCGAGGCTTGAACTTCAGCTGCAGGATCAACTCTTTCCATATCAAAGAAACCTTGCCCTCCAAAGGCAACATCAAGATTAACTTGTTCTTCGGGAGCTGCAAGAGGGTCAACAAGAGGTGCTTGTTGTACCACGGGTGGTGGTTGAACCACATGAGGTGGTTGAGGGATATCAGTCTGTTGCGGTACTAGATCTTTAAATTCATCTTCTGGAGGAGCAACATAATCAGGAGTCACTAAATACCCAAACAAAGCAGTGTGCCTTGGACGACGTTCAGGCTTGCTACGAGCATTAGAGGACCTACACTATGCAAAGATTCTCTTGCTTATACTTTCAACATAGGAGATAGGACGACGTTGTGGCAGATTTGGAGCAACATGATTGAGAATCATCTGTAAGAATCGTGGGTACATCAAAAACCGTTCCCGTGCCACTACACGTCGCTGACGATCGATCTCATAAAATACCATCTGGCTGAAACTGTAAGGTTTGTTATAAGTCAGTGCAACCATTGCAGATTGCATTGTTGCACCCATACCATCCGTACCAGCCTTGCGGCCAGACATGCACACAATCATCACATGCATCAAAAACCTCCACTGATCCAATAAAAACCCCTTACACCTCTGAGAGTCCTCCAACGGACCTGAATACCCCATACGAAGAAACACACCATTTCTGAATGTAGCCAAAAACTCAATAGGGTCCTGAGTCATTTCAGCCCCAAACTTTAAAGCTTCCCTGATCTGATCAGCCGAGAACTGTACCACTTGGTTGTTGACAGTAGCGCGCATCACTGGAGGTTCAACCCGACAATCATATTCAACTGTTCTCCAGAAGTCTTCAATATTCGGTAGAGAAATTAGCAGAGTAGTTGTAATGGCATGAAAGATACGTGAGCGAATAAGAAACGAAATGATCTCACGAAAGTCATCAGCTCCTCGACCATCCGGATCCAAAGTGACATACATATTGTGACCCGGAAAGAATTGTCTCTCATCATCTCCGCCTTCGTCACCACCAGTGCCACCAGCACCTGCCACAACAGCCATATCTCGATTGCAAACGAAAAAAGTATTTAAAGGAGGCTTGATTCAAGTGATAAGTTCGCCGAGGGTTTAGTGTATAAAAGTTTGACCAGATTTGACCACCGTTGCTTCTTATATAGTTTCAGAAAACCCCATGGCGAAGTTAAATCAACTTCGCCCTTTAGTCAACTTCGCCCTTCAGTAAACTTCGCCCATAGTCAACTTCGCCCTTCAGTTAAGTTCGCCCATAGCGAAGTTAAATAAAATTAAAAATAAACGATCAAAAACAAGTAACCAAGTGTTTAATGATGTCAAACCATAAGACAAAATACATAACAAAAGTTAAATAAAAGGACGGGATCAAATTTCAGTCTTGCAGAAACCCAATGTGTTTTTAGAAAAGATCCAAACAAGAATCATACTAATTAAGAGGCTGTCAACAGATCCATGTTCAGCGGTATTATGACATAGAGAAACAGGTTGTAGGCAGGTATAAAACTTAGTATGGTTTTCATTTCTTCTGTGATACGGATTAAGTTCAATTAAGCTCAAAATTTAGATGGACATCACATGAGAGATTGTGATGCCTCCTATCTATTCTCAAGGCGTATTTGGCTTTCCCAAGATCACCCCGATTTGACTTTGACCCGTAGTGTCTGATCAAACAATGTTCACGTGTTGACCTTCCGATTCGACTTTCCGATCTTTCTTAGACTTTGAATATTCTTACTTTTTAGTCAGTCTATGCCTCTTTCTTGATACTTGACAAACGATAAACTTCGTAGGCTGAACAAATACTAATAAGATTTTTTTTAATAAACAAGAATACAACTGCAAGTCCCGAATTTGGATCACTGCAGATACATAACACTATCTTCGTGGGGATCAAGACACTTACGGGCTCGTGTATGGCTGGGTAATCACTTTTCTGCCTATCATTCGGAGAGATATATATGGAGACATGCACATTTCAAAATGAATCTCCACAGTAAATCGAGTAGTTTAGTTTGTATCACTGTCACTTTTACGCACCATAGAAAGCTACCATTACATACAATGACTGTTATAGAGTCTTTTAGGCCTAATTACTTCACCGGTTAGGCACACAAAATCAGTTTATCTATCACTTTTCAAGGTTGGATCAATTTTCATTTGTAACACCAATATAGAAACTTCATGCGAAGTTATAGACTGAAAAAATTATATCATTTTTCCCTAAAAAAATTTTAAATTAAGACACCCCGATCAAGGCAAAGTCTTTAGGTAAACGGCTATCCTGAAGATCCGGTGGATCAGCCGTACCAACCACATACGAATATGTGTCCCTCTAACTAAGTATGAATGACTAATTTTTAGCGAAGGAATAAAAACACATCATAAACTGCCCCGGTCGCTTTCAGTTATCTGGTTAATGGCTATCCTTATAGTCTACAAGTAGATGTAAGGACCAAACATATTCATGGAATATGTTCGTCAAACTTGAGCAACCGACATAGTTTTAAGCGATAGTGATGTTTTTTTTAAAGAAAAACAAGGTTACTCGGGATTGATCATCCCATTTAGCTCAACAAGGTTTTGAAAACGGGATCGGTCAAACGCTTTTGTAAAAAGATGGGCAAAATTATCCAGTGAATCAACCTTTTCAAGCACAATTAATTTCTTCTCAGCACAATCCCGTATAATTGATGACGAATGTCAATATGTTTAGTTTTCTATGTTTAACGGGATTGTTAGTTACTGAGATTGTAGCAGTGTTATCAATGCAAATAGGAGTTTGAGTGAAATTCAGACCACAATCGCGCATTTGTTGTTGTATCCATAAAACCTGGGAGCAGCAGTTCGATGCTGCCATGTATTCTGCTTCGCAGGTGGATATGGCTACAGATGTCTGCTTCTTGCACTGCCAAGACACCAATATTCCTCCAAGAAACTGACATCCACCGGTGGTTGACTTTTGTTCTGATTACATCCTGCATAGTCAGAGTCGGTGTATGCTACCAGATCCAGTTCGCCTCCTTTAGAGTACCAGAGACCCAACTTAGGCTTTCTTTTCAGGTACCACAAGATCCTTTTCACTCCCTTCATGTGCGATTCCTTCGGGTTGGCCTGAAAATGAGCACAAAGATAAACTGCAAACATAATGTCAGGTCTAGAAGCAGTTAGATACATTAAAGAACCTATAAATGCCCGATACTGAGTGGGATACACATCTTCATCACTGTCGGAATCAGCACCCAGTTTGTTGTTGACGCAGATTGGAGTGTCAAACGGGGTACTATCGTCCATCTTAAAGCGCTTAAGCACATCGTGAACATATTTAGTTTGATGAATGAACATACCATTCTTCTTCTGATATACCTGTAATCCCAAGAAGAAAGTTAATTCACCCATGGCGCTCATCTCAAACCTTTTCTTCATGACTGTTTCAAACTCTTGACACATAGAAACTCGTGAGGCCGCAAAGATAATGTCGTCTACATAGACCTGGACGAGAAGAAAGTCACCCCCATTTCTCTTTACAAACAAAGTACTGTCGATCTTCCCTCTCTCAAACCCATTCTCTAGCAAGTAATCTGACAGAGTTGCATACCAGGCACATGGTGCCTGATGTAGGCCATATAATGGTTTGCTGAGCTTGCACACATGATCAGGAAATTCTGGGTCAGGGAAACCCGGAGGTTGTTCGACATATACCACTTCATCGACTTTTCCACTAAGAAACGCACTTTTAACATCCAGCTGAAACACTTTCATCTCTTTATGTGCAGCAAATGCCAGAAACAGTCGAATTGCCTCCAATCTTGCCACTGGAGCAAACACTTCGTTGTAATCGATTCCTTCATGTTGATTAAACCCTTTGACTACCACTCTTGCCTTGTTGCGAATGATTACTCCCTTCTCATAGCTCTTACACTTGAATACCCACTTTGCACCGATAGCATTCACATCTTGTGGTTTTTCAACTAACTGCCATACTTCCATTTTTTCAAACTGTGCCATTTCTTCCTGCATGGCTTCAACCCACGAGCTATCCTTCAGTGCCATTTAATACTTCTTTGGTTCTATCTGACTGATGAAGCAGGCGTACAAGCATTCATTTATAATACCAGTGTCTTTAATGCTTGCATACACACATGTGTTTTCATCCAAACTTCTTCTAGTACGCACACCATCAGAAGGATTACCGATCACATTTTCTAAAGGATGATTCTTGTGAATTTTGGTAGTTTGTACCGGACCAACTTCCAGATCATTCTCAAGATTTGAAGAGAGTTCCTCAGAGTGTGAAATGGATTGTAGAATTCATCTTCATTCGAGACAGCTGGAGTTTCAACCGCACTTGACGTGGTAGGTTGATTTTTATTGTATTGGGGACGTTGCGCAATGGCCTCCTCTTCGTCAAACAGCATCTGAGTGGCCATATTCTCATCTATGTCTGAAAAATCCAAGTAAGGAACATTAAAAGATTTAAATAGCTTATCATAGTCGAAAGCCTCTGCTGGTCCCGTGCTAGGCCTTGGTGATTGGTAACTAGTAATGTCAGTGTTACAGACCACCTCAACCTTGCTTTTTGATAAATTAAAGACTCTTCTGTTGGGTTTCCCAACTACATAGCCAACTAAAATACCTTTGTCAGCTTTCTCACCAAATTTAGAGTTAGTCTTTAATATTGAACATGGGGACCCGAAAGGTTCAAGACCTTTCAGATTTGGATTTCTACCATGCATAAGTTCATAACAGGTTTTATTTAATCTTTTAACATTTAAAACATGATTAAGGATATAGCAGGTCATGGCAATAGCCTCGGCCCAGATGACCACGGGAAGTTTAGCATCTGCCAGCATAGTCCTGGCGCCTTCGATTAGAGTTCTGTTCTTCCTTTCAGCTACTCCATTTTGTTGCGGAGTGTACGATGCGCTAAACTGATGTTCAATCCCTTTCTGCACACAAAACATCTCCATTTGGTAGTTTTTGAACTCCGTGCCGTTATCACTTCTGATGAATTTTACCTTTCTCCCAACAATATTTTCCACCTTAGTAATCAAGTTAATTACCAACTGAACTGTTTCATCTTTTGCCTTTAGAAAGTATACCCATGAGTACCGCGAGTAATCGTCAGTCACTACCAAACAGTACGACGTTCCTCCTAGACCCTTGACATTTACGGGACCAAAAAGATCCATGTGAAGCAAATCCAAAGTGCTGACAATTGAGTTAACCCTCTAGGAGTTTTGTGGATTCTTGTGCTGCTTCCCTTTCTTGTATGATAAACATTAGTCTTCAAAATTGAAGTTCTTTAGAGGAACCCCAAGTACCAGCCCATTCTTGACAATGTAGTTCATCTTGCGAAGATGAATATGACCCATTCTTTGGTGCCACAACTCTGACTCAGACTCTGTAGCTTTTGACAGAAGACATGACTCTTCCGTTGCCATCTCAGTTGACCGCATGTCCATTACATATGTGTTCTTTTCTCTTGGATCCTTCATCACAATCCAGGTTTCAGGAATCTTGAAACCAGGATAAAGCACTAGTGCCTCGTTTTGTAAAATGCACTGTGTATTCTTTGTCACAAATCTGAGTTTATTCTTCCATTGGTAACAGTACCAATACCAGTAATTCTTCCTCTACTTTCTCCTGCAAAACTAACCCTTCCTCCTTGAACGGTCTTCCAATCACGTAACAATTTCTTGTTACCAGTCATGTGCCAGAAACAGCCACTGTCAACAACCCATATATTGTTTACAGCCCTACTCGACTGTTCCTGCACAATTAAAGAAATGAATTAAAAACGTGGGACCCAAGACCTTCTGGTCTTGGGATGATCAAACCTGTTAGCCGGCATCCAGTACCTTGGCTGCCCAACGTTCTTTTGAGAAAAGTTTCCATTTGATCTGAAAGGAAAATTTCTAGATGACTGGCTTGAGGCCATCCAAACGTTCTTGAATTTCTAGCATTTATGGAATCATAATTGTTGGTTCGGTTGTTCTCTGGGAAAACACGAGTCTGGTTTCTTTGAAATCTTGGATTAGTCCAACGATTGAAGTTCGATGTGTTAGCATTCTTACCAGCATCATTTTTAGTATTCGTTTTATTCTCAGTTTCAGTTGGCCTCATATTTCTAGACTTTCTCCGTTTCAGAGGACAGTCATTTACAAAGTGTCCTATTCTGTTGCATCTAAAACAACTTTTGTTCGAGATTCTTGTCTTCTTTTGAACATTCGTATCAAAAGTTGCTGTAGATGATGAGGTAGTGTTACTATCAGTTTGCCTCACATACGGTGGAACAAACGGATTTATGGAAGATTTCTTTTCATCAAATTGGTAATCCTCCCCTCGTTTTAGTAACACGACCTCATCTTTTATCTCACCAGATTCAGACGAATTGTTCGTATTCGATGAGACATGACTTGTGACATCAGAACTTATCTGACTCGCTTCACTCACATTAACTTTGGTATCTTTAGTAGAGACTCTGATTGGAACTGTCTGACTAATTTCAACACTAACGGATTGCTGATTACTAGGATTATAAGTATAATTATTATTGTACGGTAGTGGAACTTCTATGTATCCGATTCCCCCTTTGTTAATTGGGGAACGTTGAACATTTAGAATATGGTCAAGCATCACCGAAGAATTTCTAAACTGTTCAATTTTCCTGTTCAATTCCACCACTTTTACCTGGTAATCAGCTATTTGTTTGTCCTTTTCAGCTATCAGTTTGGTTTTTTCTTCTAAAACTTCATAGCTAAGATCAATGACTTGTAATTTTTCAGCTAGGGTAGCCTTAAGGCTTCTAATATCTTTCTCACTAGCTTTTATTTTTACCGAGTAGCTATTTTCTTTAGTTTTAGAATATTGATGTTCTTCTTTTAATTTTTTTAATTCAATATCCAAACTAACAAACTGATCAGTTAACGCTTTCAATTGATCAGACAGTTTTTCACATTGTTCACAATGAGATTCAGAACATACCTCTGAGAGCTGATCGTTCACTTCTGCCATGTATGCTTGATTCTCCACTGACTCTTTGTCACATCTTCCAGTTTCGATGTTTACCAGATTTTCCTGTTCGATCACCTCCTCAACTTGTATATTCCAGTTATACCCACCGTTCTGCTGAGATACCATAGCCTTGATTTCATTTCCACTTTCATTCTGTTGAGTTAGCCTGTTCTGACTTCTTTCAACTCTCTCATTTGTACATTCTCTAGAAAAATGACCATTTTGTTGACAGTTGTAGCAGCGAACCGTTGACTTGTCGAACCCCGGTCTTTCTCCAACGAATTTTCTACCAGTTTTCTTCATAAACCTCTTCAGCCTTCTCACTATCATAGCCATCTGCCACTGCAGATCCATTTCTTCCATGTCATCAACGTCTATTTGATTATAGTCCTCATCCAAGTTTGCAGGGTCAATTATTTTTCCTTTGATGTAGTTCTCATAAGAGGCAATGAATGAGGCATAGAGAGCAAATTGTTGTTCAGCTGATTTCACACGCATAGGCATTTGAGAGTGATTCTTACTAGAAGCACTGGATGAGAAATTACCAGCTATGGATTGAGACTTTGAGGATCTACTTCCACCCGCTACAAAACGTACGTCACCATCCATATTAAGTACCACATGACCATCTTGAGAGGAGTTTGGCTCCCCCCCCGAGTAGTAGGCAGTCGATTCTATTTTCGAACTTGAGTTTGGAGAGCCTTTAGCACCATACATTCCCGGATCCTGAACCTGATCAGTAGGTGTCTCCTTTCGAACCATGTTAAGTTCAAAATTACGTAACTTATTAACCACCTTCTCCAAGTCAAATTTCTCAAAATCTTTATCTTCTCTCATCAGAACTGTGTACATCTCCCATTTTGGTGGGAGAGCATCAAGAAGTTTTTCCACTATCTCTTCCTCCTTGTATTCAATGGAGTAGTTATTCAACTCATTCATTAGGTGATAATATCGTTTGATGATGTCATCAAGTGATTCATTTTTAAGATACTTGAATACAGAGAATTGAGTTTTCAGCAGCTTTGTTTTGGAGGTACGAATCCCAACGTTTCCTTCATAGCGATTCTCAAGTGCTTCCCACAACTCTCGAGCGGTTTTTGTTGGTACATGATGTCAGTAGTTCAGTATATAGTGTATGTAATCGAGTTAGTTGGATTAGTATTTTGTAATAAGCGAAGTTAGCTCACAAGTTCGCTGATATAGGCGAACTTGTAGAGTAAGCGAAGTTAGTGACAACTTCGCCTAAACATGCTAGGCGAAGTTGTCGAGCTTTATAAGCTGTTAGATTACGGCTGAGATTATTATTCATTAAGCAATCAGTATTGATCGAGTTGTAACGAGTTGTCCAGTGTTTGTGATTGATATCACGTGTTTTCGGTTGCAATACAACGTGTCTTTGTTTATTGTAACGTTTGTTTGATCGTGTTAACTCGTATCGTCTTCTACGCTCGTAACGTCTTACGTAGGGATTCCGCACCTACGTAGAACGAGATATTCCGTGTAAATCCGGCTGGGGCCCTACAATTGGTATCAGAGCTTTTGCTCGTGATTGTGTGGTTCGGGATTATCACACGGGTGTAGAAATCGTTCCGTTCGACTATTCGCGGGACGAGTTTACCGAGTTTTTGTGTCCTACTCACCTCCCACCATCAAAAACAACCCATAACACCTTCGCATACCTCGCAAAATCCAGAAATCAAACCTGCAAAATCATCGTGTTCATCAGGCGAAGTTGCCGCTACTGTTTGTAGGGTTTAGGCGAAGATATAAGGTTAAGCGAAGTTATCCACAACTTCGCCTTCCACACAAGTTCGCTTATCTCAAGCGAAGTTACCCACAACTTCGCCCACATCACAAGTTCGCTTAACTTAAGCGAAGTTATCCACAACTTCTCCAAATCAGGCGAATTTAGAAAAGAGAGCGAAGTTACGAATTCAAGCGAAGTTCAGACTTAAGCGAAGTTAACTTCAACTTCGCCTACAGTACTGTTAAGAATAAAATTTTTATTTTTCGGGTTTCTTTGTGTTTCGTGAAAGATGACTTCTATAAACATTACGGAACTGGTGAAGATGAAAGTGGAAGCGGGTTCAGCTACTAAGGCACCGAAGATGCTTAAGGGAACCGATTTCGTGGCGTGGAAGGATCGGTTTGAACAATATGTCAAATACCAAGATGCTAAGATGTGGGTATGCATTCAAGATGGATACATTCCACCAACTGCTGAGTATGAGGGTCGTGATCAGATTAAGAAATACAACAAGATGGAAGACGAAGAAGAAAAGAAAATGTATGAGGCTGAAAGCAAAGCTCATGCAGCGATAACAATGGCTCTTCCACAAGAGATTCTTCACACCTTCAGGAAGTATAAAACTGCTAGAGAACTTTGGGAAGCGCTTGAAAACCGATTTGAGGGTAATGTGGGGATTCGTGCATCAAAGATTAAACTACTTAAAACCCAATTCTCGATGTTCAAGTACTTGAAGAATGAATCACTTGATGATATCATCACGAGATATTATCATCTGATGACCGAACTCAGCAATTATTCCATTGCTTACAAAGAAGATGAGATCGTGGAAAAGCTTCTTGATGCTCTCCCACCGAAATGGGAGATGTACACTGTCTTGATGAGAGAAGACAAAGAGTTTGCCGACTATGACTTGGAAACAGCAGTCAACAAACTACGAACGTTTGAACTTAACATGGTTCGAAAAGAGACACCAACTGATCAGGTTCAAGATCCAGGAATGTATGGTGGAAAAGTTAACTCAAGTTCAAGTTCGAAGTCTGAATCATCTGCTTACTACTCAAAGGGAGACTCGGGCGCTAACTCAACACATGAAGGTCATGTATCTCTCAACATGAATGGTGATGTGTGTTTTGTAGCTGGTGGATCAAATGCTTCTAAACCTCAAGCAACCAAGGGTAGTTTTTCTCCAAGTGTTTCGAACAACAACTACTCAAAGATGCCCATGAGTGTTAAATCTGCTGAACAGCAGTTTGCTCTCTATGCATCTTTCATTGCTTCGTATGAAAATTACATTAAGGGTAAGATTGTTGATCCTGCAACTTTGGACGAAGACTATGATCAGATCGATGCTGATGATCTGGAAGAGATGGATCTGCAGTGGCAGATGGCGATGATTGTGAGAAGAGTTAAGAGGTTTATGAAGAAGACAGGTAGAAAGTTTGTTGGTGAAAGACCAGGTTTTGACAAGTCAAAGGTGCGATGTTATAACTGTCAACAAAACGGACACTTTGCGAAGGAGTGCACAAATGAACGTGTAGAACGCAGTCAGAACAGGTCTACACAACAGAGTGGTGGAAGTAGTGAGAATAGGGCGATGATATCCAGACAGGACGGGGAGTACAACTGGAATCTGCATGTTGAGGAAGTATTCGAACAGGCCAATTTAGTGACCATCGAAACTGCAGGAAGTGAGAAAGTGACTGGCGAAAATGAAGCTTACATGGCAGAAGTGACAGACCAGCTCTCCGAGGTAAGTACTAAACTCCCTTGTACGAAATGTGAAAATCTGTCTGAACAATTGGCAACTATAACTGATCAGTTTGTTAGTTTGGATGCTCAATTTAAAACATTAAAAGAAGATCATCATTTCACTAAAGCTAGAGAAAACAGTTATAAGGTAAAAATAAAAGCTAGTGAGAAAGATATTAGAAGTCTTAAAGCAAATCTAGCTGAAAAAATTCAAGTAATTGATCTTAGCTATGAAGTGTTAGAAGAGAAAACCAAACTAATAGCTGAAAGGGATAAACAGATAGCTGATCACCAGGTGAAAGTGGTGGAACTTAACAGAAAGCTTGAGCAATTTAGAAATTCCTCCACTATACTTGATCACCTCGTTAGTGATCAAAGTTCCCCGGTTAAAAGAGGAGGAATTGGATATCATGAAGTTCCACCACCTTACAATCATAACTATACTTATGATCCTAGTAATCAGAAATCTGTTGATGTTGATTTTGGTCAGACAGTTCCGGTTAAGGTTACTATTAAAGAACCAGAAGTTAGTAAAGGCGAAACAAGTAAGCCTGTTTCGAGTGTTAAGATTTCTGTTCCTAGTCCTGTCTCATCAAACTCGGACAAGTCATCCGAATCGAGTGAGACAAAAGAAGAGGCAGTGTTACCAAAAAGTGGAGAGAAACATAAAACAACTGACAAGAATTCTCCACTAAACCCGTATGTCCCACTATATGTGAGACAAACGGGCAGTAATGCAGCCTCAACATCTAAAACAACTATTGAAAAGAAAGTTGAACACAAGAGTTGTTTCAGATGCAATCAATTAGGACACCTGATTGCTGATTGCCCTCTGAAGCAGAGATTCAGAGGTGTGAGGCTATCGAAAACTGAGAACAGAACTAACAGTAATCACTATAACGGTAAAAATGAAAACTCATCAAAGTTCAGACATTGGACTAATCTAGGTTTTCAAAGAAAACGATCTCAGTTTTTCACTGCTAACAACCAAACCATAAGTAATAATTCATTTAATTCACGAAGGTTTGGATGGCCTCATAGTCAATCTACAAGAAGGTATCCTTTTAGGACTTACAGATATCATACTAATACTAACTTTGGACAGCCAAAGTACGGGATGCATTTTAACAGATTTAATCGACCCAAGACCAATAGGTCTGGGGTCCCCAGATTTTAATCCTCTGCTTTAATCGTGCAGGAACAGTTGAACAGGGCTGCAAACAATCTATGGGTTGTGGATAGCGGCTGTTCCCGGCACATGACGGGTAACAAGAATTTGTTACACGAATGGAAACCTGTTCATGGAGGAAGAGTGAGTTTTGCTGGAGAGAGCGGTGGAAGGATTACTGGAATTGGGACGGTGACTAATGGAAAAATGACTTTAGAGAAAGTGAATTTCGTTGAAGAACTGAAGCATAATCTGCTGAGTTTATCGCAGATCTGTGACAAAGATTACACTGTGCTCTTTACCAAGAATGAAGCAATCGTGCTGTATCCTGGTTTCTAGGTACCAGAGGATTGGATAGTTATGAAGGCTCCAAGAGAAAAGAATACGTATATTATGGACATGAGGTCGACGGAGATGGCAACAGAAGAATCGTGTCTTCTGTCAAAAGCAACTGAATCGGAGTCCGAGTTATGGCATAGAAGAATGGGGCATATTCATCTTCGGAAAATGAACTACATTGTCAAGAATGGGCTGGTGCTGGGTGTTCCCTTGAAGAATTTCAACTTTGAAAACCAATGCTTATCGTGCAAAAAGGGAAAGCAACACAAGAAATCCCATCACACCAAGAAGGTTAATTCAATAGTCAGTACCCTAGACCTACTTCACATGGATCTCTTCGGTCCCGTGAATGTAAAAAGCCTTGGTGGAACATCATACTGCTTGGTGATCACTGATGATTTCTCTCGATACTCTTGGGTATATTTCCTGAAGTCAAAGGATGAAACAGTTCAGATGGTAATAAATTTGATTACCAAAGTTGAGAATATTATGGGGAAAAGAGTTAAATACATCAGGGGTGACAATGGGACTGAGTTCAAAAACTATCAGATGGAGATCTTCTGCTTACAGAAAGGGATAGAACACCAGTACAGCACTCCGTATACTCCGCAACAAAATGTAGTGGCTGAGAGGAAGAACAGAACGTTAATTGAAGGAGCCAGAACCATGCTGGCTGATTCGAAACTTCCTGTGGTGTTCTGGGCTGAAGCTGTTGCAACAGCCTGTTATATCCTTAATAGAGTGTTAACTGTTAAAAGATTGAATAAAACATGTTATGAACTTATGCATGGGAGAAAGCCCAACTTGAGTGGTCTCGAACCATTCGGGTCCCCGTGTTCGATATTAAAGACAAATTCTAAATTTGGTGAAATAGCCGACGAAGGGATTTTAGTCGGATATGTTGTTGGGACTCCCAACAGACGAGTCTTTAATACATCGACCAGCAAGGTTGAGGTGGTGTGTAACACTGATATCACAAGTTACAAGTCACCAAAACCAAGCACGGGACCCGCTGGGGTTTTCGACTATGATAGGCTTTTTAAATCTTTTAACATACCTTACTTGGATTGTGCAGAAGTTGATGAAAGAATAGCTACGAAGATGCTTTACGATGAGGAAGACAATGTTGTGCAAAGACCGCTGTACGATGAATGTCAGCCTTCCTCGTCAAATACTGTCGATACCCCTGCTGCCTCTACAGAAGAGGAATTCTTCAATACGTTTCACTCTCAACAACAATCACCCATTGATGAGCTACATTCGAACCTGGAAGACAATCTGGATGTCAGTTCGGTTCCGACTACGAGAGTTCACAAAAATCACCCTTTGGAGAACGTGATAGGTGATCTGTCCGACGGTGTACAAACAAGACAAAGCTTGAATGAACACACCTGTGTTTACACAAGCATTAAAGATACGGGCATAATTAACGAATGCTTGTACACCTGCTTCATCAGCCAGATTGAACCAAAGAACTATCAAATGGCTCTCAAGGACAGCTCGTGGGTCGAAGCCATGCAAGAAGAATTAGCCCAGTTTAAGAAGATGGAGGTATGGAACTTGGTTGCAAAACCGAAGAATGTGCATGCGATTGGCACCAAATGGGTTTTCAAATGCAAGAGAGATGAGAAAGGGATAATTATCAGGAACAAGGCGAGGGTGGTTGTAAAAGGTTTTAATCAGCAAGAGGGGATCGATTACAATGAGGTGTTTGCTCCTGTGGCGAGATTGGAAGCCATTCGATTGTTTTTGGCATTTGCTGCACACAAGGAGATGAAGGTCTTTCAGTTAGACGTGAAGAGTGCGTTCCTTAACGGTAAAGTCGATGAGGTTGTGTACGTTGAGCAACCTCCGGGTTTTCCTGACCCAGACTTTCCTGATCACGTGTACAAGCTAAGTAAAGCACTGTATGGGCTACATCAGGCCCCTCGTGCCTGGTACTCAACTTTATCCGATTACTTGCTTGAGAATGAGTTTGAAAGGGGAAAGATCGATAGCACACTGTTCTTTAAGAGAAAAGGAAGCGACTTTCTTCTGGTGCAAGTCTACGTGGACGACATCATCTTTGCTGCATCAAAAGTCGCCATGTGTCAGGAATTTGAGGCCGTCATGAAAAAGAGGTTTGAAATGAGTGCTATGGGTGAACTAACTTTCTTTTTAGGGCTGCAGGTTGATCAGAAGAAAGATGGGATGTTCATTCATCAAACTAAGTATGTCCATGATGTTCTCAAACGCTTCAAGATGGAGGACAGCACTCCATTTGATACTCCAGTCTGCGTCAACCATAAATTGGGTGCTGATTCAGACAGTGATGCAGACGTGGACCCAACCCAATATCGGGCAATAATAGGTTCTTTAATGTACTTAACTGCTTCTAGACCTGATATTATGTTTGCAGTTTGTCTTTGTGCACGCTTTCAGGCAAACCCAAAGGAATCTCACTTGAAGGGTGCGAAGAGGATATTGCGCTATCTCAAAGGCAAACCTAAGCTGGGGTTGTGGTACACGAAAGGAGGAGACTTGGAGCTAGTCGCCTACACGGATTCTGATTATGGAGGATGCAATCAGAATCGGAAGTCAACAACAGGTGGATGTCAGTTTCTTGGAGGCAGATTAGTGTCATGGCAGTGCAAGAAGCAGACCTCAGTCGCCATTTCAACCTGTGAAGCAGAATACATGGCAGCATCGAACTACTGCTCCCAGGTTCTTTGGATTCAACAGCAATTGCGCGATTATGGTCTGAATTTCACTCATACTCCTATTTGCATTGATAACACTGCTGCTATCTCAGTAACTAACAATCCCGTAAAGCATAGCAAAACTAAACATATTGACATCCGTCATCATTTTATACGGGATTGTGCTGAGAAGAAACTGATTGTGCTCGAAAAGGTTGATCCGTTAGATAATTTCGCTGACTTGTTTACTAAAGCGTTTGACAAAACTCGTTTTCAAAACCTTGTTGAGCTGAATGGGATGATCAATCCCGAGTAACCGTGTTTTTCGTTTTTATTGTAAAAAAAAAAAAAAAACGTCACTATCGCTTTGAATTATGTCGGTTGCCTCAGTTTGAAGGACATGTCTTTGGATATGTTTGGTCCTCATTTCTACTTGTAGAATATGCGGATAGCCATTAACCAGATGACTGAAAGTGACCGGGGCGGTTTATGATGTGTTTTTATTCTTTCGCTGAAAATTAGTCGATCATACTTAGTTAGAAGGACACATACTTGTATGTGGTCGGTCCAGCTGATCCATTGGATCTTCAGGATAGCCGTTTACCTGAAAACTTCAATTTGATCGGGGCGATTGAAGTTAAATTTTTTTTTTCGGGAGATGAAATTATTTTTCAAGTCTACTACTTCGTAAGAAGTTCCGTTACTATGTTTAACAGAAAATTGATCCAACCTTGGAAAGTGATAGATATATTGATTCTGTGTGCTTAACTAGTGAAGTTATTAGGCCTAATAGACTTTAGAACAGTCATTGTATGTCATGGTAGCTTTTTATGGTGCGTAAAAGTAGAAGTGATACTAACTAAATCTACTCGATTTTACGTGGAAACTCCTTAAGAGTTGTGCATGTCTCCATATATATATCTTTCCGAATGATAGGCAGAAAAACGATTACCCATTCATACACGAGCCCGTGAGTGTTTTGATTCCCGTGAAGATAGCGTGTCAAGAAACTGCAGTGATCCAGATTCGGGACTTGGAGTTGTTTACTACTCTGAAGTTGTGTAAATACTTAAAAAAAAATGTGTGAGTTATTGAGACATTCTAGAGTTCATAAGTTAATACTTCTCAATCAAGATGTAAGAAAGAGAACGGGAAGAAGAGTCTGAAGATCGAAGAGTAATTACTATTTAATCAGACACTACGGGTCGAGGTCAACTCGGGGTGACTTGGGGAAAGCCAAATATGCTTTGAGAATAGATAGGAGGCATCATAATCTCTGAGTTGTTGCCCACTTAAGTTTTGAGCTTAATTGAACCTAACCAGTATCACAGAAGCGATGAAAACCATACTAAGTTATTTACCTACTTACAACCTGTCTCTTTATGTCATAATACAGCTGAACATGGATCTATGTGACAGGCACTTAATTAGTATGATTCCTGTTCGGATCTTTTCTAAAACATGTTGGTCCCCCGTCAAGACTGAAATTTGATCCCGTGTACTTTATTTCTAAAATTTATTCTACTTATGTCGTTTTATGATTTTATACCTGGTTACTTGGTAGTTGATCGTAACATTTTACTCTTTAAAGGAAGTTTTAAAAGTTAATTGCAAAATGTTCAAAGTATGAGGGCTTGTTGTGTAACTTTTAATATAAGCGAAGTTGTGAAATTATAGGCGAACTTATTAAACAGGCGAAGTTAAGGGGTAAGCGAAGTTAACCCTAACTTCGCCTGTATAATATTGAAGGTATATAAAGAAGTCTTATAGTCAAACTCTTTTTTACTTTTACTTTTCATAAACCAGCGAACTTGTTTATTTGCCTTGACGTTTATCTAACTTTTTACTTTTACTTTTCATAGTCTAACTTCGCCTATACAGAATAAATCATAACTTCGCTCATGGTAAAAGGCGAACTTGTGATTTGCCTTGACGTTTATCTAACTTAGTCTGTTTGTTGCAGAAATGGCTGCTGTAGCTGGAGCAGGCGGTGCAGGTGGTGATGATGGTGGTGATAACCAACGACGGTTTTTCCCGGGTCATAACATGTACATAACATTAGACCCGGATGCGAGCGGTGTTGATGACTTCCGCGAGATCATCACATTCTTACTCCGCTCACGTATATTCCACGCGATTACCACAACACTGCCGATATCCTTGCCAAACATTGAGGATTTTTGGCAGACAGTGGAGTATGACTGTCGTGTCGAGCCCCCGGTTATGCGAGCAACGGTCAACAATCAGATTGTTCAGTTCTCATCTGAACAGATCCGGGCGGCTTTGCGGTTTGGAGATGAAACGAGGGACGACCCGACAGACTTTGTAGCTCCATTCCGAGATGGTGCGTTTCTGAGGATGGGATATTCTGGTCCCTTGGGAGATACTCAGAGACGCAAGGGGTTCTTGCTAGACCAGTGGCGCTTTCTCATGCATGTGATGATCGTGTGCATGTCAGGGAGAAAGGCTGGTACTGATGGGATGGGCACGGCCATGCAGTCGGCGATGACTGCTCTAACTTACAATAAGCGATACAGCTTTAGTCAGATGGTATTTTATGAGATAGATCGTCAGAGAAGGGCGGTGGCGCGTGAGAGATTTCTTATGTATCCAAGATTCATTCAGATGATCTTGAATCACGTTGCTCCAACGTTACCTCAGCGCCGCCCGATCAGATATGTAGAAAGTGTTAGTAAAAGGATCTTCGCCTAGTGCAGATCTTCCAGTGCGAGGAGTAAACCTGAGCTCCGTCCTCGACATACTCCATTATTCGGGTACTTGATCAACCCAGAGTATGTGCCAGCTCGTGGGGACGAGTTTCGGGATCCTCAACCACAACAGGCTGGAGCACCTCAAGCTATACCTGCTGCTCCTGTTGTGTCACCGGAGGACAATGTTGACCTTGATGTGGCATTTGGTGGTCAAGGCTTCTTTGATATGGATCGTGTTGATCCTGAAGAAAATGTGCAAGTCTCGGTTGAAAGGGTTTCGAGTGTGAATGTGACTAGGCCAGCTACAACGGTGGCTGACTCTGATTCTGATGATGAAGTGGATGAAGCAAGACGAATTTTGGTAACTCAAGAACGAATTCATGGGAAAAGAAAGAGAACTGATGATGACAGCGAGTCAGATTATGAGGAAGAAGTACATCAGTTGGTTCGCAGATCAAGAAGGGAACGGACAGGTGCAGGTTCGGGAGCTGGTGAGAGCTCAAGGGTGGTACATTTCACTCCACCCGCACTGTCCGGTATGACCATGGTTCCTACACCATTGCAAGTTACAAGGCCAAGGCCACGGACGTTCCCGTGGAAGCTACCTCATCCTCATTCGGCCTCCCACCCACTACATTCCATCTATCGACTCCGGAGATTGTATCTTTGCCACCTCCAACTCTTACTCCAACGGAGGTTGTGGCAAGATTTATTGAGTCGACAGTTGTAGCTACTGCAGGGTTGTCAGTTACGATACCACCTACGGTTACGTTTACGCCTACTTCTGAGGTCCCGGTTACATTGGAAATCCCTCCTCAGTACACTCAAGATATATCACATCTGAGGTTTGATTTCGATGCAACCTTATCAGACTCGGAACGAATAGCAGCGCTTGAGAGGGTCGTGGCAGAACAATCAAGGGTGAATCCTATCCAGACCCATGCTATTCAGCGCCTTGTTGCAGAGAATCAGATACAGTCGTCCCTGCTGATAGAACATGGCAAAATCATTGATGCTTTGAAGGAGTTCTTGGCATCTCAGGGGGATACGAGCTGTAAGGGCGATGAGCTGAGGACTAAGAAGCGAAATGATCGAGACGATGATCCCAATGCATCGAAAGGTGCAGGTGGAGAGTTGCCAAGAACTGAACAAGTTCTTGGGACTTCCACATCTCAGGGGGAGTCAACAAGTGCAGCGGGCGGTACAGGTGATGATGTGGTGGTCGTGGATGCTGAGGTGGATGATGATTTTATAGGTGATGATGATGTATTACCAGTTGAAGAGATAGAGAAGATTGGTGCAGAGATTGTTATTGATAATGATATTGAAGAGGGAGAGATTATAGAAGAGAATATTGAGCATGAGATTCCGGATGTTGATAAGGCAGATATGAGTAAAGATATGGGAAATGATGAGACGGAATGGGAAGAGCAGCCAAGATGGAAAGAAGGCTACGCTCAATGGTTTGTAAAAACGAAGAAACCGGCGGTCCCTACTATGTTTAAGAAGAGTTACAACATTAGAGGTTATGCTGAATCGAGAAAGGGGATTATATGCTGGATATATGATGAGCAGTTGAGGCTCTTTGTGATTAAAAGGTATGATGGTGTTCATTACTTCAAAAGGCTGTTGAGATCGTTGAATACATTGCCAGAATGTGAAGTGAAAGACTTAGCCAGATTGGGGTTAATAAACAGGAGTGATGATAATATGGCTAGAGTCATTGGGAAGATTGTTTGGAAGGAAAGTATAAAAGAAAAGAAGTTCGAGCTGTTGAAACCACAAAAGGGAAAACTTATCGAAGACAAAGATAGAGGATTGAGAGCAGATGGCAAGCCTTGGATGATCATGAAGTATAAGCCGATCCGGTGTTTAAAAGAAGTGCCGATGAAACAAATGCCCAAGGATGTGCTCAAAGATCTGAAGTGGTGGTATGTAGATTGTGAAACAACTGAAGCAGTAATGGAGGACGAAGATGAACAATAGCTGCTGAGAGTGTATGATCCGATGCATCTAGTGAACTTGTCGCAAGCTGATCTGCAGGTGCTGAATGAGAAGAAGATATTTTATATTCCTGCTTGGAAAGACGAAGCGAAGAAATATCAAAGAGTTGTTTCGGTATGTGTACGAGAAGGAGTTCATGCTTAAAGATGAAGATACAAGATTGTTGAAGATTACAAGACACGTGCTTGAAGATAGAGATATGAAGCTACTGCCAAGGGGGAGTCTGTTGGTACATGATGTCAGTAGTTCAGTATATAGTGTCTGTAATCGAGTTAGTTGGATTAGTATTTTGTAATAAGCGAAGTTAGCTCACAAGTTCGCTGATATAGGCAAACTTGTAGAGTAAGCGAAGTTAGTGACAACTTCGCCTAAACATACTAGGCGAAGTTGTCGAGCTTTATAAGCTGTTAGATTACGGCTGAGATTATTATTCATTAAGCAATCAGTATTGATCGAGTTGTAACGAGTTGTCCAGTGTTTGTGATTGATATCACGTGTTTTCGGTTGCAATACAACGTGTCTTTGTTTATTGTAACGTGTGTTTGATCGTGTTAACTCGTATCGTCTTCTACGCTCGTAACGTCTTACGTAGGGATTCCGCACCTACGTAGAACGAGATATTACGTGTAGATCCGGCTGGGAACCTACAGTTTTGTACTTTTTAGAAGTATGGAGAATCTCTTGAGGAAGTGCCATTGTTATGGCTGCATGTGCTTTACTTTCTACTTCGTACATTTTCTTTTCATCGTCCTCCATTTTACTGTATTTCTTAATTTGTTCACGACCTTCGAACTCAGTATTCGGTGAAATGTACCCATCTTAAATGCAGACCCACATTTTTGCATCTTGATATTTAACATACTGTTCAAACCTATCTTTCCATGCAACGAAATCAGTACCTTTAAGCAATTTTGGAGCTTTAGTCGCTGAACCAACTTCAACTTCCATCTTTACCAGTTCTGTGATGTTTATCGAAGTCATGCTTGAACAAAACGAGACCTAGAAGTTATGCCGTCAAAAGTTATTTCAAGTGAGCCGAAGTTAGGGTATTAATAATATGACAACTTCGCCTAACATGCTAGGCGAAGTTGTCCTAACTTCGCTACCTAAGTTCGCTAGACATAAAAGCAAACTAACACGTTCAACATAATACGAACAATATAACGATCACAGACACAATTAACACGAGATATATGAACTACTGGCATCATGCACCAACAACATGAATCCTTGTGACAGCATCCTAAACAATATGATTTCATGTTCGGATCTTTTCTTGAAAGGCGGCGTTTTTATCAGAAACTGAAATTTGATTCCATAATTTTGTTATATTTCAAGAAGACTGGTGTTTGTGTTGATTTTTGTTTGTTTTATATTGTTTATTTTGTTTTTATCTTGAAATTATTCTTCTCGAAACATTTGCCAAAAATTGGGTTTTCTTCAAAGTGGTTGAAATCTTTCGGGCCTTGGTCTTGCTTATTATTTATTAAAACATGAATTTGGGCTCTCTGTTTTTTTTGGGCTCGTTTGGTTGGACTTTCTTTTGGTCCTCATGGGTTCTCAGCCCACCATTCTGCCGACTGGGCTTGTTTGCCTGGGTTTATGTGGGTTTAAGGCCCATGATGTGTGGGGTATAAAAAGGTTTCTTAAAACTCAATTATTGCTATTATTTTCAAAATCAATTGATTTCATCACATCTATCTCTCTCTCACAAGTCATCTGGCCGAAAACCCCCTTCTTGCTAGACTAATCACACTAAGTTTTTGTTGGTGTTAATTTTTTGCTTGATTCACTGGTAATGAACACAAGCTTAAATTGATTGTTTTTTTGTGAGACCTAATGAGCCATGTTCTCATGGTTTGATGGATGGACAGATAGATGGATCTCATAGATGATCATGGGGTTATGGATTGTTAGATCTTTGATTAAACCAACGGTTGGAACATGTTAGGGTTAAATATCATGATTTCAAGAGATGCTATTGCAGGTTTAATGGCAGATTGGAGATTTTGGTTATTTGGGGAAGATGACACGGAGTTCGAGGCTGAATTGAAAGAGTTTCTATGTTTTGTCTCACTGGTGGTTTGACCGAAAACTCATGGTCAAACAAAGGTTTTTTGGTTGACTTTTGTTGACCGAGATCTCCTGTCCTTGACCGAGAACCCATGTTCTCGGTTTATCTTGACAGAGAACACATCCTCTTGACCAAAAACTCACTTATTTGACCGAAATCCCACGCGTGGACAAAGAACTGCCTTCTTGGACCGATATCATTCTTAAATCATTATTATTTTACATTGATGGTCCATCTAACATGGTTCTGCCTAAATTGGTCCCTAATGTTTGAGAAATTAGAATTTGTTTTATTAAACTAATGATTGTCATCCAAGTCACGTAAATGCTTACTAACTTGACTCATTTATTGCAGTAATGGCTGATCAAGCTCCTTGAAAGTTAGTTGACCCTCACAATATAGTTGGATATTTGTTTTATCCTCCTCCAGCACACAAGGAGTTCAAGTCAATGATCGTTGACCTCAATACTTGCAGGATTTCTCATGCCTTACGAGAAAATTATGTTATTTGCAAGAATCTGATCACGGATTTCTGGAAAAATGCTTCGATCAACCAACAAGGACAAGGTGGAGTTATGTCTATAGACTCCAAAATGCAAAAGAATCCGGTCATCATTATAGAGGCCATTATACGGGTGGTTCTTTTATTTGGGGATTAACCTGATTACCCAACGGAATACACGACTGATGCTATTTCCGAGGTTCTTACAAGAATTGGCTGTAAGGGATCCTATCCTCCAGTGATCAAGAAGTTATTCCACCCGCACTGGAGATTTCTGATACACACATTCTTTACGTGTGTGTCGGGACGAAAAGGAGGTTCCGATGAGATCAGCCACACGCAAATGTCGGCTGTGGTTGCTCTGATTATGAATTGGAATTACAACTATTCCGAGTTTGTTCTCGATGAGATGATGAGAAATCTGAATGGAAAGAAGAAAGAGATGTTTCTTATGTATCCTCGATTTTTACAGATGATTTTTGACTTACATTACACTGACATTGTTAAATCTGTAGAGACATTGGACATGAAGTCGATGGGACCCAATACTTTTGGATTGATGAAGCAGTCCAAGAAAGGGGAAGGTTGTTTATAAGGGCCTTCATGATTTAGTCAAGTTTGGCCGTTTTTCTGAAACCGAGACTGTACCGGTTATAACTCAAGTTGCTGAAGAGCATGTGGCGCCAGCTCAAAGGCGTGCTGCTACACTTGAGATCAGTTTCGATGATGAAGATGAAGAGATAGAACACCGTGAAGCTGATAAAGCTCCGACTGCTGATCAATTGAAAGATTTTGAGACGTTCAAAGAACTACTACAGTCGAGTGTCTTGAAGCCTCTTCAAGCAGTCGCTGTAAATAAAGATGATGATACCCCCGAGGAACCAGCCGCTGATCTCATTCCACGTAAACGAAGAAAGAAAGATCTGAGACCTGGCGTGCTGGTTACTGAAGCTGCAATAACAATAACAACACCAACAACAACAGGCCTATAGCAACAACCACATCAACCTGAGTTGAATGTTTTCGAGACTCATGTTGATCCAAGCCCGTCCACTGCAGAGCCTCAGACTCAAGATCAGATTTTTTATGATATTGCTCGTGAGTTTGAATTTGAGGCTGATTTTCAACATGCTGACGCCCCTTCTGGATCATCCTGCCCAGCCAATCAGGGTCAGTCAAGTTCTGGTTCTTCCGACAAGATTGCTCAGATTCTTGCCATGCAAGAAAAATATTTACATAACAAAGGTAAGGGGGTTGTACTTGAGGATGCTCCTGTTGATGTACAAGCGCTACAACGTCGAGTCTTTGAACTCGAATAAGATTCAGTTGTCAAAGATGTACGCATTCATGAACTGGAAGCTGGTAATTCCAAGAAAGATTCAAAGATCAAAGAGCTCCAGTCCAACATGGGAGAATTAACTGCTATGTACCTGGACCTCCAACAAAAACTCATTCAAAAGTTTGGAGATGAATTTAAGAGCAATGATGATGTAACTTCAACGACACCTCAACTTGATCAAGGTGGCAGTTCCCGTGCTCTTCTAGCTACAAATATAGATGAATCTGAGATGCTGGAACAATACATGTCTGCACCTCTAATTACAAAAGAGAAATCAGATCGAATCCAGAAAAAGAAAAAGCTGCTCGTGATGAAGAACTCAAATCAAAATGTTGAGTCGTTAAATCATCCAAAAAGGTTCATTGTCACCTTTCAAAGGGATTCTCAGATAAATATGGTGATCGTTCTAGAGTTGTGTTGTGGGGTTTTGATGCTGACATAAAAGCGGGCAAAAGACTTCTGGAACTTTCTACGCCGTCAAGTTGACACTGGATTTCCTAATATGAAGACCGCCGAATCATTTTTGAAGAAGGCCAAAGGGGTTAGGGATCCACGAACAGGGAAGACAATGGTAAATGCATGTGGCCTGCCACAAAGAAAGCCACTCATATTCCTGTGCCTGGCGCCATTCCAGATGGTACGTTGGGTAATATAAGGTTCTGGATGTATGATAGTGAGACTGCCACAGTTGTATAAGCTTACAGAAGGGCAAGGGGCAATTCAGATTTGTTGATCCAAGAGACTTGCTAAAGTGTGGGGAGAAAGATATAAAGACCCTCATCACATTTCAAATAATAGCTGACCCAATCTTTGAAACTGCTGCAAAGGAGTTCACCGGTATGGCGGCTTCTATTATCAGAACTAAGTTTTGGGCAGGTGGTCTGAAGGATGCTGACATTGATTACATGGAGCATGATTAATAACAAAGCTACAAACTAATGGGGAGATCGTTGGGCCTACACTTAATGGTTTGTACTTAGTTGGGGTTAGTATTGGGTTTTGTATGTAAACCGAGATCCTTATGGATCTCGGTGGGCTTCGGGCTCTTGTTGGGCTAGTTTGTTGGTTACTCTCTATATAGATCTCATTGTATAGGGTTTGGAGTTGGTTGTTTTGGCCGTTTATTATTGTTAGACGAGTATTGTAATCAAAGTGCTTAAGCACCTGACATTAATAAGAGCGTGTGTTCTGAAGCATTCCCTGTGTTCTTGTTGCTTATTCTTGAATCATCTTGTGTTGGATTTCCGCACCAACATCAAGATTAGTTGATATCATATTGAAAGATCCTCCACGGGACTTACAAAAGGGGTAATATCAAAAGTCTAACCCACGCTTCAATGTATTCTAGCCTAGACGACACTTTGCACAATGAAACAGATAAGGCCTGGACAAATGCCATGCGACAGCTAGGAGGGATGCTTTTTACTGTCTTTAACGAAAGTGTGAAAATACGGTCAACGAGGGTCGCGTCCAAAACTATCCCTCCTAAGGCAACTACATATTTTGCATGATGTGGCTTAGGGATCCCCACAAGGAAGTCTTTCACCCCTCCCGTATCAACCTTGAACTTGATGACCTTGTCTACATGGTGTCATGCCCAAATGAGGGCCTGCAAAGACATGCACTCACCGCACAACCATTGTTTGGAAACCTTTAGAGCATATGCCAACGCAACAAAAAGATCCCAATCCTCAGATACCGCATCCCGCACAACGCATTTCTTTTCATCAGAATATTGGTGTGGCCGCTTTAAATGTGCCAAACGTTATAGGTGTAGCCGCTTTAAATGTGCCACCAACCTTTGGATCCCATTGGACCCAACCAATCCATCTGAGCAACGATGGAATCCTCTAAACGGGCACGACCAAAAACCTTCTAAATAGCCAGTGCCCACCTCCCCCGAGGGTGCTCCATTGACAATCCGAGCCCCGGTCATAACCTCACACAAAAAAAGGCCAATAAACACACTCGAGCTGAGTTTTGGGAGTTAAACCTTGAACTAAGAGGAAAAAGGAGAGCAACCGCCAGTTGCTTTCCCTTCCGTAAACTCAAAAACTCCAATCAATTCACTGAGACATTTTATCGAACACCTGGCGGACATACCCAAACTGAGGATTAAATGCAGATATGGAGGAGATTGGTTGATATTGAGGTTGGAGTGATTGTATGTATGGAGTTCAGTTGCTTATCATATTCCGATCACCGCCCGGTGATGATTAACGGAGGTGATTCCCGTGGATTAAAAATGAAAAATATCTTCGGTTGATGAAGTCAAACTTGCACGTTTGAAATATATTTTATGAGGCAATCCAAAACCGCTTCAAAAAAAAAATTTTCAACGCTCCAAAAACTGCTTTAAAAAATATTTTCAACGCTCCAAAAACCGCTTCAAAAAATATTTAAAAATGAAAACTATGTACTTCAAACAAAAATGAATTATAAGCATTTGTTGATCATTTATAACAAAAGTATAAAACCAATAATATATTTGCCCCAACTCTATGAGATTCTGTCACCAACTAATTGACTGTGTGTTTACGCGCTGGTCTTTTTCTAAGAAAATAAAGATATTAAAAGTAAATTCATTGCCAAGTGAAAATTAGATGATAAAAATTAGTATTCAATACGATTCATACTAGGGTAAAATTCTCAAAAAAGCTCTTTTGAGGAGAGAGAAAAGAAAAGGCCAAAAAATATTCAACTTTCCCAAATTGACCCAAGGAATTTGTACTGAGCTGACACATTGGAAAACGTTTTGACGAGATTGATGAACCATTTAAAAGCTGACACGTGGCAATAATCTGACAAGTCTAACCGTATTTTGGAAAATCTTGGGGGTGTCGTCCAAATTTTTCCATTAAATCTTTTGGTAAAAAGCAGTCTCTCCATAAGATGTTTTTATGTTTCTTACCTGGTCCGTACAAATTCTATTTTTCTTGAGAAAACAGCTTTTTAAATTGTCTTTGCCAGGGCACATTTTGATTGAATTTGTTCCAATGAGATCATATTCACATCTTTTGTAGCTAGTAAGAACAAATGCAGTCTTCTTATATCTTCTTATCATTTCATCTTCTAAAATATTCACAAACTCCGATCTTCCGATCTTCTTATCATTTCATCTCCTTCATTCCAATTCGTTATTCTTAATGAAGTATAAGATAGGAGATCGAGTCGAGGATGCTGATATGGGTCCTCGGTTCTTTGGTTCCTACTACAATGGTAACATAATCTCAATGTTTGGGAATGAATACATTGTTCAATTCTGTACCCTGCTAAAAATGATTTATCCGGGTCTCTTCGGGAGTTTGTGAATGCCGAAAAATACGTCCGGAACCTGCATATGTTGAGGTGAGCAGTTTTCATTTGGGGTGAGACGGTGGATGTTTATGCTAATGACGGTTGGTGGACTAGAAGGATTATTAGCAAAATTGGTGAAAGTGAGTACCTTGTTCATTTTGATAGCACTAACCAAGGCATCACCTACCGTTTTCCTTACATCCGGGTCCATCAAGCGTGGGATGCAACAAATGATGTTTGGGTTTATACTCGTAACTAATGAAATTGTGTGGTATTTCAAGTTTGTGAAATTTGTGTTAGTTGTTTGATGTGTCTTCTTAGTTGTTGAATGCTTCGGTTTTTAAGATTTTATGTTATCGTTATCAAATCTTTGATGCATCGATTGTATTAAGTGTTGTTTGTTTAATGTTATGTGTTTCAATTTAGGTGTTTGATGTAGTTTCAAGTAAAAGAAAATTAAAAATAAATAATAGTAAATAATAATATACAAAGAATAGAAGAACACTAAAATGTTCTTACAAAACTAAAATTACAACAATTAAGTAAATAATAACAGTTAAATTGTAAATAATAATAGTTCATTAGAAAATTTGATACACTACAACACTAAAATTACAACAGGTCCCAAAGAAACATAAACATCAAATTACAACAATAAAATTAAAATTACATTAGTCGATATCCATGTAATCGACACTTTCTTCTTTTGAAGGTTTTTTTTCATCCTCTTGTGTGTTTTTGTTTTCCGCCTTATTCTCTCATTGATCTTCAAGTCCTTAAAGGCTTCTTCCCAAAATGCATTTTCGTCAAAATCATCACCATCCCAAACTGCAAATGGATTGTTGGTTTGAGGGTTATCTACTGGGGGTGAAGCGTTTTCCTGGTCAACGTTGGTTTCATTGAAAGCGTCTATGAAAGTATCTATGGCGTAAAATTTATCAAGATCACGTAAGCCTCTTTTCTTGTTGTTGAATAGCGATTTTGCCATGGGTGAGTTATGACAATTGGGCTTGTGAATACCCTTTCAAGACACTGGAAATGCATATTTAAAGGCTCAAATTCATCGGGCCAGTTACATTCTAGGCCCAAGTTGTTTGGGTCGTTCTAATATGACCCAATGCGGCCTGGGTCATCCAAATAAGCCCTAAGGTCGGCAGACCCGTCCAAAAATTTGTTTTAGTCCCACCATTTGATTAAAAAACAATGATGGCGTCCATATCACTCACATTTGTTGATTTACCTTGGGATCCCCCCACTTCACCTTCCATCACTTTCAACAGATATTTTCCCATTTTCAATTCACCGGGAAAAGGTATTTCAAAATCCCAATTTTGAAATCTTCTTCTTGTTTTATGTTTCTTCCTCTCTTTAAAAACATGTTAGAGCCATCAAAGGAGGATCCCATGGATCTTATTGTATCGGAGGTTGATCCTAACCTGGAAGAGACAAACAAGAATGTTCAGGATAAAAATGGGGACCCTAGGCAGAAAAAGGTATAATATACCCTAATTATGTACTATTAAACCCTAATTTCTTATTATTATAATCTAAAACCCCAAAATGTTGTATGAAACTATTTTAATTTTCAAATGTTATACATGCAGAAAAAATCTGGTCGCACTAGAATTGTTTGGAATGATTTGAAGTTGATTAAAGAAGTCGTAACCCGTAAGTGTTCTGGTTCTATTACTCTTAGTGAACATTGGGACCAACAATGTTTTTGTCACTGGACTAAGGTCAATGCAACTAAGCCGGCGGCCTGTTAATGCATGCTTTTTTAGAATGAGATGAATCTGGTGTAACATTTGATCCTGCAGATGACGGGATATATTTTAATGTTGGTGGTTCACATCCCGTTCGTTTTGGTCCGAAAGAGTTTAATGCATAACGGGTTTTACATTCAGTCCAAATGTGGGTGATTTTGGAGTTGGTAGTAAAAAGTTTTTTGAAAGAATTAAGTTTAGTGGAGAGAAGATTAAGGTTATGAGATTGAAGGAAATCTTAAAAAATAATACATATATGGAACCAATTGATGTTGTTCGTTGTTGTTTACTACTAATGTTTTATTCTTTGTTTTTTGGGGTTCAAAAAGAGAAATATATGGAGAATTGATATGTAGACCTAGTTGAGAATTCAGAATCCTGGAATTCATATCATTGGGCCGTTCTAAATTTGGGATAGACTACAAAAATTATAAGTCCTATGATCGGATCTTTCAATATGATATGAACTATCTCGATGTTAGTGCGGAATCCTAACACAAGATGATTAATCAAGAACACGTAAATCACACCAAGTAGTGCTTTAAAACATACGTATATTAGACGTCAGATGTTTAAGCACTTACAATACTCGTTCAACAATATCAAAGTGAACGGCCAACCAAACCCTATACTAAGATATGCTTTATATAATTAGCATTTACAAGAGGACCAATGACCAAGCCCAACTAAGCTCAAACAGAAATCAACATGATTTCTATATTGCTAGCCCTTCCCAACCAAAATCCATAGAGATTTCGGTATTACATGCTCCAAGCCATAAAGTCCATCTTGTATACTACTTCGACTCTTCTAGATTATTTCTCTTTTGTCTTGATCATGTCATGGTCTTTTGATATGCGTCAGTCTATCCAAATCGTGACCCAACAATCTCCCCCTTATACTAATGCTTTCAAAACTTTCAGAATCTTTTCTCAGACAACTTCATGTGTCTGAAACAACCCATTTAATAAGCATTGATTTTGTGGTTGTTCCTGTACGCATAGGAATCAGTTGGACATACGGACCCAAGTCATGAATGTCCTAGGATTCCCTTGAGCATCAACACATTTGACCTCTTGCCAACTCATGTCTTTACCATCATCTAAGAGCATATCTGGTGTTACAGGTTCGTTGTTGAGTCTTAACTTTCCAAATCTGTTTTGGTTTAGTAAAACACGAAAGAACAGACTTTGGATTTGAACTTGTTGAAATAAAACTCTCAACACTCTTAGCACTGTTTGATTTTGCAAAATTGAATTGCCCTTTACCATGTTTAAAATCATTTGAGTGCAAACCTATCATGTTAACCTTGAAATCTTGAGTGCTCTTCACCTGAACAGTCTTCCAATTCATTGTACGATATAGACACTCTTTCGCCAGATGCCCACCATTCCCACATGCGAAGCACACCTTCATTCTCTGATTTTTCTTTGCTAAGTTCCAATCACCATCAGAAGGTTTAACTCTGGAATTCCCTCCCGTTGATGTTTTAGGTGAGACCCATTTCATCGGCTTAGACCGAGACCTTCCTCTGAATGTAGGCCCTTGATTATTCATATAATAAGGTACGTAGTGTGACACTCTCCAATTTCAGGTTAACTCCGTTAATCCGAACTCCGTTAATTCAAACTTAAGATCACACGAACTATAACGCATATCTCATTACATTTAAACTAGGGTTTAAATGACGCTTGACAATCTACACACAGGTAGTCTTTCAGAATTTCACCGAAACACACGCGAGTCGACTCAAACCGTTGGTGAACAAACGATAAGTAATTGATAGTTATGTGTTAATCTATGTGTTACTTGATATTTATATATATACATATATAACACTAAATTCAAGAAGCAAAAGCCTAGTTTATGCTAGAAATTGATTAACTAGAAGTTCAGGGGGCTAAGTGTAACATAATTAATAATATAAACATATTATTACACAAACCCTAACCCCCTAATCCCTGCATACGATCGTCCCCTTCCCCCCTCCTCTTGGCAGCCATGAACACACACACACACATACAATCTCCTTGCAAGCTTGTTTGAAGAATTAAAGTGGTAGCTAGGTAAATTACATCCTCTCTAGTTTATTCCATTGAGTTAATTGCATGATTAAGCATAATAAACATAAACCCTAGATGTTAAAACTATTTAATGTTGATAGATTATGAGTCTAGAGGGTTGCTTGCATGGTTAATTGTTCATAGGTTAATTGTTTATTGAGTTTTGATGAAAACTGATGCTGGACAGATTATTGAATTCGTGTTTGGACGACTGTAACTTGATGTTAATGTTATGTTTTGATGTGATTGTTGATTCTACAGTATACTAGGTCGAGTCTAGTTTCTGAAAAGTCCGAGTTTGTAATTTTTGGACGTATAAAAGTCTGTTTTTATTATTTTACAAAACTGCTGTGCAAGGCTGATTTGGGAGACCTGCTGTTAGGCGGTTTTGTGACTAAGATATCTCATAAACTACAAGACCAAATAGGTTGGTTCTACTTTTGGAAGAAAATACATTGAGATTGGAAACTAACCCAATTGGTCTTGCATTAATTGGATTTTTCATTTAACAGGAATAACAAATAACATTCTGTTGCGCATGATAATGATTGATGTGTGTTTGCTGTGATGTTTTATTCTTTGTGATAAAACCATATATGATAAAAATATAATAAAAATAGTTTTAGAATCCTAACCCATGTGTGCTTCTGTGATGATTTTTGGTGATTTATTTGACTTGTTAGAATTTATTAATAAGAGTAATCTTGTCGAGTGAAAATCTGCAAGGATAATTTAGTTGCTGTATTATTTAAATTGTCATGAAAAGTGCATAACCGATCGATGTTTGCAATGTTTTGACCAAATTTCCCTTTTAGGGGATAATTTATAGTAATGTAAAATATTAATACTTGACACGTAAGTAGTTGTTCACACATGTAACGTATCACCAACGTGTTTGTATAGTCGCACTTATTTCACAAACGAAACACGAAACGCATCTCATGCATAAGTTGTATGTGTCGAGTCTAGGGACTCGCTCGTAGTTTAAATACTTAGAAAATATCGTTTTTGTTTTTAGAACACTAGTGAGGATTTTCTGTGACGCACACCTTTTTCTCGGATCTTTTTGGTTATCTTCGCAAACAGTGAGTTTCACGGCCCCTTTTACTCTTTTTAACGCTTTTATTTGGGGGAGATAACATACTCCAACGCTGTATATTTTGTTAGTTTTTATATATCACTTGTAAGACTAAGTGGCAAACAAACCAACTAAAGTCCTTCATAACATCGAACCGGTTAATATTTGGATAATAGCGAGTCACTGTTGAGTAGTACTACTGGGTTTGACAAACCCCACCCAACTCTAAACTCGACTGTAGGTCGAGTGGGTGTAATTTTGGCTAACACATTACCATGGTCGTGGTTGACATGGTGGCAAGGCAATTGATAAACAGTCTGCTTCGGTGTCGAACACTTAGTAATACTGGTTTTATAGGCTAGCTACCTATTGATATATAAAATGACTTAACACTATCTGGTAACGCAAACGCAAACGTAAACGCAAACGAAAACGCAAAAGTAAACGCAAACGCAAACACTTTATTTATATAAACCTGTGAACTCACCAACCCTGTGTTGACACTTTTAGTATGTTATTCTCAGGTAGCCGAGGCGGGCGCACGGTATAGGAACATGCATTCGCTAAACACCGTCGCTTGAAAACTTCTTTTAATTTTTATTTTAATAACTTGGGTTTTTAAGTTGTCCTGTGTGGCGCAAACTTTTTGGTTTACAATTTACGCTTCCGCATTTTATTTAAGACCTAATGTCTTGTTGATTTGAAAACTTTAAACATGGTGGTTGATTATAACTAATGATTCCGATCCTGTTAGTTCACACCCTCTGACGGTAAAACTCTGTTAGTGGATTTTGAGGGTGTGACACGTAGAGCCGATGAACACAGTTTCTGGCTATGTGTAACAACCCGGCTAAAGCGGAAACGCCTAATTGTGACGTACAGATTGATCAAAACACATGTGACACTATTAAGTGACAATATTATCATTAATTCATTCCAAAGCATCAAGTATACAAGTTATTTCAAATGAACAAACACAAGGGAAATTATCAAAACAAACATCTTCTTGTTTATTATCTAGATAACCTAACTTCTAGTATCCTCGTCATTTCATTCTCTAATGAAAGTACCTGTAGCATATATATATAATAGAGTCAACTAATTGAATAGTTAGTGAGTTCACACAGTTTAAATAATATCTAAAAACCATACAATTCCATGAAAACTTGTGAAAACACATAAGGGTTCTTTACACTAGAATCAATGATCCATGAGTGTAAAGAATAAATGAAGGTCTTTTCCAGTTGGGATTGTGCACCAACGTACTCAGATCGGAGTCCTTTTTCCACTAGAAACAATGGTCCTGAGTGCAAGGGGGGGGGTATGATCATACTTATCGAAGAAATCCATGCACGTAATATTTGAGCAAGTAACAAGTAAACACACAAGTCCATGTAAAGAATTGTAGTTTGTAAATAGTAAATAAAAGAAAATGAATTGTTGATAGGATATATATGCTACCCCCAAAATAGTTAAAAAATGTAAAAAAAAGGGTGTGTGAGAAACTCACCTTAAAGTTGAAGACAAACTTGAAATAAAAACCAAAAGCGCGTAAATGAAACCAAAGCGATCGAATCTCACGAAACTATAAATAATAACGAAGGTACATAATCAAAGACTAGCTACTGGTATTATAAAGTTAATTAACTTGGTATTAGATATATTGCACTATTTTAATATATATTTTATTATTTTATAGCATTTGATATTATAATATTAGTTTAAACTTGGACGAAATTTTAATGATTAACTATTAATTTACATTATGAGATAAATGCTAAGCTTGGATATGATAAAGGTTACAGAAATATTGGTATTAAAGATATATTTTATTTTGAAAACAAAAGTGTTAACGAGTTATAAAGTTTAACAGACGATAAATAAATATACAAATGTTTTACGAGTTTAAACGAGTCTTGACGAGTTTGAAAGATTGGGTTTTTGGTGACAAAATGATAAATATAGATTATAAATAATTTTATTTAACCTAAAATAATTTTATTTTATTTATTATGATTTATAATAAATAAAGGGTTTAAAAAAATAACAAAAAAAACCTTGCATAACTAGCTAGTTTGTTTGTTATTTTAACCAGAAAAGGTAAATATATAGTACACACTCAAGTTCATCATCTTCCTAATGAAAACCCTAGATTTCTATCCGTTAATCCGTTCCATGTTTGGTCAATTAAGTTTAGGGGTTTTATTAGTCGCTTAAAAACAATACAAATACATGTAATTTTTACCTCTAACTGTGCCGGAATGATGGAGAACAAGACTCGCCGGAAAATAAACTTGGACAAATGATTACGATGGGTTAAGTGTATAATAGATTAAAGTGTTGTTGTGGACGCGTTTAGATGAAGAATTAAGGTTATTTATACTACAAATTGAAGTGTTTAATGTTTAATGATGGTTAATTGGTTTTTAATTTATTCCGGCCGTTCGTCGACGGTTACGGGTTGATTTATATTATATTAGGTGTTATAATAACAAATTAACTGATCATTAATATATTTTGGTCAAGTTCAATCGTCGATATGAGGTTTAATTGGGTTAAAAACGTGTTAAAACGAGGCTAATGAGACTCGCCGGAAGTTGGTCACCGTCGCCGGCCGGTGCTCATCGGAGAAACGTGATGGGGTTACGGGGAGGCTGTTCTTACTTTTGTATTACTAGTTTGCGACTCGTTTAAATATTGACATTAAATATTGGAGATTCGTTATTTGAACAAAAAGACTAGTAATGAATGGATAATAACATAAACCATCGGAAATGTTATATTCATGGTAAACAAATTACAATAATACGTTGAAACAATAAACATGTCTATTTAACGAATACAAATGTATAAAAACGACGAATGTCACATAAGATGAACGAAACGAAAATTAATTAATATATTTATATATATAATATATATGAACGAAACTGAAAATTTAAAATGGGTTGGATTTTCGGGTTAGAAAAGTAACGAATGTTACACTATGTGACCCGGAGTGCCACAATGGTAACACGTTTGCCTTTTAACACCAGCAGCACCAGGTGAACTGTCAACCTTTTTAGGTTTCTTAGCCCATTTTCGACCTTCTTTAACCTTGCAAAGCTTTTCACACAGAACCTCTTCAAGATCATCATTCTGGCTATCACAGTTCTCAATGTCAACATTTTCAGCACATGAAGTAGAGGCAACAAGATTGTTAACACATTGAAGACCAAGCTTGATTTCCTCTAGGGATCTTGATCCAACAGTTTCAGATTGAACCTGTTTACCATATTTCATGTTCTCCTCCCTAGCATCTTCCTCTTCAGTTCCAGGCATACTTGTATAGTTATAATTAAAATGAGGAGGCACATTTTCATATCCTAATCCCTCACACTTCTGACTTCTATACTTTAATTGACACGCAATCATGTTCTTAACCACCTCACTCGAAACATCAAACCTCTTCAAATTGAACTTGGCATTATCAAATTTATTTGTTAATTTTGCTATCTACAACTTGAATGTTTCTAACTCGGCAATTAGTTCAGCAATACGCCTCTTGGCATCTAGGTGGTGACAACATTTTATACTAAAATCTTCTTGAAGTTTACGTATGTCCTGACGTTGTGCATCTATCTTTTCTTTATATAGTTTCTCGTTTTTCTTAAGAGTGTAGTTTTCACATTTGACTCTTTTCATCTCCCTTACCATATTTGAATTTGCTAATGTATTTGAATCTACCTCTGTAGGTGAACTCTTCATGCTTTGAAATACTACTGAAGAGGGAGCAGACTGATTAAGAATACTTCTAAACATTGAGAAGGTTTGTGGAGAATCCATTGAGTAATTAATTTTTTTTATCTAAAAATATGATCGCCAAAATTCTCAAGAAAGATGGCCCCCTTAAAAGAAGTGTCTAGGAAAAATTTCGTTCAAGACAAATTTTCCGATTTTCCCGCCAAAAAATTCACCGAAAATCAGCAAAAAAAATATGTTTGCCAAAATTTTCAAGAATGAAGTCTCACTTATAAGGAGTATTCAGGAAAAATTTCATTCAAGAAAAATTTTCACTTATAAGGAGTCTCACTTATTATTATTATTATTATTTTTTTAACCGAGAACCTGAAGTCTTGACAGAGAACTCAAAAGCTTGACCGAGAACCCTTGACTTTGACCGAGAACTATTAACTTTGACCGAGAACCCGAAAACCGAAAACCGAAAACTCCAAAACCGGAAACTCAAAACCGAAAACCCTAGAAACCGAAAACTAATAATAATTTTTAAAGAAACCGAAAACTCCAATGCCTTAGCCTTCAATTTCAAATCCCGAAAAGATAAATCTTCAAATCTTATTAAAAGGAAACCTGAACAAGATCCCACAATTTATAGAGTTTGATAATCTTTCAAAAATTGAAAGATTTTTACAAACCATGCAGAGAACACCTTTATTTACTTGATCAATTAAGGAAATTTAATCAAATGGTGGCAGAGAACCACTTTGTTGACTTGATCAATTAGGAAACCAAATCAAATTAGTTGAATTCTTTAATTTGAAATTAAAACAGAGATTAAATCAATCTCTTTCCTCCAATAACCAAATCAATACCCCAAAAATCTTAGAACTCTCGATGAACACTAAGAAGAATTCACCAAGAAATCCAGAAATCTTCAAAACCAAAATCCTGAATCGTTGATATCAATCAGGCCTTGAATGGTTCAAAAGGCTCTGATACCAATTGTAAGTCCTATGATCGGATCGTTCAATATGATATCAAATATCTCGATGTTAGTGCGGAATCCTAACACAAGATGATTCAAGATGATTAATCAAGAACACGTAAATCACACCAAGTAGTGCTTCCAAACATACGTATATTAGACGCCAGATGCTTAAGCACTTACAATACTCGTTCAACAATATCAAAATGAACGACCAACCAAACCCTATACTAAGACATGCCTTATATAGTTAGCATTTACAAGAGGCCTAATGATCAAGCCCAACTAAGCCCAAATAGAATGATATCAACATGATTTCTATATTGTTAGCCCTTCCCAACCGAAATAGCCATAAATTCCATCTTGTATAATACTTCGACTCTTCTAGATTATTTCTATTTTGTCTTGATCCTGTCATGGTATTTTGATATGCGTCAGTCTAACCAAATCGTGACCCAACAAAAATGTCTACACAATTGTTTGGAAAAAAGAAATAAACCCAATACTGTGTCAGCATCATCGTACTCTACTGTGGGATTTCTATGACGTTTAAGGTTAGTAATGTGTACACAACTTATTACTCTAAAAAGTAGTTATTTAACTAATGATTGTTATAAATTATTTGATTGTTTTAAATTCTTTGTAGATGTATATCTTTGAATGTCTTCCATATTTCTTATTAAATGGTTGCAACTACATTGAAAAAAATTCCTAGATGCCTTGGCAGGACACAAGAGCGTTCATTTAAAGCAAGTACAGTTGATAAAATTCTTGCCAATTCTGTGAGGGTTAGTTCTTTTTTGTATAGTAATCCCATAATATTTTTGTATTGCTATCATTTATATTAACGACGATTATTTACATTTCAGCCTCCATTTTTTCTGAAATGGATGACTTTTACCGAAGCCGAGAATACACGTTTCAAAGAGTCGTTTAACTAAATAAA
Source organism: Bidens hawaiensis (assembly GCF_021521415.1). Taxonomy (NCBI): domain Eukaryota; kingdom Viridiplantae; phylum Streptophyta; class Magnoliopsida; order Asterales; family Asteraceae; genus Bidens; species Bidens hawaiensis. The sequence goes on along the minus strand of NW_027493263.1, from coordinate 118,829 downwards.
TAAAAAGATGGAGAAGAAAGCGTTTATTCCAAGGCTTAAACAACTAGCCAGTGAAAATGGACATCATGACGTTAACATATTCGACTTTGTTGGAGCCAAACAATCCCACAACTCATCTGACACCAAATCCCACAACCTAATAAAGCTTCTCACAGAAACACCAATGGCAATAAATAGCATTTCAAAACGATTTAAATCATCTCTTAAGATATGAGTGCGAGTTCCAGGATTGGCAAGTTCTAAATTGTGACTGTATATAAGAAGTTTACCAAATGAATTCTCGGAGGAAACAACAAGAAGACTCTCGGCATAAACTTTACCTTTTCAACCTTGTGTAGTATAAATTTGCCATGGATCTTTGACCAAGAATGTTCACAACATCCTTCCCTTTAATGTTTTGTGTGTTGTCCTCAACCAAACCCTTGATGCAATGACCCACCACTTTTTATTAGCATTACGATGATTAGGATGCATTTGCGTCATAGAACATGTATGAACGTCATTAAATGACATTATATTAAATGCTTCAGTATCTTTGATGCTACGTGACCGCAAAAACCATTCACACCCTTCAAGTCTACAACGAACATCTAATCGTTGTTTGTTGGATTTCAAAGTTATAAACTCAAACCCCTCAGTTAGTGCCATAATTCCTAAGTCAAGTTGCAACTCTTCTTTGTTCATAAACACTTTCCTTAAAAAAGGATGTGAAGATGAACAAACTAATTTACGACTGTTTTCTTTCTTTGACTTAGAAGAACTATCTTCAAGAAGTAACAGTGGGTCATAATTCAAATCAATAAACTCTTGAGTATCTACACATCCACTACCACCAAAATCACGATATTCATAAGTTGATATATTCAAATCCGGTACACATTGTTTCTTGGAGACATTCAACTCAACGATAGCATTTGACATACAATCACCATGTTCTCCAACATACATAAACACTATTTCAGAATTGTTCACCTTTTTAGCCCATTTTAAAAAAAGAGACGCGTCATATTCATCTTCTATATCTACGGGATACAAGTACGATGAGAACTTATATGATAATCGTGAAATGTGTGTTACCTTAAACCGAGCTTCAAGTAAACCCAACAACTTCAAATGGTTGATGTTTGAAGCAAGATTGACACATCCCCGTTTACAGTTTATTAGAACATATTCACAGCTTCCATCATTATTGTTTTGCCATTTACAACCATAACAAACTACAATGTTATCAAACTCCATGAAACCTAATTGGAAGAAATAGTTGAAGATGACAATGGAAGATGATGAAGAAGTTAGGGATAATCACAATTATTAGTAATAACTAATAGTTTAATTTAAGAAAGTGGGGTCCAGCTGAAACCTAATTGGAAATATAGTTGGAGTAGACGAATATATTTAAATTCTGTCGGTCTAGACGGAATATCAAAAATCCTATCGTTCTAGACGGGATTTAAACTTTCAAAACTTATACGAACAAAAGATGAGAATATGATCTCCTTGAAACAAATTCATTTAAAATGCGTCTTGGCAGACGCAATTTAAAAAACTCTTTTCTCAAGAAAAATAGAATTTGTATGGACCAGGTAAGAAACATAAAAAAATGTCTGAAGTGATTGTTTTTTAACAAAAGATTTAATGAAAAAAATTTGGACGACACCCCCAAGATTTTCAAAAATACGGTCTGGCTTGTCAGATTATTGCCACGTGTCAGCTCTTAAATGGTTCATCAATCTTGTCGAAATGTTTTCCAATGTGTCGGCTCAGTACAAATTCCTTGGGTCAATTTGGGAAAGTTGAATAATTTTGGGCCTATTTTTCTCTCTCCTCAAAAGGGCTTTTTTGGGAATTTTCCCTGTATACTAGTTATAAATGTCATAAATTACATGATCTATTAAATATGGGTGTCGCCTTGTCGATATGAACATAACATCACCTTATTTTGTGTTTACTGTGTAACTAGTGAGTATTGTTGGTTGTGGTTCCATCACCTCAGTTTTGAACCCCCGCACCCCCTCCTGCCACTCCCAAATATTTTTCACCTTATATATCTTTATTTAATTATTTTCTTATTTATTTTCTAGTTTTAGAACACATATAATACACGAGATGCTTCTAAAATAAAAATAAAAATAAGGTTAAGTAATAGGTACATAACTAAAGGGGAAAAAATTATATACGTGTATATATTTCTACGTATACTATGTGTTAGTGCATAATTTGGTGTCCGTAGCCAATCGAATAAGTTATAGATAATCTAGTCTTTATGTTTAATGTAATATGGCCATTCGCTATGAATTGTATAGCGAATGGATCCATTAGTTACAGACTAGGCTGTTCATTAAGTTATAAGCCCATTCGCTATGGATTGTATAGCGAATGGAGGCCCATTCGTTATGTAATATAACAAATGATGGCTTATCTGTTAAGGTATTACCCATTCTTTATGGAGACATAACAAATGAGGTTAACTTAATGAATGGGAGCTGATGGCCAATATATAGGCAGTTCCTATTCACAATAGGTAGAGATCCGTGCTTAATATATCAAGCTACCATTACCATGCCGGATTCTCTCTAGCTCAAGTTATCCACCATTAACGTAATGAACAATATTTAACGTCTTTGTCTCGTGTTTATAGAATTGATGTATCGTGTTAGCGGCTAGATCTTGGCTTGTAAACGTGTTTTAACAGTGGTTTCAGAGCAGACGGCTACTCTCGATACATCAATCTAAGGTATATTTCAGATCTGAGATGGTGTTCTTCGTGTTCATCGGGGTTTAGTATATTTTGGTCATATTTGGGTCAAATTAAGGCATTATTATTGAACTTAATGGCTGATTCGGGTTCATCAGTTGAATCTGCATCGTCCTGTTGATTTTGATGTTTAATTATGGTGGATTGAAGGTTTCACCACTGATGAAAAAGCTAATGTTTGATTTATTTGGTGTTGAATCAGTGGTTGTTAAGTTAAATTGATGATAGATTAATGATCCTGATGAAAATCCGAATGCCCGTGTTGATTTTCATGGTTAATTATGAAGATTTGAAGATTTCACCATTGTTGAAGTTCAAATCTGCAGTTTCCGGCGATGTGCCTGAATTTTCGGCGGTCTAAATGATTTTTCCAGCGATTCACGCTTTTCCAATGAACAATAACTAACTTAACTACCCATTTGTTAAGTTATTGTAGCCATTCGTGACGGGTGGTTAATGAATGAAGGTCATTCGTTAATGTATGAAGGCCATTCGTTAATATATGAAGGCCATTCGTTATTGTGTTTAACGAATGTGTTTAAGTTATGGGTATAACGAATGTGGGCTCATTCTTTATTAGATCACACGAATATGGGCTCATTCGTTATTGGATAAGATGATTGTGATCCTTAACGTATGGGACCTCATTCGTTCAATAGTTATAATGAATGAAGGTGTTAATTTATAACGAATGTGGTTTCCATTTGTTAAATGTGTAACGAATGTGGATTGATTAATGTAATGCTCATTCATTTCACTGTTCTAACGAATGAGGATGGTAATTTATAACGTATGTGGTCTATTCGTTCAAGGGTAACGAATGAAGATATAAAGTTAACGTATGAGGACACTATGTTAACGAATGAGTGACTAGTTGACGAATGGTGATCAAGATAATGTATGGAGATAACGAATGGTGATCAAGATAATGTATGGAGATAACGAATGAAGACACATTCGGTATTGGTTAAGTTATAAAAAAAAATTATTTTAGAAAAATTATCATAAACGAAATTTTTATGGGATATTCCTAATGTATTGGGTACTCTTCTTGCAAATTTTGACGACATATTTTCGGGACGACTTTTTACACGTATCTACTGGCCGAGGGGGAGACCACATGTAGTTTAAGGAGGAGTTTGCTTGTGAAATTTGAAGATTGTTCAAGACCTTGCTGAATTTGTCAAGAAAATGGGGAGATAAAACTTTAATTTGAGTTTATTTGGCTTGTATCTTCCTACGTTTACAAGGGTTTCTTGAAAAATTAATGCAATTCGAGTGGTAATTCATGATTGCAAAGCTACGTTTGTGTAAGGCCCCGGACCCAGTGCCCTACATTGGTGTTGGATTTACTCATAAACACCGTTTTAAATATCAGAGTTAATTAAAACTTTCGCGGAATAAATAAATGTCAACCATTTCTTACATAAGTCTTAGAATTTAAACAATAATAAACATGTCTTTGCGTTTAAACATCATAAATAAAGTCTTCAGATGCCAGCTTCCTTATTCTTCTGCCATGCGCCCATCTTCAAGCCAGCTGTCTCATCCTACTCACCTGCGTGCATACTAAAAGTCAGCTACGCTGAGTGAGTTCTAGTTAAACAAGCAACATACTATACATTCACATACTTGCATACATACCTGAAGGTATGTACATCTTAACCTGTTCATCATCCTTCCATATACATACTTTCATTCTTTCGTATTTTCTTTCTTTAACATACACAATACATTCATAACTAACCTTACATTATAAAGAGCATTTCGCCGTACATATCGGATATTGTTAGGGTCCGGTAACTCCATCCTTGGATATTATTAGGGTCCGGTTTCCCTTCTTCCTCGGATATTATTAGGGTCTGGTATCCTCCATCCTCAGATATTATCAGGGTCCGGTACCCTCCATCCTAGGATATAATTAGGTTCTGGTACCCTTCCTTCCATGAAACCATACCATCATACATTCATTCTACCACTTTCATTTTTTAAGTACTTTCTAAATCATTTAAACATCATAAATACAACATTTGTAACATATTCACATATCATACATCATTCATAACATATTCACACACCATACACTTACCACTAAAGGTAAGTGTATTAACTAATCATATCGAGTATGCACACAGCCCCGAAAACATAACAAGAAGATGGGGCTAGAAACTCACCTGGATCATGTTTCTTTCTAAGTTAATAGTAACTCTCTTCTTTAACTGGGCTCGACTAACTGTATTACAATTACAAGTATCAATTTAACTAGCCCTATCCATATCATATCTCTAGTTATATAAACCCTCAATGGACAGGGGTCCGGGGGCAGCGCCCCTGGCAGCGGGGTCCAAGGGGCAGAGCCCCTGGCTGGGGTCCAAGGTGCATGATTTGGCGTCAGTATCCGATCGAATAAGTTATAAATACTCTAGTCTTTATGTTTAATGTAATATGGCCATTCGCTATGGATTGCATAGCGAATGGGTACAATCGTTATAGACTAGGCTATTCGTTAAGTTATAAGCTCATTCACTATGGATTGTATAGCGAATGGAGACCCATTTGTTATGTAATATAATGAATGATGCTTCTCCGTTAAGGTATTACCCATTCGTTATGGAGACATAACGAATGAGTTTAATGTAACTAATGGGAGCTGATGGCCTATATACAGGCAGTTCCTATTCACAATAGGTAAAGATCCGTGCTTAATCTATCAAGGTACCATACCATGTTGGATTCTCTCTAGCTTAAGTTATCCACCATAATGTATTCCACCATTAACGTAATGAACAATATTTAACGTATTTGTCTCGTGTTTATAGAATTGATGTATCGTGTTAGCGGCTAGATCTTAGCTAGTAAACGTGTTTCAACACCATGTGTACAAAGAACAAAAAGGTGTTCACTTTAGGAAAACCGGCTATTCATTTGAGGGTAACCCATCCCTTCTCGTCCATGTAAGAGCTCAAAAAAAATTTGTCTTTAACCAAATTATAATAATTGTAGTTAATTAACAAATTCCATAAGACAAAAAAAAAACAAACAAATACAACACGAATTCCATAATACAACTAAAAACAAACTCAACCCTTCAAAATGGTTAAAGAAACTCACTTGTAACAAATCCAACCCTTTTATAAGGTATATAAATATCTCTAGCAACAGGGCTTCTTGGTCCATGGTGACCACACCTTCTACAATACCCATCATTTCTTGCACTTGTTTCAGATCCTTATCTGATATCATCGATAGCATTAGCATGTCGACCACAGTACACACAAAAGATACTTGTTTTAATATGCAAAAGGATGCTCCATGTAAATATGTCACTATTAGCATTGATTCAAAGTAGAGTTTTTAAAAAAAGGCTATAACATTCAACATGGGTTTTGGTCATCAAATAGTGTCCCATTAAGTTTACATAGTCAAGCAAATAACCTGTACTGTTAGGTCTCTTAATAAGTTAAACATGATCAACAAACATTTTGGTATTTTAGTTGATTGGGCTCCTGTATCAACGCACACCTGAATTAGAATAATGCCCATGAAAATGTTGAACACCAAGTTAAATTATAAAAATACCCATGAGCAAAAATGTTACGGGTCAAACCAACCCAACTCGTATGACATGTTTGGACCCGCTACCCTGCCCAATCAGGTTAAATGGGTCGCAAGTTGTCCAATGTGTATTTTCTCTCTTTCGTTTTTTTGTTAAAAGATCTAGAACATCGTCATACAATTATTATTTGTTGAATAAAAAATATTTCCCAATAATTATATAAAAAATAAAAATGAAATATAAATTTTTGCGGGTCAACTTAGCCCGAACTTGTGACATTCGTCATTTTCGGTTTAATTCATATTTGTATTCGTATGGTAAACCCGGCCCGTTTTGTTTTCCGGATCCTTTGATATTAAAAAAATAGTGGCTTTTATGTTACAAACTTGTTTCAAACATGTTGGATCGTGATAACAACCTTTACGACACTTTAAAACACTCTTTTATATATCGGTTAAAAACGACTTAAAATGAACTTCAAGGACCAAACTTGTCAAAAGACCAAAGCTGGAAAACCAACCGCCTTCCCCTGAACACCGCACCGCGCGGCCAGGATAGAGAAAGCTGGTCGCGCGTGGCGGTCATGTACCTACGGTAGTTCAGCTCGTTTTTGTTAGATCTTTTACTTGTTTAACCCCAACCAACCATCTTTAATGCATGTAATCCCACAGGTTGAGATTGGTGGCAACACCCTAATCTTTTCCTTATAAATACCAACCCATTCCCACCCATTTTCAGCTACTATCACTTCAAACACTCTCTCAAATTAGAGTTATAAGCTTCTTTCCAAAGTTCTTGACAGTTTGACAGAAGCTAAACTTTAATTTGAATCCGTTTTTGGCAATTAAATCTTGTATTTTCAGTTTGTTTATGCTATATTACCTCTTCTTTGTTTTCCCTTCTTCAACAATGGTTAAATTAGGTGTTTATGCCATTCTAAGGCAAATTTACATGAAAGGGGGTATTTTTGTCCACTTTTACATTTTGATTCATTTAAGCTTTCTGTTTTTTATTCAATTTCGAGTCTAGTTCAATGTCATCGAGAGGTACATGCGCCTCCCCGTCTGCCAAACACTTTCTGAGATGCGAGACGTGAAAAGTTTGGATGGATCTCTTTAAGCTCTTCCGATAATTCCAACATATAGCTACCTCGTTAACTCGTTTCACAATTCTGAAAGGACCAATGAATCTGGGCTTAGCTTCCCTCTCTCATGAAACCGAATGATGCCCTTCCATGGAGAAACCTTCAACATACTCGGTCACCCTCCTCGAATTCTATAGGCCTCCGCCTTTTATCTACATATGACTTTTGTCTGTCCTGCTCCGCTCTCATAAAAGCTTGATTTTGTTGAGCTTTTCTGTGGTAGCCATCACGACCACCAAACTGCCCCACTGTTTTTGTCCAATCGAACCCCAACAAATATGTCACACCCACAAAATCCACTAACAGAGTTTTACCGTTAGAGGGTGTGAACTAACAGGATCGGAATCATTAGTTATAATCAACCACCATGTTTAATGTTTTCAAACCAACAAGACATTAAGTCTTAATTAAAATGCGGAAGCGTAAATTGTAAACCAAAAAGTTTGCGCCACACAGGACGACTTAAAAACCCAAGTTATTAAGATAAAAATTAAAAGAAGTTTTCAAGCGATGGTGTTTAGCGAATGCATGTTCCCATACCGCGCGCCCGCCTCGGCTACCTGAGAATAACATACTAAAAGTGTCAACACAGGGTTGGTGAGTTCACAGGTTTATATAAATAAAGTGTTTGCGTTTACGTTTGCGTTTACGTTTGCGTTTGCGTTACCAGACAGTGTTAAGTCATTTTATATATCAATAGGTAGCTAACCTATCAACAAGTATTACTAAGTGTTCGACACCGAAGCTAACAGTTTATCAATTGCCTTGCCACCATGTCAACCATGACCATGGTAATGTGTTAGCCAAGATTACACCCACTCGACCTACAGTCGAGTTTAGAGTTGGGTGGGGTTTGTCAAACCCAGTAGTACTACTCAACAGTGACTCGCTATTATCCAAATATTAACTGGTTCGATGTTATGAAGGACTTTAGTTGGTTTGTTTGCCACTTAGCCTTACAAGTGATATATAAAAACTAACAAGATCTATAGCGTTGGAGTATGTTATCTCCCCCAAGTAAAAAACGTTTAAAAAAAAGAGTAAAAAGGGGACGTGAAACTCACTGTTTGCGAATATAACCAAAAAGATCCGAGAAAAAGGTGTGCGTCACAGAAAATCCTCACTAGTGTTCTAAAAACAAAAAAGATATCACTAAGTATTTAAACTACGAGCGAGTCCCTAGACTCGACAAATACAACTTATGCATGAGATGTGTTTCGTGTTTCGTTTGTGAAATAAGTGCGACTCGACAAACACATTGGTGACACGTTACATGTGTAAACAACTACATAAGTATCAAGTACTAACATTGTACATTACTAGTAATTATTCCCCACAAGGGAAATTTAGTCATAAACATAGCATATATCGATCAACAAACACGTTTCATGTATTTTCACATAGTTCAGCAGCTAGTTTTATCAAGACAGAATTCTACTTGGAAAGATTACTCAATTCTACAGATCATAACATATCAATTAATTTACCAAAAATCGTAACAGAAGCACACATGAGCTAGGTTTCCAGAACTATTTTTATTGTATTTTTATTCCACATAGATTTTTCACAATAATCAAAACATTACAGTAAACTCACAGCAGTCAAAATCATGCGCAACAGAATGATATTTGTTATTCCCGTTAAATGGTAAATTCAGTTAATGCAAGACCAATTGGGTTAGATTCTTAACTCAAAATTTTAACTGCCAGAAGTGGAACTAACCCATTTGGTCTTGTAGTTTATGAGATATGATAATTTCAAAACAGCTTAACAGCAGACCCCACAATTCAGACTTGCACTACGTTTTTGTAAAATAATAAAAGTTAACTTTTACACGTCCAAAAATTACAAACTTGGACTTTTTAGAAACTAGACTCATTCTAGTACACCGTAGTGTTAATAATTTTGACCAATTACCACATTAACATTCAGTTACAGTCGTCTAAACATAAATTTAACAATCTGTCCAGTACCAGTTTACATCAAAACTCAACATAACAACAATCTATGCATCATAATCCATGCATATAACACTCTAGACACAAGATTAACCAACCATCCATATCAATTTCACATTACACACATAGTTAGGGTTTTTCTTTAAAGTTTAAAATCAAAGAACAAGTGATTAACAAGCAACAATAACACAACTAGTTATCAATTTCATTAGCAATTCATCATCAACATACAATTAAACCCTAACTCATCTTAATCATCACTTTCAAGGATTAGGGTTTTGATTAACCCATTCAATATCAAAATTAAACACATAGAATGCATAGAGAAGATGTTAATTACCTATCTAGCACCTTAATTCCTTTGATGAAGCTTGGAAAATACTTGTGTGTGTGTGTGTGTTTGCTTTCGGCCGTCCAAAGGGAGAGGGAGAGAGAGCCGATCGATTAAGGGGGAGGGGAGGGAGGTTAGGGTTTTATTAATATTATAATATTAAGCATGTTTCACATAGGTACTCTACTTCTAGTTATTTAATTTCTAGTGTAAACAATAACTCTTGTCTCTTGTGTTTAGTATTTCACATACTTATCAAGTAACATATAGGTTAGTACATACCTATCAAGTATTTATTGTTTTGATATCTGTCGTTTGTTCACCAATGGTTTGAGTTGACTCGTGTGCGTTTCGGTGCAATCCCGAAAGACTACATGTGTAGTGATTGTCATGCGTCATTTAAAACCCTAGTTTAAATGTAATGAGATGTGCGTTATGGATCAAGTGATCTTAAGTTTGAATTGACGGAGTTTGGATTAACGGAGTTAACCTGAAATTGACGAGTGTCACAAAATAGGAGTCCTACACCTCCGCCTGTATAATGTCACGAGTTCCAACGAACCTTAACGATTGGAATTTTGCTGTGCTTGATTGTTTTGGTTTCCCAATCCAAAACTTCGACTGGTTCTTCGATGAAGCGTAGCTGTTCATCAACTTGCAACTCGCCCAGAGGAACTGCTTGGGCTTCATCGGAAAGGCATTTCTTCAAATTGGATACATGGAATACATTGTGTACGTTACTGAGTTCCGTTGGCAAATCCAATCGGTATGCTACCGGACCAACACGTTCAGTTATCCGGTATGGGCCAACGTATTGTGGGTTGAGTTTGTTTGACTTTTCAAAGTGAACTACACCTTTCCAAGGTGAGACTTTGAGTAAAACTTGGTCATCCACTTGAAATTCTAGAGGTTTTTCGGCGCTTGTCGGCGTAACTCTTTTGGCGACCTCGTGCTGCTACCATGCGGTTTCGGATTTAGACAATCTTTTCAGAGGTTTCAAGTACTAATTCTGGACCAGTGATTTGGCTATCTCCCACTTCTGCCCAACAAAGAGGTGATCGACACTTCCCTCCGTACAATGCTTCAAACGACGCTGCTTTAATGCTTGCGTGGTAGCTGTTATTATACGAAAACTCTACCAAGAGCAAGTGGGGTTCCCAACTTTTTCTGAAATCCAACACGCATGCACGCAACATGTCTTCCAAAGTCTGAATGGTGCGTTCACTTTGCCCATCCGTTTGAGGATGGTATGTTGTGCTCATATCAAGTCGGGTGCCTAGTGTGCTCTGTAGTGACTTCCAAAAGTGCAAAGTGAAACGGGAATCTCGATCAGATATGATGGAGACAGGCACTCCGTGTCAAGACACTACTTCTTTCATATAGATGTGAGTCAGTCTTTCCATTTTATCCGATTCCTTGATTGCTAAGAAGTGTGCAGACTTAGTCAACCGGTCAACGATCACCCAGATGGTATCGCATCCTGTCGGTGTTTTGGGTAGTCCCGTGATGAAATCCATGGAAATGTGTTCCCATTTCCATGTTGGGAGTTCCGGTTGCTATAGCAGACCAGATGGTTGCTGATATTCCACTTTGACTCTTTCACAAGTCAAGCATTTTCTCACGTAGGTGGCAATGTCGGCTTTCATGTTTGGCCACCAATAAAGTGCCTTTAGGTCATGGTACATTTTATCTGAGCCAGGGTGAATGGAATATCGGGACTTGTGTGCTTCGTCCATCACTAGAGTTCTCAACTCTCCGTATCGAGGGACCCAAATCCGGTTTTCGAAATATCGGACCCCGTCCGATTTGGTTTCAAGTTGCTTGTTCATGCCCTGCATGAGTTCTGATGGGAGATTATCGTCTTTCAAGGCTTCGAGTTGAGCATCACGAATCTGATCGGGTAAGTTGGCGTGAATCGTGAGTTGTAATGCTCGCACTCGTCTAGGTTTATCGGTTTCTTTTCTGCTGAGAGCATCGGCCACTACATTGGCCTTGCCAGGGTGGTACTTGATGGCACAATCATACTCCTTAAGCAGCTCCACCCAACGACGCTGTCGCATGTTCAGCTCCTTCTGATCGTAGATATGTTGGAGACTCTTGTGGTCGGTGTAAATGGTAAACTTGGTACCGTACAAGTAATGCCTCCATATCTTAAGAGCAAACACCACAGCTCCGAGTTCCAAGTCATGGGTCATGTAGTTCTTCTCATGAATCCATAGTTGTTGAGAGGCATAGGCTATAACCTTCTCGAGTTGCATCAACACGCAACCGAGACCTTGTATCGATGCATCACAATGCACTTCAAAGTTTTCCGTTCCCTCGGGGAGGGCTAGTATAGGGGCGCTACAGATTTTTTGGAAGGCAGATTCCTGCGCGTCACCCCAATTGTACTTAGTACCCTTATGTGTCAATGCGGTGAGTTGTTGAGCAATCTTGGAAAATCCCTCAATAAAACGTCGGTTGTAGCCGGACAGTCCTAGGAATTGTCGCACCTTAGTCGGAGTCTTAGGTGCTTCCCAGTATTTGATGGCCTCTACCTTGCCGGGATCGATATGGATACCATTTCCATTGATCACATGTCCTAAGAAGTGAACCTCGCGAAGCCAAAATTCGCATTTCGAGAGTTTAGCGTACAGTTGTTCCTTCTTCAGTAATTCTAAGATCAACCTCAGGTGTTCTTCGTGGTCGGTCTTGTTCTTGGAGTAGATGAGGATATCATCAATAAAAACAATCACAAACTTGTCGAGGTACGCCTTGCATACTCTGTTTATGAGATCCATGAATACGGCTGGTGCGTTGGTTAAGCCAAAAGGCATAATTGAAAACTCGTAGTGACTGTACCGAGTTCTGAAAGCCGTCTTTGAAATGTCTTCTTCGCGCACTCTTAATTGATGGTAACCAGATCTCAGATCGATCTTCGAGTTGTTACTCGATCCTTGAAGCTGGTCGAAAAGATCATCAATTCGTGGTAGGTAATAACGGTTCTTGACCGTCACCATGTTAAGCTCCCGGTAATCGATGCACATGCGGAAATTTCCGTCTTTCTTTCGAACAAATAAGACAGGGGCTCCCCATGGTGATGAGCTAGGCCAGATGAAACCTTTATCCAACAAGTCTTGTAGTTGAGTGGACAACTCCTGAAGCTCCACCGGCGCGAGCCGATACGGGGCTCGTGCTATGGGTGCAGCACGGGGGCTAAATCGATTTGGAACTCGACTTGTCGAATAGGTGGGAGTCCAGGCAAATCCTCCGGGAAGACTTCCGGAAAATCTCGCACAATCGGTATGTCTTCGATTCGCTTCTCCTCCACGGGTTTCTCGACAATATGAGCTAAAATCGCCGGATGACCCTTTCGTAAATATTTCTGCGCCTTCATGAGGGTGATGACGCTTGTAGTCATGCCGCTCTTCTCGCCCTGTATCGAGATGATTTCGCCCGAAGAGGTAATGATGTGGATTATCTTGTCGTGACATATAATCTCAGCTCTATTCTCGAATAGCCAATCCATGCCGACAATGACATCGAAACTTCCAAGTGTAAAGGGTATGAGGTCGATATCGAAAGTATGACCCGACAGTTTCAACTTACATCCCGCAAGTACATGAGTTGTTTCTATAGACTTACCGTCGGCTAATTCAACAGGAAACTTAGCATCTAACGGGGTTGGAGTTAAGTCTAAAAGTTTACTAAAAGCTTCCGATATAAAACTCCTATCAGCTCCAGTGTCAAACAAAACAGAAGAAAAACAGTCGTTCACAGGAAACTTACCGGTAACCTTCAGATCGTTGCGGGCCTGGCCCGACCCAATAACGAAAGCTCTACCCTTACCACTGCTTCCGCCACTGTTGTTGCCTCCATTGTTCTCATTCTGCTTCAGTTTGGGGCAATCCTTCCTGAAGTGACCCTCTTGACCACACTCGAAGCACCCTTTAGTCGCCGTAGGCTGTTTAGGAGCACCCTTAACCGCTAGGTCTCCCTACAGTCCTTGGCCTGATGACCCAATTTACCGCATCGCAAACACTTGATACGGTCGCATGGGCCAACATGGTGATAGTTGCACTTGTTGCACTTTGGGTACTTTCCATCATAGCCACTCGAACCCTGTCCGCCACCGTTGTTGTTATTGTTGGAACCCTGATTATTGAAGTTCCGAGCGAGTTCGGGTTTACGGTGGTGTTGTTGCTGTGGAGGGTTCGATGACGAGGACCTGGTGTTGTCAAATTTCCTCTTTCCATTACCAGAGTTGTTGTTGTTGTCATTGATTGTGTTATCATGGGTTTTAGAGGTGGAACCTCTAGGTGGTAACGCACCTTGTGCCACTGCTTGGTCTGTTAGCTTGTGGGCTATTCGGATCGCTTGCTGAATCGTAGCCGGTTTGGAAGACGTCACCAAACCCTGAATCTGGGGTACCAAACTATCGATATACATCTCAATTCTCTTACTCGGCGGGTCAACCATCCGCGGGAACATCACTGCTAGCTCATGGGAACGGGTGGTGTAGGCTTCAATCTCGGAACCCACCATTTTCGGCGCCCAAAATTCCGACTCCAACTTCGTGATTTCCTCTCTAGGACAATACTCTTCTCGCATCATATTCTTGAATTCATCCCAGTTCATAGCATTTTCCAAATCCAACCCAAGAATTTGCACATTGGAGTTCCACCAGGTGAGGGCGGAATCTTGCAGTGTTCCAGCAGCAAACTTGACCATGCTGGCTGGTGGACAGTTACACATCTCAAAAGCTGATTCTGCCTTCTCGGCCAAACGTAGGAAACCTATGGCTCCCTCAGTGCCGTTGAACGTATTGGGTTTACAGTCCAGGTAATTCTTGAAGGTACAGACTCCGGCTTGACCTCCGGCTTGATTATGAACATGCTAGAGCTGCCGCCGCATGGTCATTCAGTAGGGTTTGGAGTTGTGCTGCAGTCATGTTCATGTTACCGTGACCACGTCCAGCGTTTCTTCCAGACATCTAGGTGTTATCATCCTGAGATGTCATCGTCTGAGGACACCTCTGAGTGTGCATTCTCCTCAGCCGGCTCTTTCACTGGGCCTTCTTCGGGTTCCTCCTCGGGATCTTCTTCAGGATCCTCTTCCTGTCCTATTGCGTTCGGAGCAATTCGTGCCTCTAGTGTCTCGCAACTAGCTAGAGTTGCTGCTGCAAGGCCTCTTGCACTCCAAACTTGTTCCTGCAAGTCTATGGTCTCTGATTGCATTTTGGTCACTATCTTCATTTGCTGAACATGAGCATCTTGAACTTCCTTCATGTCTTCAGTCAGGTAGGAAATTCTCTCTTGGGCATCGATTCCATTCTCTTTCAATTCTATCACATTTTCTCTAGTCGAGTGCAAAATGTCAACCTCACTCTCTGAATAACAAGCGAGGGTTGTGAAAGCGTGCTCCATCGGGAGTGTCAAGGGTGGTAGCGTTTTGAAGGATGTAAGAGAACCCGGGAGAGGTAGCGGTGGAACTTGCTCACGGTAAACGATCCACTCGATCAGACTCGGGTACCAGCTCCCGTCACCGTTGTCCTCGTACACGTCTCCAGATGGGCGATGTCTCTTCGATGCGGGGGCTACCAGTGTTGGGACTACTCAGGGTGGTGATGAGTTGGGAAGCTGCGGTTCCTTGCCTGGGGCGTGGAACACCGGGTCGGATGATGATGATGGCGTTGACATCCCAACAGGATGATTCGTGTATGGTTTACGCGCGAATGAGTGAATGAGGTAAAGAGAAAGAAAATGAGTAACTAAATATAAATCATATCTATATACTTATATGCAGTGCGTAGGATCATAACTAATGGGTCGTTGCAGTTATAGTCTAGTATGCATGCAATTCTAGTTCGCTATAACCAATGGCTCTGATACCAATCTGTCACACCCTCAAAATCCACTAACGGAGTTTTACCGTCAAAGGGTGTGAACTAACAGGATCGGAATCATTAGTTATAATCAACCACCATGTTTAAAGTTTTCAAACCAACAAAACATTAAGTCTTAATTAAAATGCGGAAGCGTAAATTGTAAACCAAAATGTTTGCGCCACACAGGACGACTTAAAAACCCAAGTTATTAAGATCAAAATTAAAAGAAGTTTTCAAGCGATGGTGTTTAGCGAATGCATGTTCCCATACCGCGCGCCCGCCTCGGCTACCTGAGAATAACATACTAAAAGTGTCAACACAGGGTTGGTGAGTTCACAGGTTTATATAAATAAAGTGTTTGCGTTTACGTTTGCGTTTGCGTTTACGTTTGCGTTTGCGTTACCAGACAGTGTTAAGTCATTTTATATATCAATAGGTAGCTAACCTATCAACAAGTATTACTAAGTGTTCGACACCGAAGCTAACAGTTTATCAATTGCCTTGCCACCATGTCAACCACGACCATGGTAATGTGTTAGCCAAGATTACACCCACTCGACCTACAGTCGAGTTTAGAGTTGGGTGGGGTTTGTCAAACCCTGTAGTACTACTCAACAGTGACTCGCTATTATCCAAATATTAACTGGTTCGATGTTATGAAGGACATTAGTTGGTTTGTTTGCCACTTAGCCTTACAAGTGATATATAAAAACTAACAAGATCTATAGCGTTGGAGTATGTTATCTCCCCCAAGTAAAAAACGTTTAAAAAAAAAGAGTAAAAAGGGGACGTGAAACTCACTGTTTGCGAATATAACCAAAAAGATCCGAGAAAAAGGTGTGCGTCACAGAAAATCCTCACTAGTGTTCTAAAAACAAAAAAGATATTTTCTAAGTATTTAAACTACGAGCGAGTCCCTAGACTCGACACATACAACTTATGCATGAGATGTGTTTCGTGTTTCGTTTGTGAAATAAGTGCGACTCGACAAACACATTGGTGACACGTTACATGTGTAAACAACTACATAAGTATCAAGTACTAACATTGTACATTACTAGTAATTATTCCCCACAAGGGAAATTTAGTCATAAACATAGAAAATATCGATCAACAAACACGTTTCATGTATTTCACATAGTTCAGCAGCTAGTTTTATCAAGACAGAATTCTACTTGGAAAGATTACTCAATTCTATAGATCATAACATATCAATTAATTTACCAAAAATCGTAACAGAAGCACACATGAGCTAGGTTTCCAGAACTATTTTTATTGTATTTTTATTCCACATAGATTTTTCACAATAATCAAAACATTACAGTAAACTCACAGCAGTCAAAATCATGCGCAACAGAATGATATTTGTTATTCCTGTTAAATGGTAAATTCAGTTAATGCAAGACCAATTGGGTTAAATTCTTAACTCAAAATTTTAACTGCCAGAAGTGGAACTACCCATTTGGTCTTGTAGTTTATGAGATATGATAATTTCAAAACAGCTTAACAGCAGACCCCACAATTCAGACTTGCACTACGTTTTTGTAAAATAATAAAAGTTAACTTTTACACGTCCAAAAATTACAAACTTGGACTTTTTAGAAACTAGACTAATCCTAGTACACCGTAGTGTTAATAATTTTGACCAATTACCACATTAACATTCAGTTACAGTCGTCTAAACATAAATTTAACAATCTGTCCAGTACCAGTTTACATCAAAACTCAACATAACAACAATCTATGCATCATAATCCATGCATATAACACTCTAGACACAAGATTAACCAACCATGCATATCAATTTCACATTACACACATAGTTAGGGTTTTTCTTTAAAGTTTAAAATCAAAGAACAAGTGATTAACAAGCAACAATAACACAACTAGTTATCAATTTCATTAGCAATTCATCATCAACATACAATCAAACCCTAACTCATCTTAATCATCACTTTCAAGGATTAGGGTTTTGATTAACCCATTCAATATCAAAATTAAACACATAGAATGCATAGAGAAGATGTTAATTACCTATCTAGCACCTTAATTCCTTTGATGAAGCTAGGAAAATACTTGTGTGTGTGTGTGTGTTTGCTTTCGGCCGTCCAAAGGGAGAGGGAGAGAGAGAGCGGATCGATTAAGGGGGAAGGGAGGGAGGTTAGGGTTTTATTAATATTATAATATTAAGCATGTTTCACATAGGTACCTCTACTTCTAGTTATTTAATTTCTAGTGTAAACAATAACTCTTGTCTCTTGTGTTTAGTATTTCACATACTTATCAAGTAACATATAGGTTAGTACATACCTATCAAGTATTTATTGTTTTGATATCTGTCGTTTGTTCACCAATGGTTTGAGTCGACTCGTGTGCGTTTCGGTGCAATCCCGAAAGACTACATGTGTAGTGATTGTCATGCGTCATTTAAAACCCTAGTTTAAATGTAATGAGATGTGCGTTATAGATCAAGTGATCTCAAGTTTGAATTGACGGAGTTTGGATTAATGGAGTTAACCTGAAATTGACGAGTGTCACAAAATAGGAGTCCTACACCTCCGCCTGTATAATGTCTCAGATGGCGTCATTCAAATAGTGGCATGGTGGCTATTATTATATGAGAATTCAGCTAAAGGAAAATGCAGATCCCAACAATCATCAAAGTCAATCACACAAGCCCTCGACATATCCTCCATGGTCTGAATAGTCCTTTCGGATCGGACCATCCGTTCGCGGGTGATAAGCAGTGCTGGTATGAAGTTAGACGCATATCTTTATCCGACACAATGGACACTGGAACCCCATGCCGAGCTACTATCTCGCGAACAAACAAATCGCCTAACTGCTCTGAATTACAAGTCTCCCTCACAGTTATGAAATGTGCACTCTTAGTCAATATGTCCACCACCACCCAAATAGTATCATACCCTCTCTTAGGTGTACATGGCAATTTAGTTATAATCCATCGTAAGGTGCTCCCATTTCCATACTGGAATGCCTAAAGGTTAGAGTTTCTCATATGGCCTCTGGTGCTCAGCCTTAACCTTCAAACATGTCAAACACTTATTTACATACGGAGTCACATGATACTTCATCGCTGGCCCCCAATAATTCTTCTTAAAATCTTGGTACATCTTTGTCGCGCCCGGATGAATGGAATAATGTGTCTTGTGAGCCTCATCACAAGTCCAACACATCCTCTGACCACCTTCATTATCCTTTTATCTTTATCCTTATCAGAAACATTCGATACCTACGCAGCCTCAGCAATCATTTCAGGCATTATATTATGCAGAACCCGATAAACCACACCCACAACAGCTTACACAAAAACGAACTTACTCCTCAGGATTATCTTTATCTAACACTGGTGAATCCTCCTAACAACTCTAGTCCGTTATGGTTTACCACCACCACGGCTCCCGATATGACCTCCTCTAACTATACTCTGATTAGTCATGCCTTAATCCTACGAAGATAGAATCTTCACGTAATCAACCACAAGTCGTGTTCAGCACATGGAAACTATGGGTAAACTGCAAATAACGTTGATCAAGTGTTATTAATTGTTTACTTTACCTACCGTTCTAAATACTTCTTGTTTATGACTACATTAATATTCTATCCAGCACATCAACAGTTAAAAGAGAAAACATCCTAACATACATTGAAATATAACTGTTACCTCTTGGAGTGCAGCTACCCGCGGTTGGCTTAACAAAAACATTCACGTGGTGGCCACACACACACATACAAATAAAAAAAATCTTAAATCATACAAACTTCCAAGCATAGATTGTAAAAATAACATAAACTATGCAATATCATCCAAAATCTTTAATAGGGTAAAATCTTCATAAAACGTGTATGCTAGCCCAAAACGTAAAACATTTAAAAAGGGGCATCATGAAACTCACTTGATATGGTTCACATAAACATCACAACCGGATCCTCTAGCTAATCACTCACAATCCACAAGCCTGTCAAGTTAACGCACACAACAATCACTAACTTGACCGCAACGACTCGCTCACTCTACGAGACGTCCTAACGTGATTGCGTTGACCCATAGCCTCACCCAATATTCATATTCATTTACATCATCCCCAAAGTGCTTAAATTACCCAAAACTCCCCTTCCAATATAATCACCACCAACGGTTCCTAAACTATGCCTGTCTTACGTTAATTGTGTTGAATTCGTGCGTTAACGAACCGATTAACCAACCACCAACCAAACCAGCCTCATTTTGAGAACAGTTGACATCATTACAGCCTACCCATCAATACTTAACCACCCAAGTCTATGGGGTTTGAAATCTCATCATTTTCCACATTAATTAACAATTAATCGATTTTACGCGCTCTTTCAAACCGTTTAAGGAATCATCAACCAAACCAGCTCCTATAACCAAAAAAATAATTTTTCTACTGTTCTTACACTAACATAAGGCCCCTCAAACTGATCGGGTTGACCATTCCTTCAAATAAATACCCAAATGACAACAATTAATGATTTCATCATTTAAGAACCCTAGAAATCGGTTTTTATCAATTGACCAATCAAAGCAACTCCAATGGTCATGAAGTTTTAGTATGATATTCTAGACATACATGGGAATATTTTGACACCAAAAACTCCAACGTTTGACCTGGGGAAGCATGCCAAATGATTTTAATCCGAATTTGTTCCTAGATCAAGAAACGGATTATTTGACCATCGTAACGACATAGATTATGCAATTAAAGATTATGGAAGTGTAGTACACACCTTGAATGTTCTCTAGGAGCTTGGAATCGATTCAACTTGATAAAAAACGAAGGGTTGGAGCCATTGAGGCTTGCGGCCGCTAGGGTGGGTGGGGGGGGGAGAGTTTAGGTTATAATCTTCCATAAGTAACATCTTTAGCCCTTGCACTTTGTAATTCAATCCTTCTTGCTCCAAAACTAAATGAAATACTTTTTGGACATGCCCATAGATCCCCTAGCCGTCAAGAGAATCCCGAGAAATTAATTTTACAAACTTTACTCTCGCGTCATTTGGTTTACGAGAATTTTTGGGGTGTTACAGTAATCACCCCCCCCCCCTTCTAACGCTTTTATACTTTTGGGGTGGCATGCGTACCATATTCAAACTTACATGTTTTAAGGCCTCGTTATTAAATCCACAATTCTGCATTATGTGTTTATATGAATATTTGCTCATTCTATTGTTTATGCCTCAAGTTGATTATGTGCACGAGTGATTATTTTAATGTTATTGTTGAGCCTCAATAAGTATGATCATACGCACCCCTAACTACTTTAGCCTTGTGCTAGTAGAATAGGGCCTCATTATCCGAGTATTTTGGTAGTTACCAAATAAAAAGGATCCTCAACTATTTACAGTTACAATGGTTGTTGCTATATTCTATTTACACATATGAATTGTGATTGTTGCCTCATTATATACATATTACAAAACTAGTGTATTGCTCACTAACATTCGTGTTGATCAAATCTATTTTATGCATGCTACAGGTTTACTTTTAGGATGCTTATGAAGATTGAAAACTTATCACTTAGATTATACCTTTAGGATACTTTAATGAGTTAGTTATTGTTGTAATTGTTTGTATTTAATATTTGAACAAGTTGTATTTGAGTTATTGAATGAAATAAATGAGTTGAGTAAATATTGTCACTTTAATAGTGTTATTGTATTCTTGAGCAATCTGTTGTGCTCCGACGTGTTTCGCCGCCTTTGGTCTCATGTCATTGAAATTGCCATGTTTATACCTAACCATGCCAACATTTTACTGTTTGTCCTTGATGTTTGAGAAGATACATCAATCACTTCTTTTCTAGGTGTTGACTGTAATAAGAAGCCATAGTGCTCATTGAACAAAATTCATCTCTGTGTTCTTGTTTTTTTATAAATGGCGAGCCACTTTTTGCCCTAGAAATATAACTACTTCTGTCTTTATCTAAGTTTGAAAAAGCCACTTTTTTTCTCAAATCTATTTAGATGCAAAGTTGCAGCAATGGAACACTTTTCACTAATGGCACATGGTAATCTTACATTAATGTTGCCATATCAGATATAATGAATCAAACCAATGTTTAATATAAGCCCTAACCGATTTCTAGTTGTTAGTGGAGTAACTAGCAATAGATAATGAAAAACATCATATATTAAACAAAAACACCAATATAAGCCATAACATATTTTTTGTTCATTTTTCACAAAAATAATCGATAAACTGTAATCAACCCCTAAGATATAATACATAATCGATGTTTAATTCATCTTCAACAAAAATAATTTAGAATCCGTTGTTGAATGGAGAGACTTGATTACCTGGAATATGAAACAAAATCGATCGTCCTAGAAGAGGAAATCAGAAACCCTAAACTAGTTGGGCAATCATAGAGTAAAACACGAATGAATTAATTAGTTTATGAGGCAATAAATGATTCGACAATCATGTTGTTGGGCTAAATCGAATCTTTAAGATCCACCTTCAATAAGATCATGGGAAAAAAGGAGCAGGATTTTGATAGCAAGGGGCATTCTTCAACCGCCAAGTGTCACAATTATTTTACTTTATTAGAACAGACAGATCACAATATTTTCTCACTCACTCACCCACAACACCTTAAATCATTCACTATATTATAAAAACTTCACTAACATAATATAATGAATAGACAGAGGATGCTCTTACAAATTCATATTAGATCAAGATGATTTGTTTAACAAATTAGTTCCATAATTTACTCACATATCTTTTTCCTTGTTCAAAAGATATTAAAACTGTCCAATAATTATAGAAACCTTTGCTATTCCCACTTTGGTGGGGGTGGAAAGGTGGTTTGCATGTTAAATATGAGGTCGGTTCAAACCTCACAATGTACAAATATTTAGTCGTTAAAAAAAATTATAAGAAATTTTGTTGTGTTTTCTATTTAGATGAGTTATTTTTATATTTTACTTAGATGAAAATATAAATTTAGTGATAATAAAGAAATTAGTGGGTTTCAAAAATCTTACTTTCGATATAATTTAGGGTCATTTTAAAATAAACATTAGAATTTTTAGGAAGTATTCTATATATTTATTAACTGAATGCAACTTTAGAAAAATGATAGACACTTTTTTTTGTGTTTGTGGGTATTTCTATTCAATTAATTATTTTGATTACTTTCATATATATATACGTAACCTATTTTTGATAACCTTGGTATTAAAAAATCAATTAACCATTTAAAATATTCTTTACATTTATTTTTACTTGATATCCTAAATAACAAATTATTTTAACCCAAAGATTATAATTTTAGGAGAGAAAAGATGGTCATGAATCAATATGGGATCGGCATGTGGCAACCAGTATTTTCTTTTATTAGTAAAGTAAGAAGCAAGATTGTTTTTTATACTTTTTTCTTTCATATTTTCTATTTTTTGATATATATATTTTTTAATTTTAGTTAATTTAATCTTTATCATTTGTCACACCCCAATTTAAGGCGGAAATGTCGGGGCGCAAAATGATTGTTCACAGCTCACAAGGTACTATCATGCAATTTAATATGCGACAATATTTAATTAATTTATTTTATAACAAATAACATTTAAGTACATCATTTATAAAGAAATTACAAAACAAGATCAAATAATCCTTGAATAAGTTTTAAATCCTAATGGTAATCGCTATGTGCTCTTCACCTTGATAAACAATCCAACCTGATAACATGCAAATAAATGCATACAAAATAGAATAAGTTTGTCAACACGAGATTGAGTGAGAAAATCACCAGTTTTGACACTAACAATAATATATATAAGAAAACTGCAAAATTGTTATTCGTGAGTATAAACAATCAACCATAGCATGTAAATATTGCAATATAATAATGATGTGTGGGCTAAATCGTTGCCATGTGAATCGGCTATTGGTTACCATGATAGAATAATTGAGTTGTCGGTGAAACCATTTTCATGCGATCGGACGCCAGCCACTATGACATGATGTGATTATAATGATGGACCTCTCCGAATGCGATAAAATAAACAAATAAACATATTAACAAATAGCAAATAGTCATTCAATTGATACACAACACAAATATTAACAATTTGCATTTGAGAATATAATATAATATGTAAATTGATAGTTGGTACGCATAAATCCCCAAACATTTGAAAAGAGGTAAAAATAGGGGAGTGATTACTCACCTGATTAGTGGAACAAAACACAAGTGACGATGATGTGATAAAGTTAAACCCTCCGTGATTTACCGACACGGATTCCTAGTTATGATAATATAAGTTAGTGGTAAATGACATAACATGTACAACGAAACTAGGGTTTCGATGTGATTTGAATTATGTTTGTGATTAAAATGTTATTGATCGAACGATTGATTTATATGGTTATTGTTATTGCAAAAATCAAAATTATTGTTTATCATTTAATTACAAAAATCATTGTTTATAAAATGCCATTAGTTATATATGATACAATGAACATGCAGTCGAACATATAAATAATTAGTTTAATATAATTTGAGATATAATTAAAAATAATACATACACACACACACACACACACATACATCTATAATAACAATAAGAAGTTTGTAAAAACGTTCAACGAAAAGAATCATCAATAATGGTTTCGGGTGTTAATAAAATAATGTTGGTTTATTATTAGTATAAACTTATATTACATACACACACACGTATATATATATACACATATATATACGAAAGCTTGTAACGAGATTAATTTTCAAGGAACGTAAACTTAATGGTGTCGGTTAAATAAAATAATGTTTATTTTATATTTAATAATAATTATAAATGAATTTATAAACCTTTTAAAACCATTAAAACAAATAAAATAAAAAAAGAACAAAAACTGGGCTGGCTGGGACTTGAACATGCGCTCCTAGCCAGCTCATTATTGGAACATACACACACCAGCCAACTTGGTTATCATACGAAAACAAAAACTTTAATATGAAAATTGATTTAAACTCCCAAATTGGATTATGAACCCTAGATTGTGAATTGATCAATCCACTTGATGTTTGCTTAATTAACATTAGGGTTAATGTAATACAGATTAAAATGGCCATGATGCTCAGTTTGATTACCTGAAACGATGATGAATTAAGGGCTAAAGACGAAGTACCAGCTGCGGCTAAAGACGCAAACAAACAGACGAGTTAGGACAAATCTTCAAGAAATTAGGGTTAGGGCTTTAGTTCGTGCATATATGAGCATGCTTCCCAAACGTTTAATTGAATCATTATTGTGTATTTATATAGATTTCCCGATTGTATAAAGTCGGTGTTAATAACCAACCAAATGAGTTAAATCTTGATCTTGTTTCCTAATTGTATTGTGAATTAGGCCGGTCGTTAGCATACATATGATCTAAGAAAATCAATTTCATATATAATCCGTCAATTATGATGCAAGAAAATAAACGTGTCATAAAAATTTGAACCAAATACGGGTTGAACTAGGATATGGGTTTGGATTTTAATATAATATTTGAACAGATTTGCAAAAAGGTCCCTCAAGTTCTTGTGGGGATGCAATATGGTTTAAAACTAAAGTTTAGGATAAAATGTGTATATAACTCAAAGTTACTATGGGAAATTAAATAAACAATAATTATAATAACTCGATAAATGCGTTAATTTATTGATTAAATCAAATGAAACGAAAACGGGTCGGGTATTGGTAATTTAATATATTATATGAAAACCTGAGTTGTTACATCATTAATTTTACACGTATTCTGTCTACTTGGGTAGTTGGGTCTATAAAATATATCTTTATATGAGTGATGGTACCGTACCGTTATCGTACCATTACCATGACCAATCGAAACAAATCGATTCCGATCGAACAACATTAGTACCAGTATTGATACTGTCAGTTCCGGTAGCAATATTCATTTTCATAGTTTCCAATTGATATAAAATACGTGTCGATATCCTTTTAACCATTTTACAATTTTATTGTTTGGGTTTTTTCTTTGATTGCTAGAGCAAAGTACTAATGTTGTAACGATTAACGAACCGAATTCCTACCGCGTCTACGCTGAGACGGGTGGGTTCAATTCTATTAGTTAAAGTTTACAATTAAAGATAAAAATATACACGTCATATGAATTATAGATCACAAGAACCTTCGACTTTAAAATTGTTTTCCCATGAAAAGTTTGTTGTTTGGCTTTTTGGGTTACCTTTTCATGACGTGATAAAACTAAGGTTAGATCATCTTCCCCACCAATTTATCCGCTCTGTGTGATATAAAAATAATTATGAAAATGATCAAACAAGAAAAGGTAAGAAAGAATGAAAGAATGAAAGAAAGAAAAAAGTGTCAATACTTGTTATTTTATATTAAAAACATGTTTAGTTGGTTAAGGTAAACGGAATATTCAATTCAATAATAACAAGGCTTTTGCTAGCATACCACAAAATCACTCATATTTTTCTAGAAAAAACACTAAAAAATCATTGTTCTGCTTGTAAACTTACAAATGTTTAAAATTAAGCGTTTTCTAATGTGAAACTTTTTATTTTTTTAATTATTTTTTCAAGATTTACGTAAAGTATTAGGACATTTTGAAGGAAAAAAGTTACTTAATAATAACCAATTTATTCAATAAAAAATTCATGGCAACAAGACTCTAAATGAAACTTAAGCTCTTCATTATGGAGGGGCTTACGTCATCACCACATAAAAAATCATGCTTTGAAGCCTTCTTCATAACGTCTTGATGTGATTTAAAGCCTCTTGAGCGTCCCAATATATATAATATATATGAGAGAGAGTGTGTGAAAATACGAGGGGCCCACAAATTCCTCCAGAAGCGCCCTCGTTGTTTAGCCCCCCCCCCCCCAGCCCTTGTATAGTGTAACTTATTGTTATTTTATTTGAATGATATTGAAATTTAGTTATTATGTTTTATAGCATAACAAAATAGTTTATTTTTAAAGTGTTATAGCCTAATTTTACGAGCTTGAGGCTCAGCTAGTTAAGTGGTGAGCTCCATAAGTGTGACGGTGAACAAGATTTTAACGCCAATTTGATTATCCATACAAACCAACAAAGATGTTCTTTATTTAAATACTAGGTTATTGACTCGTGTATAACACAGGTGGAAATATATAAATCGTGGAGCAATCACATGTAATTTTAAACGATAAAATGATATATATTTGTTGTGACAGAATCATGATATATAGTTGTTAATAATACCAGTACCAAAATAAATTATTATTAAACATAGTTTTCAACCAAAATAGTATTCAATTTACAATTGCTTTTCCCGGTCGTCGAGCCTGATCGACTCGACTCTTTTCCCTCCCCCCCCCCCCCCCCCGGCCTCTCACGAAACCTTCTTCTGTGCTTAGAAACATAATTAAACCTTCAAAATAAAAATTCACAAACTGCTAAACACTACCTTATAAACCACATTTGTAGTTTTATTTGTAATTTTACCTTCATTGTCTATAATATAAGCATTTTAACACTGTCTTTACTCTTCACTCGTGATAAAGCTACATATAGGTGACCATGTGTAAACACCGGTTCTTACAGGTCTATGCCAACTCTTGCTAGTGACTGACCTTGACTTTTGTTATGTTCATTGTAAAACAAACTGTAACTGGATATTTTCTTCGTTTCAATTTGAATGGAAGTTTCTTAACTAAAGGGGTTAAACCACTATGAGTTATATAAGCGCGATAAACAATATTAGTACCTGAAATAACCTTCACTTCGTTAAAACGCCAGTCCAAGTTAATTACTTGTAATCTAGTGTCGTTGCACAAACCGTTCTTCTATTCAATATTCCATAATAACATTATTGGGACACCAACTTTTAAAACCAATCTATAGTTAGGCATTCTTGACATCTTTAAACCATTTAGGAAATCTGGAGAGTGTAATGTTGGATCAAAACCAGGCCCAACACTATCAGACTGATCTATACTATCAGAACTGACGTATTCAACTTCTTTTCTAGAAAAAAAACAATAAAAATCTGCCATTAATGTCTTGGACAACCCCATTTAAAAGTGCAAGTATGGCCATTTCTTAAAAGTATGCAATATCATTAAAATTGTCCAATAATGATGGATATACAAAATCAATCAAATCCGAAATCGGATCAGATGTCTCACCAATCAAAAGATCATCTGGTATATCTATAATGCCTTGGCCGTCATTCTGACCACCAAGTTTTCCTTCACCAAGTTCTAACAGTCATTCTGCAAATCTTCTGGTAGCTTCCATATCTGATGATTGACACCCGACAATTAACCTCATCTTTTTTGTTAACCTAAGCACCTTGCATTTGGACCAAATGTGGGATGAACTAATTGAAGCATTAACAATGTCACTGCGTGATCCAATTTGTACCACTGATAGGATTTGTCTAAAATCACTCCAAATGTTACACAAATAAGTTTAGGTGGTATTATATACCCTAGCATTCTAGGTGGTACTGAAGTGTAATGTTAGTCTTTATATATGTCGCCTATTCTATTCCAATGTAATCAATTTTCAATAATCAATAATATTCGTTGGTTTAACTTGGTATCATAGCCAAGTTATCCCTAAACCCTAACTGCCGCCTCAACTCTAATCAGCATCCCTAAACCCTATTTGCCGCCTCAACTCCAATCGGCTATTTTCTCTGTTCGATCACTGCCCTGTTTCTGTCTTCTCTTCTACAAACGATTGCAATGATCACCCCTTTTTCTACCGCAGAGAAAACAACACATAATTCTCACAAGTTTGCTTTCTCTCTTTCACCAACCAATTATGGGTACTGGAAAACAATGATTCAACCTTTTCTCATCACCAATAACCTTTTTGGCTATGTGGATGGAACGATCAAGTGTCCTCCATCCAAAACTGCTGCTACAACCGATACGGTCTCCATTGACAATCCAAGCTATCTTTATTGGATCTCCAACGATGCACATGTAAGAATGATCATCATATCAACAATTTCTGAGGCAACTTTTCAACATGTTCAAGGTACAACTTCAAGAGAATTATGGCTTGCTCTAGCTCCTGCATATGCACCAAGCAATTCATCTCATGATATACCCTCAAGATTCAACTCTTACGAATCGAACAAAAGGGCGATGAAACCCCGGCCTCATACCTGGCTCGTGCTCAGGAATATGGCAATGCTCTCGCTAACATCAGTGAACCAATGCCTGATAAAGATCTCGTTATGCTTACCATATCCGGCCTCAAACCAGAGTACAACCCACTGAAATCCACTCTGCTTGGTCGTGTCCCTCCGGTAACTTTTGTTGAATTACATGGCCTTTAAATGATCATGATTTCATGTATTCTAGGATGTCACCGGCTGTTCCACAAGCATTCACGGCTGCAACAGCCTCGGACTCACTTATT
The DNA here is from genome assembly GCF_021521415.1 of Bidens hawaiensis. Lineage (NCBI taxonomy): Eukaryota > Viridiplantae > Streptophyta > Magnoliopsida > Asterales > Asteraceae > Bidens > Bidens hawaiensis. The sequence goes on along the minus strand of NW_027493263.1, from coordinate 89,779 downwards.
CGTCCGAATGCGATACAACCAGCCCAACTTCAGTCCCTACAGCAAGCCTTCTCTCAAATTGGTCTTCAATTGAACCCTATGGCTTCACCTATTCCACAGCCACAAGCTTTTTATGCTAATCGAGGCAACCACGACAATCGTCGAGGCAACTATCGTGGTAACAACAGAGGAAATTTTTCACGGAATCGTGATGATAATCGTAGTAGCAACACTAGCAATCGCTCTCAGCAATTCTCTTGGGCATCCACCCAAAATACTGTCTATGGCCATTGTAACAGGTGCGGTATCGGCCATATTCCGTCTCAATGCCCAAATCAGTCAGGTACATCTACTGCCCGTTCACAACCATAGGCTCACTATGCAACATTCTCTGACAATGGTTCTCAATCTGGAGCTTCTTGGTTTCTTGACACCGGCTTCAACAGCCATGTTACATCTGATTTAGCAAGCTTGGATAACTCTGAAGCATACTTTGGTAACGAGTCACTCCATGTTGACGATGGTAATCCTCTTCCCATCTTTCATATCGGTTCTTCTAAAATCTATTCTCCAAACAAAATTCTAAATCTCTCCAATATTTTATATGTTCCTCAAATCACAAAGAATCTTTTGCCTGTTCAACAATTTTGCACTGAAAATGATGTCTTCTTTGAATTTCACTCATCTTTTTTTGTTGTGAAGGACGAGTCTACACGACATACCCTACTCGCGGGTCCAAGTAAAGATGGTTTGTACTCGCTTCGCCTGCCTCAGTTGAAGTCCATTTCGCAATTCTCTTGTACTGCTACCAAAGCTTCCTCAACCATCTGGCACAATCGTCTTGGTCACTCGCATGCTCGTGTTTTTCAGTCAATTGTTTCTGCTTTTTCTTTACCCGTTACAAATAAACTTTGTTCATCTTTATGTACTCCCTATCAATTGGGGAAATCATCTAACTTGTCGTTGAATTATTCTAATTTTCGTAGCAATAATATTTTGGATTTAATCTATTGTGATGTTTGGGGACCTGCCCCCACTTTATCTTGTGATGGCCATCGATACTTTCTTTTATGTGTAAATCATCATACCCGATACATGTGGTATTTTCCACTAGCACAAAAGTCCTCTGTTTACCTTACTATTCAGTCTTTTATCACCATGGTAGAACGTCAATTCAATACCAAACTCAAAAATGTTCAAACTGATTGGGGGGGGGGTGAATTTCGAAGCGTTTCTACCTTGTTCTCTTCCCTTGGCATTGTTCATCGACGCTCGTGTCCACACACAAGCGAACAAAACGGTACTGTTGAACGTCGTCACCCGCCACGTTCTTGAACCGAGTCTTGCCGTTCTAGCCCATTCTCCTATCCCACAACGCTTTTGGCACTTTGCTTTTGAAACGGCCGTCTTCCTAATCAATCGCATGCCCTCTCGCTCTTATTCCAACACATCTCCATATCAAACATATTTTCCATCGACCTCCAAATTACTCGTTTCTTCGCGTATTTGGTTGTCAATGTTTTCCATACCTACGGCCTTACAATCCTCATAAAATGGATTTCCGATCTACTCCATGCATCTTCCTTGGGAATAGTCCTGTCCATCATGGCTATCGTTGTCTTGATTTAGCCAATGATCGTATCTATATAGCTCGTCATGTCCGCTTTAATGAGGACTTCTTCCCGTTTGAACCAAAGCCCAAACCACAATCAACACCAACCCCTGATACATACTATTCCACCTACCCGGATCCTATCCTACCCACTCCTGCCTCCCCTCCTGGATTTACAGCCCAAACGGCAACACAACCCACTCTATCTCCTGTTTTGGCCTCTCCTCAACCGGTTGCCCAATCACCAACTACTACACCATCGACCCAACATGCCCAATCCCCAAGCACTACAGCACCAGCCCAACAAGCCCAATCGGCAGCCCAAACCCAACAGCCGGCCCAACCGACAGCTCCACCTCCTCCTCGTTCCAGGCCTACTAACCTACGACCCAACCCCACTCCCACAAATCGTTACTCTCCCTCTTCATTTCATACCTCAATCAACTCATCTCTTTCCTTTGAGCCGACCTCCTTTACTCTCGCAAACAAATCCCTGGAGTGGCGTAATGCCATGAATGAGGAGTTTACCGCGCTTGCTAAGAATGATACATGATCACTTGTTCCTCATGTTAAAAATGCTAATATTATTGACTCCAAGTGGGTATACAGGTTGAAAAAGGATCAGAACGGAAAGGTGACTAGGTTTAAAGCTCGTCTTGTAGCAAAGGGATATCGTCAACAACCCGGTATAGATTACCAAGAAACTTTCAGTCCAGTGATAAAAGCCACCACTATCCGGGTTCTCCTTTCTTTGGCTGTCACAAATCAGTGGCCCCTACGCCAATTGGATGTTCAAAATGCTTTCTTGCATGGTGATTTGAAGGAGACTGTATACATGCGACAACCAGCCTGGTTCGTTGATAAAGACAAGCCGAATCATGTTTTCCTCCTTCACAAGTCCTTGTATGGACTCAAACAGGCACCCCGCGCCTGGTTTCATCGCCTATCGGGTACTCTTCAGTCCATTGGGTTTAATGGGTCTACAACCGACCCTTCATTATTCATTCTGAAATTGAATGGAACTCTTGTGTATGTGCTCGTCTATGTTGATGATATTATCGTAACCGGCAACAATGTCAACGTCATCAATGATGTTATTGGCAAACTCAGTTCAACCTTTGCGGTGAAAGATTTGGGCCCTCTTCATTATTTTTTGGGCATCGAAATTGTTCCTCATGGGAAAAACATCATCTTGTCTGAACGAAAATACATCTCTGAGCTTATAACCAAGGCTGGTTTAGTGGACTGCAAGTCCGTTCCTTCCCCCATGAGTAGTCCCAACTTCTATCTCTTGGCGACAGTGCATCTTTATTCGATCCGACAAAGTTTCGCCAAACTATGGAGGCTCTCCAATATGTCACTCTATCACGGCCAGACATTACGTACGCGGTAAATAAGGTTGGTCAATACATGCACGCACCCCACAGAAAATCATTGGTTGGCGGTCAAACGAATTCTTCGCTATTTAAAAGGCACTTCCCACTTCGGCCTGTTTATTCGCCATGACTCATCGAGAACTCTTCATGCCTTCACCGATTCCCACTGGTCGAATAGTCTTAAGGCATACTCGGATGCTGACTGGGCTGGGTGTCCGGATGACCGCCGATCCACGAGGGGATTTGCCATCTATCTTGGATACAACTTAATCTCTTGGAATGCACGTAAACAAACGAACCGTTTCACAATCATCGACAGAATCTGAATACAAAGCCCTCGCTGATACCGTTGCTGAGATAACATGGCTTGAAGCTCTTCTCAACGAACTCAGCATCATCAATAAAACCTCTCCGACACTTTGGTGTGATAACCTTGGAGCTACTTATCTCTCAGCCAATCCAGTATTTCATGCCCGAACGAAACACGTGGAAGTTGATTTTTACTTTGTTCGTGAAAAAGTGGCTCAAGGCAAGTTAAACGTTCAGTTCATTTCGACGACAGATCAGATTGCTGATGTTTTCATCAAACCACTGCCATCTCAACGTTTTCTACTTTTGAGGTCCAAGTTGCAGGTCGTTCCCCGCCCTCAACTTGCGAAGGAATGTTAGACAAATAAGTTTAGGTGGTATTATATACCCTAGCATTCTAGGTGGTACTGAAGTGTAATGTTAGTCTTTATATATGTCGCCTATTCTATTCCAATGTAATCAATTTTCAGTAATCAATAATATTCTCTGGTTTAACTAAGAAAAATAACTCCCCCCCCCCCTCAAAAAAAAGATCTTCACAACTGTTACGGTTACCACCTTTTAAAATATATTTTAAAGTCTCATCTAAGGCTTCAAAAGCATGTTTATGTGTCATAGGATCCTCATCTATATAATCAGATCTGTTTCTTCATTAAGTTGCAAATATCTGGATTTCTTGTTATTGAACATGTAGAATCTAATAACAAAACAAAATACATATAAAGATTTGAAATCCTATTAACGCATAAAAATTGAAATATTAACACGTTGGAAATGATACTGAGTGGTGTCTTGCCGTTGACATATCACGTTTCAAAAAATGCATTGTTATGTAACGTTTAAATGGTATACAAAATATATTAAATTGACTAACCGTTTGAATTACTTCTCTTACTGGAAGATGATGATTCAATAATATTTCGCTTATTTGATTTTGAAGACATCTATAATATAGTATAATAAGGTTATCATATAAAAATATGAATAACTTAAAAATTTAGACAATAACAACGTATATAACGTGGCATATGATTGTATTGATATAATAAGGATTTTACTACAAAAAAACCAACATGCATTTGCCAACTCCGAACAAAGAATATGGTTTACTTAAAACGACATTAACAATTAGAAAATCTTTCATTAAAAAAAATTATAGACCACCAAGATTGAATGTTGACATATTGTGTGTTGAATGGAGATGAAAAAAAAAATGTGTAGATTAACTAATATTTAAGTTTTCACAGGTAACATATGGTTGGTAACTTTATGTCAAACCTATGTTATGAAAAGACAAAGCTAATTCTTTGGCAGAAATAATGTTTTGCATTAACAAAAAAATTTGACCAATTTAACTAATTAAATGAGATAGCTGGTTTTGCTCCTCTATCGCCATAATTTGTTTCATAAGGTTCATTTGATTCGGTCAAAACATTGACTAAGTTCATGGGTAATTGGTTAGACTAAATTTCTGAATAAGAAAGAGATTATCATTAATACACAAATTATACATCTTTAACTAATTAGTTACCAAAAACGTGTTTCAAATATTTAACTAACAAATTAATTATAAAAAGATAAGCCTCTAATTTAGGGTAATAAATTGTTTATCTGTTTTTGAATTTGAAATTCTAAGATTCATGGTAATAAATAAACATATTTAGGAAAATGTAATTATGACTTCCTATTATAAAATCATCTCAAAATAAATATTATATGATTTTAACAAAATAAATCATCTACCAAAAGTAAGTTCTGTAAAAAAGATGTTGAAAACATAATTCATAACGTAAGATTTAAACGTGCGAAAATATACGGTACAAGATAAAAAAAAGGTTTTTCAAGTTGGTAAAGCGTACGAATTATAATGCAGTCAAATACATTAAATTATGTCAAACTATATATACTGGGATTTATGGTAACTAAATATATATTTAAAACAACCAATATTGTGCATTCAAAATTATTAGTGTGTCGTGAATTTATATGAAAGAAAAATGTGTTGACAAAAAATATAAACATCTTGATAGTTTAAACAGTAAGAATATACAAAAAGTTTATTGGTAGACATTTGATAACCAAAACCATACATTGATTTAATAAATCTATGTTTTCTAAACATTGTTTGAGTTTTATAAAAACGGAATTACATGTGTTAATACAAATTGCACAATTTTTCCATAAACGGAAAAATTATGAGGGTTTTTATGAGAGTTAGAATTATAACTAGAAGAAAAATAATAATTAAGCCAAAATATAAGCCTCCAGTTTAAATGATTGGAAGACGAATATTAAAATTTTTAACCCGCTAAAAATCTATGTATAATAATAGAAGCATCAAATTCGGGTAATTTTGAGGTCTACTTGTTTCGTTTAATAAAGTTTGTTAATTGAAACTAAAATTTTATTGGACGGATATATATATATATATATATATATATATATATATTGGAAACTAAATGTGAAGTTTGACCTTTTAATATAAAATCAATACATAATAATACTATATAACATCAAACACATAATTTAAAAAAAATATAACATGTAAATGACTTTGTAGTAAATACGTAATTTTTGACTTTGTAATATAAAATTAACCCTATATGATCTTTAATAAAACATATCATGTACCAAAAAAACTTTTTGTAACAAATACATCGAACATATAATTTATAATGTAAGTATTAAACAAAATAAAATATATTGTACCATATAAAACATAGTCAAAATTTTAAATGTAAATAAGAATCATGATGTAATAAAATACATTACCTTATTAAAAAGTAAATATAATTGGATTTATTGTAACTTATAAATTAAAATGGTCGGTATAAATAACAAAATGACAAAATGTATATAATATAGTTTCCTATAATATAGAAACCCATTTTTAATTTACAGCAGGTTTTAGTAGTTATTAATTTTTTACATTTAATATAGTTAATATATTAACCTAATTTGATGGTTACAACACATGACATGATTTCCTAACATAAATCGTGGTACACAAACACCAAAATCCAAAAATTCCAAGCATTTGATGATTTTCATAAACTTAAATATTTTAAAATGATATGAAATTTAAACTTAATACTTTATTTTAATGATAACAGTTCAAATGTAACATAAAAAGGAACATTTGAAGAAGTCATAACACGAAATCAAAAATAATATAAAAGTGACTGAATAAGATAACGAATTGTTGTTTCAAACCGATTCATTATCCTATTCTTCCGTGTCACAAACATCAACTTTTGGCTTCTCATCTTCGATAGCCATGTTCAGATCCTTTCCAAATAGGTCTGCCTTGTTATCCTAAATAACATTGTTAGAAAATAAAAATACAAACAAACTATTAATTTTATAATAATTAACATGTTTGAATAAGGCTTATAATGTAATAAATTAATTACATAAGTAGGAAAAAAAATATCTACCTTACAAAGAAACAAGCCGGATATTGCAAAAGCTGGTGTTACAATGTGAAAATTTTGGGGTGAAGGTAACAATATATATAGATAGGTAATAGGAGCAATATTTTTGGATAGTTAAATAAAAGAGGAATGTAAAATATAAATATTATTATATAAAATAATTATGGATTTTGAAAGCCTTGAAATATGGAACAAATTGAAGAAACTAATGGAAACATAATCAATTGATAAACTAATAACCCTCTAAATTAGCCAAAATTGAGTGCTTATATTATTATAGTTAATTTGTTAGTTACATACTTCAAAAACGGTTTTGATAACTAATTATGCCAAATAATAATAATCACTTTCATATTCATAACATTAGTCAAAAAAATTACCAGTCAATGTTGTTTTGAATTTGAGAAACATAAGTTATGCCAAATAAACAGTTGGTCTTCCTGTAACAGACATTTTTCATAAACTTCCTCTATTATAAGTTAGCTATGTAAAATGAAATATTATTAATCTATACAATTTGTTGATACAATTGATTTCATTTTTGATATGATTTAGTTAATCTATATAAAGTATATAATAATATATATAATGTATATAATTATTTGAATTATAAGTATAAAAAATTATAAAAATTAAAAAATTGATCAAGTTATAAGATATAAATTGTAAAAATTTATAATTTATTTGAATTAATAGTTAAAACAAAGTTTGATCATATAAAAATACGTTAATTTGCATGAATTGTGTAAGTTACATAAATAAATTTGTTATCTTTATTAGTCTTTAGTATACTGGGAAACATTGACTAAAAATTTTACAGAATATAACAATATTCAAAACAAAATTAGTAAATAAAAATAATTAGGTTATTCAACACATTTTATAATAATAAATGATTATTGTAGAAACGTTCATGTTCTTATTTTTTCATTATTTTTAGACAGCATTTATATCTTATTGTAAACATCATAAAACTCAACCAAAACATAATTAAACTCATTCAATAATTAATATCAATCAAGCACAACTCAATCTCTAACTCAGTTGCAAAAGAATTCAAGTTTAAAGTTCAAAATCAAAGAGTTATGAATACTAACAAGAACACAAGGTTTATGAATGTTATACTCAAGTTAGGGCTGAGATTAGTGATAAATATTAACCCTAGTTGTTGTCCACAACCGTCTCTAATGATCTTCTTCTTCCACTAGCCACCACTAGCTTCCAAAACCCTTTTTTCTTTTCTTTTCTTGGCTGCAGATTGCGATCGGAACTATGGGGGCTGCTGATTTCGTGATTTTGTGCTGTTAGGATTCTTATTTTTTTTAACTAACTTAATATATTATGCATAAAAGGCTTGGATCTTGTGGGCTTGGGTCGGGCCTTGAGTTGTAGTCTTCAAAATTGATCAAAAAGGCCCCCAGAGTCTTCAAACTTGAAACTTTTCTCTCTTAAAACTCATAACCTACAATCAATTATCAATCTTTGTAAGATCATGCAAAAAAAAGCCATAACTTTTATTTAATATACTATTAAGCACTTCAAACATGGTAAAAAGGTAAGGAAAGTAATTGTGTTTTACAACACATCATTCCGTTATTTATAATCCTTTAAAAATTGCATTTATATCGGGTTTCTAGCCATTATGGAAAGCGAAACACTATGAAACGACCATTTGACAAAAAAAATTCCGAGAATCGAAGGTGATTTACTTACCTGGGATGGCTGAATTGTAGTGGTCGTTTTCTAGGCCAACAAACCGTGTTATACGTGTCATTACTTTATGTAGTCGAATGCGAGCATTCCGGTCGCCATCCTAATTTTTGGTGTTGAAACAATAGAACCACGGTGGTTCGTGGACTAGAGTTTTGACATGACGTTGTATTCCGGTTTATTATTTTACAATCATTATTTGAGTCGAAAACATGAAAAAGACGCGGCGGTACGTGCACTGTTGAGTCAAGATTTGACTTGGAATGATAAGTAAGTAGAAGGAAGAATGAAATCTTTTCAACCTCCTCAGAAATCGCTAAGTATGAAAAACCGAGCACACTTGGACATCCGAGCAGTGTTTTACTTGGCCGAGCATGATATTTTTCCTATCGGGCAAAGTTAACTTCTTGAAGTCTTCTTAAGTGTTAATCCGAGCAGGGTTCACTTCATCTAGCAAAGGTGTTATTCTAGCCGAGCATAGTTTGCTTACTAGCAAACATTTGGCTAAACCAAGCTCTTGAAGCCAAGTACTTGAAAGATCTAGCAAGGTATTCATTAATAAAACAGTGGTCCGAGCATGCTTGATGAAAGTTGATAAAGAATTATCTTAAGGACTTATCGGGCAAGGTTCAACTCATAGCAAGCTACAGTGTTACCAGCACACTTTGCTTTGCTAATAAGTTATTCTCTAGCAAAAAGTTGAAAGGACCTCTGAAGAACAAGTTTGCTCGTAGGACCATATCGAGCAAAGTTTGCTATGGTCAAGAAGATTGAAGTCTGCTAGGTGAGTATTTTCTTTGAAAATAAAGTCTACCCGGAGAACTGTTCCCGAGCACACTTCAAGGTTACCAGGTCTACTCGTAAAGGACAAAAGGCACGAAACATACTCGGAGAAGACAAATGTCACAAAGTCTTCCCGGAAGACCTGTCTTACACTTAGAATAGTTTTGAATATGCAATTTGTTTATGTGCCAATCATTAGGGTTTCTAGAAAGAATGACAGCTGTCAGGAGGTGTTAGGCCTATAAATAGAATATTTTTGGGCACGCCTCCTACGGATTTTGACAGCAGACACTACACTTTTCAGACCTAAAGGAATATTTCCTGATTAAGTGTGACGGCTGTCATAGGATTGTATTGATAAACTTTCCAAACAAGAAACCCTAATAGATTAACATTTGTATGAATCATTTATATAAATGGAAATCTTTTGAGTGATTGTTTGTGTCTGTTACATTTATTAATCCTTAAGCAACAACTCTGTTTGTTTCTGATTCCGCGTTAACAAACAAATTTCTTTCCCAAATTAGCAACCCGTCATTAACCCTCTTGTCGACACATTTATTGTGTGGGTTATTACTTGATTGTGAGTGTGAGTGATCTATATCCAGGACTGACAAGTGGTATTAGAGCTTGTTCATTGCTATTCGGGTGAAGAAATTGTTGCTGATTGAAGATCTGAAGAAGAAAGATGACGTAAGCAGAACACTGTTTCATTGAAGAATGACGTCAGCTGCTCTGTTCTTCATTTCCTTCTAGATCTACAATTTACCGGGGTTTTCCTTTACTTATTTTGACTAAAGTTTACATCTTTATTGCTTAATCTTGCTCCAATCGAACCAGATATATCAGATCTGAAGACTTGATTCTCATATCTGATTATTTTTAAAATTCGATTTTTTACTCTGTTTTCACTAATTCACTGACCCTGCTTTTCAAAATACCAAAATATTTGGTTTAAAAGAGCAAGAAGTTTCCACTAATAAGATTCCTAGACTCTGTGGACAGGAAAACTTCGCCAAATGGATGGTCTAATTCAAAGATGTTGTGTGCTATAACGATGTAGACATGTGGAATTCGATCAAAAATGGTCCACAAGAAGCTGATGGTGCAAGTTCTACTGCTACTGTACGAGATAGGATGAGAAAAGTGGATGACAGGGCCTTAGCCATGATTAAGCTAGGACTGTCTTGGGAAATACTTACCAAGGTTGCTCATCATACTACAGCTAAGGCTATGTATCTTGAAATGTTCGAGGGGAACATTGAGCTAAAGAACATAAAGAAACAAAGGCTCTAGCAACAGCTTGAGAGATTCAAATACAAGGATGGAGAGAGATTGAAGACAATCCTTGACAGATTTTTGGCTATAGTGAACGACCTAAGAACAACTGACTATGTGATGACCGATTTTGACTTGAACACCAAGTTGCTGAATTCGATGCCGAAGGAGTGGTACACTGCCTGCAAGTTCATCCTACAAAATCCCAACTTTGATCAACTAAAGTTGGATGATGTAATTTGCTTCCTTCTGGTGCTGAGATAGAGATGATCGAAAATGAAATGATCAAAGAAGAAAAGCCATGTTTCCAGGTGTCCAATGCTCTTATTGAACTTATCAAAAACTTGTCTACCAAGAATCAACAACAGATTCCCATCATAGAGGAACCAACCGAACATGGTGTTGATACATCTAAATCATTTGTTGGTGGTAGCTCAAGTCACCAAGGAAACCAATCAAGGTTCAATGTCCAGCTAATTGATGACAATGACTCTGCCTCAATGGCAAGTGGACATGTGCCCTACTCTGGTGGAAACAATGGTCAAACAAATGAAACTCAAGCACTCTTCTCAATGTTCTCTAAGTCCTATAATGCATTTTTGACCAAGAACTTAATCCACACAAGTATCATACAAGATGATTTGGAACAAATAGATGCTGATGACTTTGAGGATATGGATATAAAGTGGCAGACTGCAATGCTTGCACTCAGAAGCAAGAGGTTGTTCAACAGGACTGGTAGATCTCTAGTTTCTAGCCCAAATAAGAGGATTGGGTTTGATAAGTCCAAGGCAATCTGTTACAATTGCCAACAGCTTGGACATTTTTCCAGAGAATGCAACCAACCCAGAAATTTTCAGATGAATCAGTTCCAAAACCAACAGCCTAGAAATCAGCTACAATACCAACAGAATCAGAATCAGGCAAGAAACAACAACTTCAACAACAACAATCCCAACTTCAACAACTATCAACAGCCCCAAATAAATAATCAACAAGTTGTGTCTCAGAATCAAAACTACCAAAGTAACCAATACCCACAAGCTGCTCAAAATAACCTCTACAGAACCAATCAAAATCAACCAAGAAATCATGGGAATGTAGTTGTTGCTGCACAACATGAAGAAAATTTTGATTTGAGTGATCATGCAGATGACATCACAAAGGCTAGTGTTGCTTTTATGGCAAAGATTGAGAATGAGGCTAGAACATCATCTCCTCAGGTACACTCAACCCCTACAACTGATTTACATGAAACAATTAATGCTTTAACTATAAAAGTAGGCAAGCTAGAGGGTGAGTGTTTCAGAAAACAAAGAATCATTAATAGGTATGAAGCAAGTGATATTGTCAATGAAGAGAAGATCATAAGCTTGGAAGATGATTGTGTGAGTAGCTATAGAGCTTAGCAGAGATACATTACTGAAATAGAAGGCTTAAAGAAGATGTTGGTTGATGAGAAGGTGAAGAACACATAGTTACAAGTTGATAATGAATTTCTAAAGAACTTGGTTTCCACATGAAACATTTGTGGTATCTTGAACCAAGTAAAGGAGAAAGATAAGTACAAGGCCGTTCCACCACCATTCAACAACAACTTTTTGCCCAAGGTTGACAAAGAAAAGAGGGATGGATATCTTCAACAATTTAGAGATGTTTTTCAAGACAAAGAGGAATTTGTTGATCTTTATAAGAAAGTTGAAGTGAGTGAAGAATGAGAGTTTGTAGTGAAAGAAGATGTAAGAGAGGACAAGTCAATTGGAGTGCAAGTATCTGAGGATGACTTTGATTCTGATGACCTAAATATGGATGACTTAAGTGACTTGAGTGATCAGATCACTGATGAAGAAATTCAAGCTGCTGAAAGGGGCAGAAGGCAGAAGAAAGCTGAATCAATTGACAAACTACCCAAATTGACTCCAAAGATGATCAAGAAAAATGAAAGGATTAAAAGGGAACATGTGTCTTTTGACATATGTGAAAGATCAATAGTAAGTTATAATGCAGTAATGCCACCAAGCAAGGCTGTTTTGCAAAGAATTAGTGACAACAATAATAAAAGGGTCATTGAAACAACTGGTGGTGACAACTTCATTCCAGTCTACCCAGTTTTCTCAAGCCATGAAGTGTTTGATATTGGGGAAGTTGAGACCATGGAAGAATATGAGAAAAGGCAGTCAAGGCATAAGGGAAACCTAGATGAAGAGCCTATGAATATGAAGAAAATTGTCTTTGTTAAGGGCAAGATTGAAAGACAAGATATCAAGATTGAAGAATTTGTTCCTTTTTCAGTTGACTTTGATGGTCTAAAGACTCAAAAATCACTTGGTGTCAAACCACCTAGACCAAGTGAGAGATTCAGGAAGGCTAGTGATCATGAAAAGTTCAAGGGAAAAGTATGGTGCATGAAATGTGATGAATATGGTCACCACACTGATTCCTGTAATGAAAGGCTCAACTTCAAACCTTTTCATGTTCCAAATGAGACAAAGTTTGGACAAAACTTTGTGCTTTATAAACAATAATATGATGAATACTTGGGAAAGAGAAAGGTGTGTGGAAAGGAGACTATGAGTGAAAATGATCAGAAAGTTGTAAAAAAGGTTAATAAGGAAAAGAAAGTTGATTTGAAACCTAAGGAACCTGTTGCTGAACAAGGTAGAAGAAGCAGATCTCCTAAGAAGTCTGAATCTGTAGTGAAAAAAAACTTTCAACCTTTGAGAATTATTCCCAATCAAGACACAAAATTAGTTAGTATGATGATTTTCAAGGTTCACCAAGTAGTGAAAAGAAAAGAAACAAAGGTGTCTTTCCAAGAAAGAAACCAACTGAGCTAACTGGTGATGAAAATTTTTGGTTGAAACATGGTTATGAACCTCAAGGATTTCTTTGGAAACCTAAGGTTGAAGCTAAAGAGGAGAAGATTGTTGATGTGAGAGAGTATTGAAGCAAGAAGGACTATGTTGTTCAAGAGTGTGACAGTGTAGTGGCTGATTGCCAAAGCACAACTTCATTTGTGAAAACTCCAGGAGAATGTGGATATGAAACAGATAATTCAGATCACATTGAAGTTACACATGAAGATCCTGAACCCATAACACTCACACCCAATGCTTCTACTGAAACTGAAACTAATGATCTGCAAGTTGAGATAGCTTGCACTTCATCATCTAACTAATCACTCTCTTTGTAATGTGCAGGAACAGTCCACTTCACTGAAAGAAGTATGGTATATGGACAGTGGATGTTCTAGGCACATGACTTGTGACAAGAGGTCACTTGTTAACTATGAAGAGAAGTTTGAGGGTCCAGTGGCATTTGGCAGTGATGAGAATGGAGGTAAAATTGTTGGAAAGGGTATCTTGACAAATGGTAAAGTCACATTTGACAACTTTTTCAATGTTTAAGGACTTCAATATAATCTTTTGAACACCCCAGATGTGTGATAAGGGTTATAAAGTTGGTTTTGATGATTCACATTGCTTTATCTTAAGACCTGAATATGTTATACCACCTAATATGATCAAGATGATGGCCCCAAGGAATTGCAATCTATATGAACTTAACATGAAGGATGTTGTTTCAAGGGGTGGCACATGTTTTGTTTCTAAAGCCACTAAAAATGAATCAAAATTGTGGCATAGAAAGTTATGTCATGTCAATCTCAAGAATATGAACAAACTAGTCAAAGGTGAGCATGTCATTGGCTTACCTACTAGAGAGTTCAAATTGGATGATAATTGTGTCTCATGTCAAAAAGGAAAGCATCACAAGTCTTCTCACAAGACTAAACTCATCAACTCAACTGATCAAGTGATTGAAATGCTTCACATGGATCTCTTTGGTCCTGTGAGTGTACCAAGCATTGGGAAGAAAAGATACTGTCTTGTGATCATTGATGATTTCTCAAGATATACTTGGGTTTATTTCCCAAGTACAAAGGATGAGGCTGCTGAGTTAATCATGAACTGTGTAACAAGGGTTGAGAATCAACTGGATAAAAGGGTTAAAGTGATGAGGAGTGACAATGGTAGTGAGTTCAAAAATGGAGTTATTGAAGAATTTTGCGACAACAAAGGAATACTTCAACAATTCTCAGCTCCTATCACTCTTGAGCAGAATGGTGCTGCGGAGAGGAGAAACAAAACACTCATTGAAGAAGCAAAAACCATGCTAGCTGATGCTTATCTACCTGTTACCTTTTGGGTAGAAGCCATTAACACAGCCTGACAGGGTACTGCTTAACAAAAGTCACAACAAAACTCCTTATGAAATTTTCTTAATAGAAAACCATACATCAAGTTCCTCAAGCCTTTTGGATGCAAATGTTCTCTTTTGAACACCAAGGATTAGTTGAACAAGTTTCATGCAAAATCCTAAGATTGTTTCTTTATTAGCTACTCTACACACTCAAAGGCCTATAGAGTATATGTGAAAGATCATTTGAGTGTAATTGAATCATTTGATGTAGTCTTCAATGAAAATCAATTCAACACCGTTGATGGTGCAGCATGACTATTTGATTTAGAGAAATTGATCAAGTCTTTCAAGATCTATCCTAAAGACTATGGTGAATCCTTTTACAAAACCAGTGTGATTGAAGAGTCAAATCAGAAGACATTGGATTTGGAAAGTTGTGGAAAAAGTTTGCAAGTAAAGAAAGTGAATATACATTCATAAAGACCCTCAAGTGCAAACGTTGAGCAAGTGCAAGACAATGATCAAGAGAACAATCAAAATCAAGAACAAGATCAAGCAGATAATAATCAAGACAATCAAGAAGTGCAAGATAATCAAGTTCAAAATGAGGAAGATCCAAGCAACCAAACTGGAGAAGGAGAAACTGCAACTAGGGAAAGGTTTCAAGATTTATTTGAAAGAATGAATCTAGAAAACATTGGTGCATCTACCTCAGGACAGAATAATGAAGAAGCACCTGAAGTTGATAATACAACAACTGATTTGGTCATTGAAGAACCAGATCTCAATGAATCAAATCTTGACACTACCGTGTCTATAGATATGATAGTTCAAACCCTTTATGTTGAAAAGAATCATCCTTCTGAACACATCATTGGAAATATATATGAAAGAGTTACAAGAAGTTATTCTGTATCTGCAAACATTTATTTGTACTCCTGCTTTCTATCCTAAATAGAACCAAAGAAAATTGTTCAAGTACTAAAGGACAACAGTTGGATAGAAGCAATGCAAGAGGAGTTGGCTCAATTCAGAGATCGACAAGTTTGGGAACTAGTAGACAGGCCAAGAAACAGATATGCAATTGGAACCAAATGGGTTTTCAGAAATAAAGGGATGAAAGGGGAATAGTGATTAAGAATAAAGCTAGACTTGTAGCTTTGGGATGCCTACAAGAAGAAGGGATTGACTTTGAGAAAGTCTTTGCAGCAGTTGCATGACTTGAAGCAATAAGAATTTTCTTAGCTTATGCTGCCTCAAAGAATATAAGTGTATTCCAACTTGATGTCAAATCTGCATTCCTAAATGGAAATATAGAAGAAGAGGTGTATGTTTCTCAACCACCTGGTTTTGAGGACCCTATTTATCCTAACATGATGTATAAGCTAAACAAAGCCCTGTATGGACTTCATCAGGCTCCTAGAGCTTGGTATGATGAACTGTCAAATCACCTACTTGAAAATGGTTTCCAAAGGGGAGCTATTGACAAGACCCTCTTTTACAAGAAGAAAGAAGAGATTTTCTCCTATTGCAAGTCTATGTGGATGACATTATTTTTGGGTCAACCAATGAACAGATGTGTATGAAGTTTGAAGAGGTAACGAAGTCCAAGTATAGTATGAGCTCAATGGGAGATATGAACTTCTTCCTTGGATTACAAGTTCAGCAGAAGGCTAATGGGATCTTCATCTACCAGTCTAAGTATGTACAGGACATACTAGATAAATTCAAGTGTAATGATCTGAAGACAGCTTCAACTCCTATGGATTCAAAAGAAAAGATGGTAGTTGATGAAAAGGGGGAGCCAGTGGATGACCATGAATACATAGAAAAAATTGGATCACTGATGTATCTAACTGCTTCAAGGCCTGATATCATGTTTGTTGTATGTGTCTGTGCTAGATTCCAGTCAAGTCCTAAGGTCTCTCACATGAATGCAGTCAAGAGGATCTTTAGATATTTGAAGGGAAGACCTGATCTGGGAATTCGGTATCCAAAGAACCAGTCATTTGATCTAATTGCCTACACAGATAGTGACTATGATGGCTGCAATATGAGCAGGAAGTCCACTTCAGGAGGGTGTCAATTTTTGGGTGATAGATTGGTGTCATGGCAATGCAAGAAGCAGACAACAGTGTTAATCTCAACTGCAGAAGCTGAATATATTGCTGCATCTGCCTGCTGTGCACAAGTCCTCTGGATTCAGAACCAAATGCTGGATTATGGTTTGAATTTTCTAAACACCCCTATTTGCATTGATAATACTGCTGCATCTTTTATTGTTAAGAATCCTGTGCAACATTTCAAGACCAAGCACATTGAAATCAGACATCACTTCATAAGAGATTGTAGTGAAAAAGATTTAATTGAGATAAAAAGGGTTGATACAAGTGATAATTTGGCTGACCTATTAACAAAACCACTTGATAGAACCAGGTTTAACTTTCTTCTGAAAGCCCTAGGGATGATCAACTCTAATGAAGTCTGATTTATGATGTGTGCTTGTTGAGCAAACTAACTATCTTTTCAAAGTCTTAATGAATGTTATTTGTGTATGTGTTTGAATATGATGTTTTTTCTTGAATGTTAACTTATATGTGCTTATTTGACTATCTATGCAAAATTAGGTATCTTTGATACTTATGCTTGTTTATCAGTTGATATGTGAATGATGTCATGATAAATGATTCTGAAGTGAAATACTTGATTATGCATGCTTATCTGACATCTTTGATTAAATGTTTGAATATGTGTGTTATATGATCAGATGATGTTATTAGGATAGGATAGACTATGCATCTTTGTAATGTCTGCTTGTTATGATAATGTCATTGTTAATTAAGATTTGAATATGTTACAACTGTTTGTGTCAAAATGTGTTTTTATGTCAAATTTAAATTTTCAAATGAATTTTGCATAATCACAAAATTTTGATCAAAACATGAGCAAGTTGTTTATGGTGTTGAGATATGATAAGACTATTCAGTTCAAGCTTTAGAGAAGCTTAAAAGGATTTTCAATGGAAAGTCTTAAAAGAATTACTTTTGCTAAAAATTATGTCATTTGCCCAAGTCTGAGGAGCATATACTTGTATACGTTTGATCCTATCATCTACTTGTAGATTTGAAAGGATAGCCATTAGTTCAAAGACTGAAAGCATTTGTGGCAATTGTAATTTATTCTTTCGCTTAAAATTATGCCATTGACTCTAAGCCAAAAGGACATATACTTATGTGTGTGTTTGATCCTGTTGTTTACCTATAGATAGACAAGATAGCCATTAACCTGGAAGCGAAGAGTACTTGGGGTGATTGAATCTGTTAAAAGTGGGAAATGATAGTACATTGACTACATAGCCAATCATATGGATTTAATAGGCTAAAAAGGCACTTAGTAGAGTCATTAACATGTATGGTTGCTTTCCCATGATGTGTAAAATCTAAGGTGATATAAACATAAAGAAACTGCTAAGATTTATGTGGAGTTACATTGTTGTCTATGCATTTTCCAAGATAAATCTTTCCGAATGATAGACATATTTGGTACCCAAAATTAAGTATCTTATTAAGAATGACAAAGAACAAATGTGAACAAAATTACTTTAAATATTTAATCAACCAAAAGTTGATAAATGTTCACAAGCTTTTGAGAAAAATACAAACATGAGGGTTAATACCAGAACTATAGGGGTGGAGGCAATAATATAAGTCCTTTAACATCCCGAATGAAAGGCTTGTTAATTTAAACTGTAAGTCCAACGTTCAACCTCAAATATGTTTGCAAATTTGAAATGAAAAATCAAATAAATAAGTTTTGTCATTAAAAGTTTTTAAACCAAATCCAATGGGTCAAAGTCAAATCGGGGTGATCTAGAGAAAGCCAAATAAGCCTTGAGAATAGATATGGAGCATCAGAAAACAATATGTGTTATCCATTAAGTATTATGCATCCTAATTGAACATTAATCATATCACCAAGGAAATAAAATTCATGCTAAGGTCAAACGTACTGTTAACCTATCTATATTGTCATAATAATGCTGAGAATGAAGTATTGAGAAAGCTGCTTAGTCAATATGATCCCATACTTGAGATCTTTTCAGAAAAAGAAGGAAATTGTTTTGAAAGGAAACATGACTGAAATTTGATCTCTAAATGCACCATTTGCTCTTAAACAACGATCTTTAATGAAAAATATGGTTGATAATTGGTTTAAGTCAAAAAGAGTTGTATTTTACCTTCAAAAAGGTTGAATATGTATTTTCGGATAAGGTTTGAAGGTTTATAACCCTTCCGAGCATACTTAGACATTTTGGTCTAAGTTCATGATTTTCGAGCATACTTTGAAGTTTTTATACTTTTCGGGTAGAGTTTACTATTTTATTTGAAATTTTACTCTTTCGAGCAGGCTTGATATCTAACTATGTGTGAATATGTTTTCTAGCAAGCTTTAACAAGTTCAAGTTTTTCGAACACACTTAACTGTTTGAAAGATATTTCTTGATTCTAGCAAGCTTTTCATCTTAAATGTTGTATATGATAATTCTAGCATGCTTTTATTTAGTTTGTATTGCCTAGCAGACCTTACCAATTGGTTTATAAATGCAACTGTTTACTAGCAAGCTATTTGATATGTTACTATTCACTAGCAAGCTTTGTGATCTTTAAACTTTCTAGCAAACTTAACTGCTTCACAAAATGTTAGTCAGTCGAGCAAGCTTTGTGAATGAATAGATTACTTCCAGCAAGCTCTAAAGTATTTTAAAATATCTAGCACACTTATGTGATTGTTGACTGTTTGAATTTATTCTAGCAAGCTTTGTGATTTTAAGTGTATGCTTGAATTTGTCTTCGAGTAAGCTGTAAATTCTAGCACACTTGATGATTATTGTGAATATGTTTATTTGAAATTACAAGTGTTTTCGGGCAACCCTAGTTTCTCGGGCACACTTTATGCTTCAAGCACACTTTGAAATCCTCAAGTGTACTCTTAACATACTTGGTAATTTCTTACTTTTGCTTTTCGTGTACACTTTATGACTAGAACTCACGTCTAGCACATTTTGCTTACTGAACAACTGCCTCGAGCACACTATGTGTAACAGTTTACTTAACTGATTATTTGCTAACTGTTTATACATTTTCGGTTAAGGTTTGTGATAGGTTGAGTTATTCGAGTAAGGTAAGTAATTAGAAGTATATTCGGGTATCTTAGTTGAGTCCTAACAAGGTTGCCTACTTGATGTTTTATACTTGTTTATTTAACATGTGATTCAGTTCTCAAGCAATCTTGTATTTCGAGTAAGCTTCCTTCATTTTAATTTACTTTTAAAAACTTAATAATGTGTACCAACAATGAAACGAGCAAGCTTTGTGAAAGTGAAATATACCTAGCAAGCTTTGTAAAATCTGACTTTTCCGAGCACGACTTGCTATATATGATTTATCGAGTAAGGTTTTAAATGTTAATATTTTTAATGGATAATAGTAGTATGACAGCTATTAACTCACTAAATGACAAAAAACATTTAAAACCCACTTTCAAAAAGGTATAAGAGAGGAGTTAGAGAAATGTTTTTACACATTCACCTCTCTCTCCTTCCACTTTCAAAAAGATTATGATGTTTACAGTTGAATGATGATAGTCCCAACCCTATCTACCTTACAACAGAACATCTACTAAAGGTGTTTGTACAAACAATGGGCTATCAGGGAACTGTATATGAAGGGCAATTCCGGAAAGGAATGTTCCCCAATATATACAAGTTTTTAATACACCATATCATTCATGGCTTCACTCCAAGAAAGGGCTCATGGAATCTTATGAGTCGGGATCTGGCAAATGCCAGCTGTATTATTCAATCAACCATTCAATTTCTCTAAGATGATCTTTGAAAGAATGGTAAGCAACTAGAAAAAGTCAAACAAAAATTTTTTTGGTCTATCCAAGGTTCCTACATATTATTTTCAACCAAGAACTGGAAGGATTGCCTACTGTTGGAACAACCCATGTGTTGCAAAATCCAGATACCTACAGGCGAATTGAGAATTTGGCCAGTATAAGAAAGTTTAATCCTGAAGAGGTGTTTGATATTGCACCATGGCTATTAGTTGAAGGTTTTGAAGTGGTTCTTATTCCTGAGTTGATCTCAGAGGAGGATGAGCAGGATGGTGAAAGTGAGGATGAGGGAGATGATGGGGATGATGATTCAAATGATGATAATGATGAGGATGGCAATGATGATGTTGGTAATGAAGAAGGAGGTGATGCTAATTTTGATGATATAATACAACCTCAGGGGGAGTCTCAAATTATACCTACACCACCAACAACACCCATTGACACACCACCACAAACACCACCTTACCCACCATCACCAATTGATCAAACCCCACCACAAACACCACCTTCCTCTCCAACACCAAATGACCAAATCACCCAACCCCACCCACTCAAACACCTACCTTAACCCAAACCCCACCTCAAACCACAACCCAACCTTTAACTGAATTAATTATACAATTTGAGCTTACCCATGAACCTTATATACAAGAATCCCTACCCACGCATCTACATACATTTACATCCACACCTATTACATCCCCACCCCAGAACTAAACCACAAATCCTTTGCCAGAACTATTTCCTATCACACCACCTACTATCCCTCCACATATTTCCAATCTTTACCAAAGAAATTTTGATTTGATAATTGAAGCAGTGAAGTTGAGAAATGAAAATGATGAGCTGAAAAAGGAGAACGAGGAGTTGAAAGCTCAGTTGGCCCTAGCACAATCACGAATTCAAACCCTGGAGTAGGAGGTTGAGAAGACCTCAGCTGCCCTAAAACAGGGGGATCATTTCTAAGTACAATATAAGGATCCATGTTTCGATAAGTTATCAAAGTATTTCTATCTTTCAAGAACATGAATCGATCATGAATGATTTCCAATATAATGACAATCACCAACTTTGAATTGTTAAATTAAGATGGTGAAACATTTCTCATCAAAAGATAATTGCAAGATAACCATGTACTTTACTAGACTAAACCACATGTTTTGTATATAATTATCAAGTAAAACAAAACTTCTTCATAGATATTAGATAGTAAATGGAGTTTAGCTCATGATGAGCATAGTTGTAAACATTAGAATAGATGATGATAACAAACACATGATTAAATTAGAACAATCTAACCAAATGTAGATGAATCTTCCTTCATAATGATGATGATGATGGTTGATGATGATGACCTCCAAGCCTTCAAACTCTTCACTAGATCTTTAATATGAGTGTTAGTGGGTGTTTTTATAAGTGAAAACCGTATAGAACTCTCTTCAAGGCACACCAAATGAGTACAATATGAGCCTCTATTTATAGGCAGTTTGGAGTGAGAAGCACGGCCCCGTGCCTTGGTGGGCACGCCCCCGTGCTTTTTATGACATATGCTGAATTTATTTTGTTTTTTTCTTGAAGGTGACCACGGCCCCGTGGTCAAGGGGCATGGCCCCGTGCTTTTGTTCCTAGTTTTTGTCTTTTCTTGTATATTTTTGTCTTTTCTGGTGCTCAGAAGCATGGGGCGTGTTTCTTGAGGCATGGGGGCTTGTTTCTTGCTTTATCTTGTGTTTTATTCCGTTTTTCTTGGTCTTTTTGCTTGTTTCTGCGTTTGGGGCTTGGCTTCATCTGAAATTATATTTTATTATGATAAGTAGCCTTCTGTGCTATGTTATTTGATAGAAATAGCAGTTTTTAGAGATTATTTGACGCTAAAAAGATGTATAATTTTATGTACATCACCTCCTTATTCTTTTAACCAACTTTTTAAACTTCGACATGTTCCGAATGGAGATTGAGTATGGTTCATGTTTTTGTTTTTCACAATCAAAGTGCAATGGTGGAAAGACCGAATCACCAACCACCTCATGGCTCTCCTCACAAGGCTCCTTCTTGACCCTCACACTTGGCTCGTTATATAGTAAATCTTCGAGCAAATTCCAATCACCAAATGGGTCAAACTCTCCATCATCCATCACTGTAAAATCCACAAACTCGTCACCAAATTCACCCCTAAGTTCGTCTTCCCACGAGGGAAAATACTCCTTTGACCGTTTTTCCATCCCCACATCTTCAAATTCAATAATCGGCTCACTAAGTTGTGATTGACTCATTAAACCAAGCCGAATTCCATCTAAAGCTTCTTGGGTTGGAAATGGGGCATTTGGATTTGTATCATGGATGATATGTAACCAATCAAACATTACCTCATCCGAATCTAGTATTTGTTTAATGAATTCACCGAATGAGTTTTTATAACGCAGAAGATTCCCCCTTAAATCAAACATCAAACGTAACTGAGGTTTCACTCGATTTTTCTTTTTGCAATCCAGAATCCACTTTATCTCCATCTGCCAAATGGAGTAACGTTTTTGTTCTTTGACTCCATTCCCGTAAGTTTCCATAACTACACACTTAAACAAAAATGAATCACGGGCACCAAATAGTAGTAGAAGAAAATTAATTAAAACTAAAATTAAACTATTTAAAAGAAAACTAAAATAAACTATACTAATCTAAATATATCTACAAAACTATAAAAAGCAAGTCCTCAACTCGGGTTGTTCTCCAATAGCCTCAAACCGTGTCCCCGGCAACGGCGCCAAAAACTTGATGTGAGAAAATGTATCTATGAAAACTACTACTCACAACTAAGCTTAAAATTAAAACGGATTATACCAACTTAAGTTCACGCAACATGCAAGTGTACCGATCGTATGTAGTAAAAACTAAGGAAGTCCGAGTATCGAACACAAAGACACGTGAGGCGGCTCAGTTTGCTAACCATACTCTAGTCCTGCCTAAATAATATATTTTTTTAACTTATATATCTAAACTAACTTAACTTAACTAACGGTGAAACTTAGCGAAACTAACTGGAAACTTAACGGGATTTAACGATAATAAGAAAACGAATCACCTAGGTAAGATGACTTAACGGGTATAGGATGGCTCAGGTGCTAACAAGTGCTTGAAACTGGCTTCTAAAGATGAACTAATATAGATGTAATTAAGGCAACTGGGTCCCTACAGTCAGTTTTACCAGAAAACCCTAACAACGTCTATTTAGCGTTTAACTTACGGTTGTTTATTTACTTACCCAAATGATTTATTACTTGGTCCGTATCAAAATCACAATCCTCACTAAGGCTCGAGATAATTACAATCCTAGGAAGAGAGGGGTAATTCAATAATAAGGATAAAATAACTCAACTTACAAACTAACCTAGTCGATAGCTTGAAAACCGCACGTGGTCTCGCAACGGGTAACTAAATCAACTAAAGCAGAAAGATAAGCTAACCCCTAAGTTTTTGGTCCAACTCAAAGAGGATGATCCTACTGACCTAAATGATTCAAGAAACAAAAACCCTAATGGCACGCGTCTACCACAATCAATCAACACACTCAGTATTAGCCGAACTAGCAATTAACGACTACACGAAACAAATTCAGGCAATAATCAACTACTCGGGGCTCATGCAACCTAAAATACATCTAATGGAAGCAAGTTTCATGGAATAATATTACAAATTATGAACTTTACAATAACTAAACAATCAAACACAATATTAGCACCCGAAAATTGATAAACCAACCATTAAACATCAAACCTAGGTGATTCTAACCAATCTAGCCAATCATAATCAATGAACGGTAGAAAATATATATATATATATATATATATATATATATATATATAAGTGATGAACATGTTCATATAAATTTGATTACAAAAGTTTTGAATGATTCAAAACCAAAAACGAACTTAAAGTCGTAAAATAATCAAAACCGACAACCGAAGGATAAAAGATAGAACCGTAAGCTTGTCCTCCTTGGTTTCTCTCCTAGAACAGGTGTGAGATGGCTGGGAATGATGTTAAAAATTGTTCATAGGGTTTATGCTCCATATATAGATGTTTAAACACCTCCTTCCTAATATAAAATAGGTTAAAACAAGCCCACAAGCCTATTAGAAGACAAAATAAACAGGGTAGCTTATTCCTAAACATTCTTGGTAGCCTTGGGGACATGTGGAAAGCCGCATAGCATGGGCATGGATGCATGACCTGGTCGCGTAACGCGGCCAGGTCCTGGGTGCTCGTTTCTTCGTTTTCTGACTCGTTTATCTTCAAGCGCGCATACCGCCTTCATCAAATCCAGTTTGAGCCGATTCTTTCTTCATTAAACTCGTTTTTTCGCTCTCTTCAACATGGGACCCATCATATACACAAAAATTTAATTTCATGCAAAAACAAGTTATATTCGTTAACGGTTTATGCACAAAACAACACAAAAACGGGATAAAACGCTATGTGCTTTGCAACACATCAAAGAAAGTGGTGATAATGCCACCTATTCACTCCGTTTCCACGAGTTGAGCAACCTCGTGCCTCACTTGGTTACCCCGTTTGAATGTGAACTCGATAAATACATTGGGGGTTCACCAATGCAAATCCAGGAGTCAGTAATGAGTAGCAAACCCGCGAACCTTGAAGACGCCATCACTCTAGTCGGTGCGCTATCGGAAAACCATATGAAGGCAGGTACCCTAACCCTCAAGAAGTCAAGTGAGAAAAGCAAGACCGAACCTGCACCACAAGCCATTAACTAGTCAAACTCTTCCCGCCACAACAACAACAACAACAACAAAAAGAAACCCAAAACCAATCACCGAAACTTTGTCGTTACCCAACCCCAACCACAACAACAAATTCAAACTCCTTCACAAACCCGAAGACCCTATACCATTAAATCCCCCCTATGTAACAATTGCCAACGTCACCACCCATCACATTTGCCATGTCGCCATTGTACTCTTTGTAACCGTTTTGGTCATCTCAACACCACATGCCGATCCATACAACAAACCCAACCTAACCAACTAAGAACCATTCCCCAAAATTCCCAAAACTGATATGCTCCATACCCACAAAACCAACCCTAACAACCCCAAGCTTGCTTTAACTGTGGTGACCCCAACCATTTCCACAACAATTGCCCTCGCCTAGCCTTTGCCAACCAAGCCCAAACCATGACCGTTCCCTATTACCAAACCCAAGCCTACCAAGTCCAAACTTACCAACCCATACTTCCCCAACTCAATGCACCACTCATCCAACCCATGCAAGCCATTCAAGCACCACCTCCTCCTCCATCGCAAGTACCTCAAGGAAAGCATGGTAATCAAGGGCGAACTTATATGATGAATGCAAATCAAGTACAAATGGCTAACGATGTTGTGAACGGTATGTTTTTGGTAAACCATCATTTGGCTTCTATTTTATTTGATAATGATTCCGATAGAAGTTTTGTTTCTTTGAAATTTGAGTCAAAACTTTTTGTGCCTCGAACCAAGCTATCCCGGTCGTTTTCTGTTGAAGTCGCTAATGGAAATTCCATTACCATCAACTCTATCGTCCGCTATTGTAGTCTCATTCTTTCCAAGATAAATTATCCATCGATCTCATCCTGATGCAAATGGCAAGTTTCATTGTCATAGTAGGCATGGATTGGTTATCTTTGCACCGTGTCGAAGTTGTTTGTTTCGATAAATTCATTCGAATTCCTCTCATCAACGGTAAAATTCTTAAAGTCTTCGGCAACACAACTTCTAGAAGGCTTAATCTCATGTCGTGCTCTCAATCGCAAAAATACTTACGCCAAAAGTATGTCCCGTTTCTAGCTCTGGCGGTGACGAAAGACAAAAAGGAAAGGAAAATCCAAGATATATTCCATTGTTCGTGATTTCCTCAACGTCTTTCCCGATGATGTCACCGGTCTTCCACCCGTTCGTCCAAGGATACTTATCGTTTAGCCTCTTCGGAAATGCAAGAATTATCGAAACAACTCGAAGAACTTTCCGATTAAGGTTTCATTCGTCCAAGCTCTTCTCCTTGGGGCACTCCCATTCTTTTCTTGAAAAAGAAGGATGGTTCGTTTCACATGTGCATCGATTATCGAGAACTTAACAAACTCACTATTAAAAATTGTTATCCTTTGCTACGAATCGATGATCTTTTCGACCAACTTCAAGGCGCAACGTGTTTCTCAAAAAACGATCTTCGATCGAGTTATCATCAATTGCGTGTTCACAAAAAAGATATTCCAAAAACCGCTTTTCGTACTCGATATGGACACTTCGAATTTTTGGTCATGCCTTTCGGGTTAACCAATGCACCCGCGTTGTTTATGGATCTCATGAACTGCGTTTGCAAACCATTTCTTGATAAATTCGTTATTGTCTTTATTGATGACATTCTCATCTTTTCCAAGACCAAAGCTGAACATGAGCATCATTTGTGTTCCATTCTCGAACTCCTTAGAAACGAACGACTCTACGCCAAATTCTCCAAATGTGAATTTTGGCTAGAGGAGGTTTAATTTTTGGGACATATCATAAACGAAAAAGGTAGTCATGTTGATCCCGCTAAAATTGAAGCCGTTAAGGATTGGAAAACTCCAACGACTCCCATGGAAATTCGATCCTTCCTCGGTTTCGTCGGATATTATCGGCGTTTCATTCGGAATTTCTCCAAAATTTCTTCGCCACTTACCTCACACACTCATAAAGGAAAACTATTTGATTGGGGTTCGAAACAAGAAAAAGCATTTCATACTCTCAAGGACATGCTTTGCAATGCTCTCGTTCTAACCCTTCCCGATAGAAACGACGATTTTGTAGTATTTTGCGATGCTTCTCATCAAGGTCTTGGTTGTCTTCTCATGAAACGAGGTCAATTCTTCGCTTACGCATCAAGGAAACTTAAGGTCAACGAGAAGAATTACAGGACTCATGATCTCGAACTTGGTGCCGTCATTTTCGCTCTCAAAATCTAGAGACATTAACTTTACGGTACAAAATGTGTTGTGTTTACCGATCATAAAAGTCTTCAACACATTTTTGACCAAAAAGTTATCAATATGAGACAACGACGATGGGCGGAATTACTTAGCGATTACCATTGTGAGATTCGCTACCACCCCGGTAAAGCGAATGTTGTCGCCAACGCCCTAAGTCGAAAGGTTAATGTTAAATCCGTTATGCTTTTAAGCTTTGTTGTTCAAACCGATCTTCAAATTCGTGTCTTTCAAGCTCAGCGTACCTCCTGTTTCAACTCGGGCCTCTCGATAATAAACAAATACTATATTGCCCGACCCATCTTGTTTTCGGGAAATTCAAATCAATATAATATTATTCATCTTTCTCTTTATTATTATATTGTTTATTATAATTATTATTATGTTATTATTATTTATATATTTAATATATGTAAATTAACTATGAAAATCTACAACTCTTACCCTAAACTATACTTTAACCCTATTATGTTCCACCTTTTTAGTCTACGGACTAATATGCAATTTTGAAATATTATAACTCATTAACCCATTTAACCCTAACCCAAACCCGTTAACCCTAATCACAAACCCGGTTTCAATTATGATTACTTGGACCTCAATTCTCGTCGGGTATATGGAAATTGAATCAATAGCACGTTGTATATGTCTAATTCTGCCTAACCGACATCACAAATATGTTAATAAGAATCAATATGGATCTGCGATTTTTCTTACACTTGGCCTACCTAACCCTAATTAGTTATACAATCAAACGCTTATATAAACGCAATTAATCTTGCAGATTTTATCCTTATATCCTTGCCGACAATACCCCTATAACTAATAATATTATCACAGCCATTTCAATTGTGTTATGTACCCTCGTGAAGCCCACCCTGTTCTGTCCTCTTTAACCATCGTTTAAACATAAATTGAGGTAATTGATTTCAGTTTTGTGTTTGCGCTTGTCTGGTTAACAATAGCCCTAACATCTAATCGTTTAACATCAACGTATTTAATCGATTAAGATTTATAAGGTTGTGCTTAATCTGGATATCTTACCATCTGTATATACATTTTTATTTTTTTGGTTCAACCAGTTGATCTACTAGAGCACTTGGTCTGGCTGGTGTTCGCTTAAAGACTGCTTGGCTGGGGGCGCAGGTTCGAGCCACCCCCAGCCCGAAATCTTAGTATAATTTTTTATTAAAAGTCATTTTTGTTTTATTTAAAACTCTTAATTCAATTTAATCAAATGTATAATATTATAAATACAATAAATAAATCAATGTTTTTATAAAACCGACACATAAACTCGTATTCCGAACTTTGTTAAAAAGCATATATATTTATATATATATATATATATATATATATATGTATATGAATATATAATAAGTATTAATTTGATAAAGTTTTTTATAATAATGATTTAGAAAAAGGTTTTGTTTAATTAAAATATATAATTAATATATAAAATACACCTTATTGTTTTGCATAATTATTTGGCCAAGTATTTTGTAAACCAAATGTAAGTTTTATAAGTATTTATATATATATTTAATAGTATAAGTTCAAATAATTATAAACAATTACATTTTATACAATACTAATTTATAAGAAATCTTTTTAATAATAAATTTTACATAAACTAGTTTATACCCTTAAAACTCGTCCATAACTCGTTTCCTTATTAGTCTATTCATTGATACGTCGTTTACATCGTTATTACATATGTTAGGATTGTCTTTGCTACGTCTAGGCAAGCATGGCGTCTCTTATATCTTCATTTTTTTATTGCGTACTTTCACTCTTGCTTACTTGATAAGGCGAGTATTTCACTCCCCTCTTTTAGTTATTTTAACCGTTTTGGGGACATATGTGTTCATAGATATTTTTATATTATATATTACTCAACCGCAATTGTTTATCCTTATGTGTTTATCAGTTTGCCTAACTTGCTATTTGCTTACTTGCTTTATTTGAATGTTATTGCTTACTTCGGCAACCGATGTCCATT
The DNA here is from genome assembly GCF_021521415.1 of Bidens hawaiensis. NCBI lineage: Eukaryota > Viridiplantae > Streptophyta > Magnoliopsida > Asterales > Asteraceae > Bidens > Bidens hawaiensis. Next base: position 60,180 of record NW_027493263.1, on the reverse strand, counting down.
TTTATGGCACGGTTTAGTCCTTGCTTGGTAGCCAGTGTCCATTTATATGGATTGGTTGAGCCCTTTCTTTATGGTTTGCTTTCTTTATAATTGTTTGATTGTTATGTGTTATGGCTTATCTGTATATCTCACAGGAATAGTTGGCACTTTTACTTATTATTATATAGTGTCTCAAATCTGGTGATTTACTCACTCAACCTTGTGTTGACAAACCTATTGTATTTTTAACGCATATGCAGGTTATCGTGTGATGTGATTCTCAAGCTTGTATTTAAAGAAAACTTAGGTTGTATGATAGAGAAGAAGACACAAGAATTAGAATATGAAATTTTGTTTTATTTGTTTAACTTTTAATTCAAGCACTTTGGTTACTTTGATGTATGGTTATTTAATTAAATTTAATAGATATTGTCACATATAATATTGCATGATAATACCTTGAGAGCTGTGACAATCAGTTCACGCCCCGGCATTTTTGTCGTAGGTTGGGGTGTGACACCTCCGTCGAAGAAGGTAACATGTACGACTAAAGGTCATGTGGAGCCAAACTTCAACTCGAAACCAAACCCGATGGTCTTTTGTACTTTCTTAATCGTTTGTGGGTTCCCGAGCGCGATGACCTTCATACTTGCGTACTCGACAAAGCTCACAATTCGCGGTATTCTGTTCATCCCAGTGCGGATAAGATGTATTTCAATCTTCGTGCTACCTTTTGGTGGCCGGGTATGAAAAAGGACGTAGCGTTGTTTGTATCTAAATGTCTTACTAGCTCAAAAGTCAAAGCCGAATATCAAAGACCTTTTGGTCTACTCGAGCAACCATCGTTTACCGTTTGAAAATGGGAAGACATTGCTATGGACTTTATCACTAAACTACCCAACACCCAAAAAGGAAACGATAGTATTTGGGTGATCATTGATCATTTAACCAAGTCTGCTCATTTCATTCCGATACGCGAGAAGTATTCTGTCGAGCAGCTTGATCAAATCTATGTTCGGGAAATTGTGTGCCGACACGGTTTACCATTGTCTATCATCTCCGATCGCAATGCTCGTTTTACTTCTCATTTTTGGCGATCTCTTCAAGAAACCTTGAGAACATGTCTCGATCTTAGCACCGCTTATCATCCTCAAACGGACGGTCAATCCGAACGTACCATTCAAACACTCGAGGATATGCTACGAGCGTGTGTTCTTGATTTCGGTGGAAATTGGGACTCTCACATTCCTTTCATCGAGTTTTCGTATAACAACAGTTATCATTCTAGCATCGAGATGGCTCCCTTCGAAGCTCTTTACGGTTGTAAATGTCGTTCCCCGATTAGTTGGAACGAAATAGGTGAAGCTCAAATCACGGGACTTGAAATAATCCAAGAAGCCACCGACGTTATTGATCAAATCCGTAAGAACCTCCTAGCCGCTAGAAGTCGTCAAAAGAGTTACGCAGACAAACCGCGAAAACCGATTGAATTTAATGTTGGCGATCTTGTCCTTCTAAAAGTATCTCCTTGGAAGGGAGTAGTCCGTTTTAAAAAGAAGGGTAAGCTACCTCCTCGTTTCGTTGGTCCTTTCAAAATTCTTGAACATGTTGGAAAGGTAGCTTATCGACTCGAACTACCGCAAGAAATTGTCGGTGTTCATCCGACGTTCATGTTTTGAATCTTAAAAAGTGCTTAGCCGGGTAATCTCCATATACCTCTTGACGAATTACATGTCGATGAGTCGATGATTATGTTTGAACAACCCGTTGAGATCTTGGATCGCAACGAGAAGAAAACCAAACGTAGTCGTATTCAGTTAGTCAAAGTTCGATGAGAATCACGGCGTGGCGCGAAATTCACTTGGGAATGAGAAGACACAATGAAAGAGAAGTATCCACACTTGTTTGCATCATCATCTTCGTCTTAATTTCGGGACGAAATTTCCTAAAGTAGGGGATACTGTGACATTCGTCAAATTCGGGTCTCAATTGTATTAGTTTTATGTTCGTTTATTATGTAAACCGACCCTTTTGTAAACTAAAACTTATGATATAATCAAAATGATGGATTTTATGATTCAATATTGTTTTACAATTGTTGGGTCTTGAAAACATCTTTTTCGGTCCTATAAAACGCGTTAAAAACACTTAAAACGAACTCCGGGGGCCATTCTGTCATTTTTGAAAGTTTTAAAATAATCTAGCCATACACCCCATCACGCTACGCGATGGAGGAGGAACCTGGCCGTCGCGCGGCGCGAAGACAGCAGATCAGCAGCGGCAAGTATTGTTTGTTTGTTGGTTCTATTGTCCAATAAATCCGAGTTTTAACGAATAAACCACTTGTTTTACCCCTTTACTCGCTTCCTATAAATACCCAACTCTCTCCCACATTAATCCCAGCTCATAAACCATTCCCTCTCTCAAACTCAAAGATCATTCAAGGTTATTTTCATGTTTATATTAAGTTTGACTTTCAAAGTCAAACTGATGTAGTTTTGCATTTTTAATTAGTTTACTTAGTCTTAATTAATACTTGAAGCTTACGGCACAACATATATATATATATATATATATATATATATATATATATAATATACACCCCTTGTTACCTTTGTTTTCACTTTTCCAGCCTCGGTCGGTTAAGTTTCGGGCCTCGTAAGGCAAGGCTACATGGAGGAGTTTCGTAGTCCTTGATATATATAACTATATAACTTGTTTATACATACTAACCATGACTAACTTCTGATCATTTTAATTTGTACATCATATTTATGGAGTTCTATGGTTATGGGTTTGAAGAGACTAGCCTCAGTTTAACCGTAAATAGCTCTAAACCGTAAACCGAACTTGTTTACTAGTTTTGATAAGTAATTGTTTAAACATGTTTTATGTTAGATTTAAGTTTCTAAAATCATTATTATAAGTTCTATGGTTATGATTTTGTAGATTCTAACCTCGGTCTTAACCCGAAACTAGATCCGAACCGAAAACCAAACTTTCGTTTAAAGACTTTATTGTTAATAAGTTAAGTATCAACATTAATAAGTTATTATACAAGTTCTTTGATATTTGGGCATGTGGAAATCATCAATGAACTTATTGTGAGATGGAAACCGAACCAAACCTAAACTAAACCGATTTTCACTCGCTTAAGACACACAAGTTTTTTTTTAGCTATCAAGACTTGTATATTTCTTTAAAATTACTTTACTAACTGATTTTAAATAATTTATTAAAATACTTGGAATGCTGAATCCAACTTGATCTTATAACAAAGTTGGACCGACAAAACCGAACACTCGTTTAACGTGCGTTGTTAGCTCTAAAAAAATAGAACTACATACTTGGTTAAGTGTTATTATATTTTATTGAGTTATCTCATAAAATTTATTATTTTGGAAAGTTGACTTTGGGTTTGACCAATTATCAAGACCCGAACCAACAACCCGAACACTCGTTAAAACCCGTTTTAGTATCTATATTATAAAGGGACTTGCATTCTTGCATTTTTACCCACCTTATTACTTAACATAGGTTGAGTAGATATTAAGGCTAGATACTTTAACCTGGTTTCGAGCAAACTTACATTTTTAAAGGACTATTGTTATAAATTCTTAAATAGTTGCATTTTGAACCTTGAACTTTAATTGTTTACATTTCTCAACATTTAATTTATTAAAAGACTTTCAAGACAACCTTCCTAATTCAAGACTTCCTTTTTATTAGGCCCGTCGTTCCTGTTAAACTCCAAATCATCCATCTTTCAAGTTTATTACTTGAACGTGAGTACTTTCATACCCCGTTTTCCATCTTTCGTTTTGGGGGTGATATTGCATATTTATTCAAACTAAATGCTTTATACCTGAGTCTTAAACCACAAACTTCATTGTATACTTTACTTAAATAAATGCTCGATTTGGTGTTCTATGCTTACATGCCTACATGTTAATGTGTTTACCGCTTTTGGAAGGTTGATTCATAAATCCTTAGCTATTTGGTATTCTCTTGTAGCAAGGTGCCGTTAATGTATTCTTATTAACGACCTCATGAAATCCGAATCTATTTGGTATTCTCTTATAGACGGTGTCGTTAATGTACTCTTATTAACGATATCATTTATCCAAATTATTGCTATTATTTATTATTTCGTATACAAGTTGTGGAGATTTCCTATTATATACATATTTTTTCAAAACTATGAATTGCTCACCAACTATGAATTGCTCGTACTGGTTTATGGGCATGTGCTTGTCGTGAGTCTGATGCTGAAGTTTTGGAGCATGAATGAAGATAAAGCTATAAACCAAGGGGAGATTATTGGGCTAGGCTTGTCACATGATTTATACTTGATCATATGGGCTTGGTTTTGGTTAGTATGTAACACCAAAAACCTTATGTTTAGGCTTGGGTCATAGTATGTTAGGCTATATATATACATTGTATTAGGTAATTAGCGGGGGTCGATCAATAACGAAGTTGGTTGTGGTTAGTAGGTTACATGCTTTGCATTCCAATCTTATTGTAATCGATATTTAGGGCTTAAGCACCCGCCATTAATACAACGTGTGTTTTGAAGCATATAATGTGTTGATTTGTGTTTGTTCTTCTTTACTCTTGAATCACCTTGTTGTTAGTTCCGCCTAACAATGAGTTTGTTTGATATCACATTAAAAGATCCTGATTTGGAACTTACAACCACTCAATCATGGGTCGAGGCATGTATCGTGGTTTATAAGTATTCCATGAAAGGTATGTATACATGCTTGGATAATCATGTTAGACATGATTCCTCCTCATCTAATGTAGCACCCCGGCTTAAGCGAAATGCCTGAGTATGACGTACAAATTGCTCAAAACACATGTGACAATATTATTATTAATTAATTTAAGCATCAAATACACAAGTTCGAAGATAAGGGAATACAAGAAAAACAAGAACAATTAACAACTTATTCATTTATTAATATAACCTAAGTTCTAGTGTATGCTCCAAGTCTCATCATCTAATGAATTGTACCTATAGCATATATATATAATAATGTCAACTAACTAAATAGTCGGTGAGTTCACACAATTTGATATAATTACGTAAAAATCATACAATTCCATGAGACAAGTGTAATAATTGTGCAAGTAAGGTTTTTTCCAATTGGTCACAACCAACGTACTCGGATAATGAGGCCCTTTACCACTCATAACAAAATGGTCCTGAGTGCAAAGGGGAGCGTATGATCATACTTATTGAGGCTACCACGTGCAAGTAAGTTCGAGCAAGTAATCAAGTAAACACACAAGTCCATGACATGAATTGTAGTTTTGTAAATGAATAAGTAAAGAATTGATTTGATAGAATATACATGTTACCCCCAAAATGTCTAAAAGCGTTAAAAAAATGGGGTGTGAGAAACTCACCTTTGAAATTGAAGCTAAACATGAAATGATAAACGAAAGCGCGTTAAAGAAATTTAAACGATCAAACCTCACAAACTATAATTAAAAATACAACAATTAAAGACTAACTAACGGGATTATAAAAGTTGAATAATTTATTTTTAGAGATTATGTATTATTTTTTAATATATATTTTATTATTTTATGGCATTTTCTAATATTATTTTTAATTTTTACTAAATTGTAACGATTTATCCACCCTTTAATTTTTTTGATTACTAGTTTATCACTAATGTGAGAATTATAATATTGCTGAACACATATTTTAACGCTAAGGTTTTATTCCCCGATATGATTATTTAAACATATTATAAAGTTAACAAAATGATAAATAATAATATAATATTAATCCGGTTTTCACGAAACTTGACGTATATCGAAAATTAGTTTTTAGGTGAAAAGTGGTATATACAATTTATAACTAATTTTATTTAATTTAAAATGATATTATTTAATTTATAACGATTTTCAACAACTTATTTGATTAATATAATAAACAAAAAAGGCTTTAAAAAATAATTAAATAAAACGCATGACCCGAGTTCTAACCCGGGTCCTCCTGGTTACACACATGAGATCTAACCAACCGGACTAGTTTGTTACTTGGCTTAGAAACATAAACAGAAATATATATTATATTACAAGTTCATCTTCTTCCTCAAACCCTAGATTCTTGATTTTGTTAATTGGTTCCACGTTTGGTAAAATTAACTTAGGGATTTTGATATACGGCTTAAGGTGATTCATCAAAATATAAATTAACCTGGAACTATGAAGATTTTACGGTGAACGGGGTTTGGCCGGAAAATGACCTTTGAAGATCAAATACGGATTACAGAGAGTATATTAGATTAGTTTAATGATAGGGACGAGTTTAGATGAAGTCTATGATCCTTATTATAGTCAAAATTGGAGCGTAAGGGTTTGATTGCTCGTTATTGGATTTTAATATAGATCCGACCGTTTCACGGGTTTGAACCACCCATTAATGATCGTTATTACGGGTTATTATTGTTGATTAGTGGTCGCTATTATAGTCTAAGGTTGTTATGAGATTTAATTTGGTTAATACTCGTTTTTAATGGTGTTTAAAGGGCTCGCCGGAACCGGCGGCCGGTAAATCGAAGGGGGGGGGGGTTGGGCTGGGTTATTATAATAATATAATAACAATACGATTTACACAAATGAGCCCTCATCTTTCAAGTTATATTAAAACAAATTTAAATATAATTACAAGTTAATCCTTGAACTTTGAAAGGTGTTACAAGATGAAAGAAATGTTTAAATACTTAAATAACTTTCATATTATACCCGCATAGTTTGAAAATTGATTAAATTTAATAAACTGTGAACCTCAGAGCTTAACACGAATAGTAAATGAATGAACGATAACCGCAAATCATTGGGAATATTATAAAAATGATGAATGACAAATAAGAATACGTTGAAATAACAAAACGGTTGGTTTAACGAATATATATATATATGAGGGATATTTTGAAAACCTTGATAGTTATAAGAACTTTAAGAACTCAATATGGATCACACATTTAATTAAATAAGTATGGAATATGTGGCTGGGAATAAATCTGATTAAAAAATTAATCAGGAGAAAGAATAAGTATTTTTGATGATTACACAAATTTAAATGTTAGTTACACATGTGTAATAAGTCGATTCGGTGTGTAAAAAAATACTGTAATTTTTTGTACATTACTTACACTTATGTATTACACGTGTAAAAAATTCAAAAAACATTTTTGTTAAGTTGAGTTATTTCGAGTTCTTAAAACTCAAAGCGGTTCTCAAAAGAAATCAATCATATATATATATATATATATATATATATATATATATAAACAAGATCAAATACAATTTATTCTTAACTTGAAAACAGTGAGAACCAATTTGTTGTTATTATTAGGTTTATTTTTATAGGTGTTTGCTGTTATTTTTTGTTCGTATTTGCTAATTTTTTATTATGAGACGTTAAAGTATTTGCTGATTAAATTTTGTTGTTATTATTAGTTTTTTCCTTTTGTTGTCATAAGTATTTGCTGGTATTTGTTGTTATTATTTTGTTCTTGATTTTGATTCTTTTTTAGTAATTTTTAGGTCTTTCTCTTTGTTATTATAAATAATTGTTTATGTAGATTGCTATTATAGTAGGTATTGTTTCTTACATTCTCATTTTTTTAAATTGGTATTGGTTCCTACGTTCTCATTTTAATATTAAAATGTACCTGAACATTCCCCTATATATATATATATATGGGATGGATCTTGCGAGTTACACATTCACTTCTCGCTGTAAAAAAGCTTCTAAAATGATCCAATACATACATACATACATATATATATATATGATTAAGTTCAAGAGAGAAATCATTTTATTACGAGAAATGCGAGAAATCATATCAACCAATCATATTTTTTCTTTTCTTTTTTACTTTTAATTAAATACATGGGTATAATGATAAAGATGTGAAATTTTTATATTTGGTAACTATTAGAAGTTTCTAATTTCTTATTAATATGTTAATATTTTATTTAAATTTGAGAATTTTAAACTTACGATTTATATTATAAATATTTTAATATAAATCGTATAACACCTTATCAGCTTTTATTTTACTCTTTTTACCTTTTTTTTAGAACTTTGTATTTTTAGTTAACTTAAATATATCAACTTCTTTATTATCATGCCACTTCGTCATCTAGTATATCTTCATCCTACGTTCAAATCTTAAAAAAAACACCAACCAAGATCAACCAATATATTATCATAGAAATCAAATATGATTATTCTAGTAAGCAGATCATCCCGTGTAGGGGTGCAAATGAGCCGAGCTGCTCGTGAGCTACTCGAGATCGGCTCGTTAAAAAGCTTGTTCGAGCCGAGCTTTATCGAGCCCGAGCTCAAGCCTAAAAATAAGCTTGTTTAATAAACGAGCCCGAGTCCGAGCTTTACTTATCGAGCTTGAGCCGGCTCGCGAGCCTAAACGAGCCTGCCGTTTGTATAATTTTTTTAAATATATATTTAATAATTAATAATTAATAAATTTAATGTTATGAAAAATAAATAAATATAACTAAATAATATATATTCTTTTATACATAAAATTTTAATAGAAAAAAATATATAAAATATTATAATTATATAAAAAAATAATTTATGAATAGTAAATAAGCCGAGCCCAAGCCGAGCTCGAGCTTCAAAATCCATTCATGAGTCGAGCTCGAGCTTTGAAAATAGAGCTCGAAACGAGCCGAGCTCGAGCTCGAGCTCCGTTTAAGTTAAACGAGCCGAGCTCGAGCCTAGTCGAGCTCGGGCTCGACTCGACTCGTTTGGACCCCTAATCCCATGTTAATTATTTTGGTAGTCAATATCCTACACTAATTACTATTCCTTGTCATTAACCAATTGAAGTTCCTACACAAAATTACATAACACATTTAAATAAACAGATAAGAAATAATTTACTTTTTATTAGAATACGAAATATTTATCCCTACATTAGTAGTTAACAACCTACACTAAAAAAAGAAGAAATTAATCATAATAATAATAGTAGTAATAAGAAAATATTTTATGTTCGTAGTCCCCTACACTAATTACTATTCCTACTCATTAACTGATCAAAGTTCCTACACAAAATAACATTATACATGTAAATAAACAAATAAGTAATCCTTATCATGTTATCCCTACACAATAACTTACCCATCAGCACTAACAATAATACTGTTCATGTCCCTAGATATGTGAAAATACCTTTTTTTCAAGATATATGTAGTGAAGGAATATGCGATGAAAAGAAATATGGTGTAGTGTATGACTGTATGACACACAATAATGTGTATAGACAATATGTATGTAGTGTAGGTAAGACGTGTGGAATGTAGGGAATATTGTATAATGTTGTGAAAAAGGTGTGTGATGCATGAACTTTTGTGAAGCATAGGTGTGTGCGTCGAAAGAAAATATTGTGTAAGGAAATATTGTGTAGCAAATGAATGTATGATGCCAAGAAATATAGTGCGGTGTAGGTAAAATGTGAAGTGTAGGAACTTTTGTATAACGTTAGAGAAAAATATATAGTGTATGATATACAACAACACTAACAAAAACTATAAGGTTTCACCCATCCATCAAATAATTTGCCTTCTTAAATTCTTGAGAATTGAACTTTTCAATTAACAAATGATTTAAAAAAATTACTTTCCTAGTTGGTAGATATTAATAAAAGACAATTTTAGGAAGGATTTGTATTAGAAAATATTTTTAGACATAAATAAGAGATTGACTTTAGTAAACAGACGTTTGATCTTTTTAATGCCCACATGTAAATGACTAAGGTACCCTTTTTATATTAATTACATTCTAATGAGTTTCTTATTTATTACATGATTGCCATTATAAGTATCTACCATTGATTAGATAAAATCAATGGTCTAGATGGACTTCTCGCATTTCTCGCAATAAAATGATTTCTCTCTTGAACCATCGCCTATATATATATATATATATATATATATAGGATTAGGTTCATTTCAGAAATGTTTTTAAAGTGAGAAGTGCGAGAAAATAAATCCAATCAATCACAATTTAACTTTTTATTTTCTATTTAATTTTATTTTAAGGGCAAATAAGTAAAAACCTATTCTTATATTTTTGGTAAGTATTACATATAAATTATTATTATTATTTTATTATTTATCCCCTTTTCCAAATTATGAATGAATAACTTACACGAGATTCTAGCCAACCAATTTTTTCAAATTCTATTAAACCTAAATAATTTAATCTCATTATGAAACATTACGATATATTGGATCATCAAAAATAAATTTATTCTATTCCTCTTTTGTGATTCCATTGATGAAAATCTACCTACATCATATACGATTAAAATATGTTTCCTTTTCTTCTTTATCCCCGAATTAATGAATCAATAAGTTATTCGTAGACATTTTCATAATTAATCCATATACAACAAACTATTATACCTACATAAAAAATAGTTACATACATACAATTTAGTTCATAAACATTTCATTCTTACTCCCTACACAACAAACTATTGATTCTACATACACAAGATTTCTTAAACAGACATAAGGGTTTAAAATCGGGTAAAAACCACAAAACAAAGTACGACATTATCCTACTATTTCTTGATTAACCAAAAATTCGATCCAAACTTAGTACCTCCCTAATATGTGATCCTTTTCGTTTTTAAGTTAAATAACTAATAGAATCCTCACCACAGATGTTTGTAAACGACACATGTCTTTTAATGTTATTCTAGTCATATCGCCATCGAGTGTGTGCTTAATATTGTTTTTCATCAAACCGAACTGTCTTGAGGTTGTGAAGTCTTTAAAAGCTAAATACCTCTTAGCCTGTTTAAAAAAACCAAATAAAATAATAATAATAATAATAATAATATAAATAATCTAAAACTAGCTTACTATTTTTTTCAATATCAAACATCAAACAACCTTCTTAATAACATAAACTCCAACGAAATAAAGACTAAATAGATAATCATAAATCTACGTAGAGCATAATATTCCTACACAATCCTAATTTATCTTTCTAGACTCTGCATAATTATCTTCTGCTTAACACTTAAATTTTAACCATATTTGGTATTAACAAACCCAATACATCAACTTTTTTGTATAACCGACAGTCCTTAGTAACTCACAAAGTATAGTCCCTTTAAACAAAAAGTACAAAATTTATTTTCAAATAAAGTTATATAGAAAACAAAATAAACTACTTACAAATACATAAATTTAGGGGTACTATCAGTTTTGAAACTGATGCATGCAAGTAACAACCTACATATTAAGTAAAATCCTCTATAGTGAACAAAACACATACACAACAATTCACAATTTCATAACTTAATAGCAAGCTAACTGCTTACACCTACACAGGCAACAAGCCTAAACAGAAAACAATAAGCTACATAGTAAACAATATGCATACACAACCGTAGTCGCCCCTACACAGTAGTAAACTAATTACACAACAAACTCATTAACCCTACATAGAAAAAAAACTGCATACACCTACACAGGCATGGACACCCCACCCCCACCATGAGATCCACCTTCATCATCAGGAACTTTGCCTATAATTATATAAAATATAAGTTAACAACCATATAAATATACGCTACTAATAAAAATAGTCGACATGCTTTTCATACGGAATATACTTACCTCTCTGTTTCTTCTTAGCGGGTGAGCGTTGTCCTTTCAGCACCTTTGTGGTTGCTGAAATGTTTTTGATATCACCTACACGCACATCTAGTTGTCAATATATATTAATTGAACCACTAATAGCACATCACCATTTATTGCTTTAATATCAATCCATGATTTTTACAATACACAAGCAAAACTGATTAAACACAAAACAACAAACCTTCGACCATACGTTGAATCTTCTCCTCCGCGTCCACATCAACAGGGTTTCCCATATCATTCACAAACTTTGAAATGCTAGTTCTCATCGCAATCCTTTCGCTTTTCCTCTCTACACAACAGAAACCAAACCTTTATTAAAAAAACTCACCAACCACATTAAAAAAATCTATTATGTTTATACAAAAAACAAAGAACAACTTAACAAAAACTTACTTGTCGACATAGTAAAACCGGGCTATTTCCGTGTAACATCCTACTTTCGGTTATTATAATAAAAATAAATTTCTTTATTTCATAGTGGGTCGTTATCGGTTTAGATAAATAGAATACGAGCTGGGCTAGTGTTGGGTAAATGAATATGGGATATGGACTTGGGTTAGGAAAGAAAGAAGGAAAGACCGTGGGCTTAAGCCCATGATCCATAAATATATAAACCCTTAATATCCATTTAATCCTCATTCACACATATTCCATACACCACCCAAAACACACACTTAAGATTTCTCTCTAGTTCTTACTTATCTCTAGCCGAAATCAAGAAGGAAACCGAGCACCGACCCGAGGTAATGATAGTTTAATATTGTACAAGCCTAAAACGTTAGTTATAGTCGCGTAACGACGAGCCGACACCGTTAAAACGTTTAAATCACAAGATCCGGGTGGAATCGAGTATGAAACGGACCTAAGATGAGTTTAGGGATCACCCTAGCTCAAATCTGGATCAAACGGGACGAAAAACGATGAAAACGGTGGAAGAACGAGTGAGATCTCGTTTTTCCGGCGAAAACGCGGTTTTCTAGCAATGACGGCGCCGGAAAGGGGGCGCCGGAAAAGATAAAGGTGTCAGGGAATGTTCCCTGACCTAACCCTAGTTCGCTAAGGAAACTTAGAGAACTAGAGGGTGATTCTTTAGCTAGTTCGCAAAGGAAACTTAGAGAACTAGAGGGTGATTCTTTAGCTAGTTCGCTAAGGAAACTTAGAGAACTAGAGGGTGATTCTTTAGCTAGTTCGCTAAGGAAACTTAGAGAACTAGAGGGTGATTCTTTAGCTGATTCGCTAAGGGAACTTAGAGAACCAGAGGGTGATTCTTTAGCTGATTCGCATAAGGAAGCCTAACGAAGTAGGCTTGATTCTTTATCCGATTCGTTAAAGAAAAGGGTAACGAATTACCCTTGATTCTTTAAGACCATTCGTTAACAAAGATAATGAATTAGAAGGTCTAATTCACTAAGACCAAAGTAACGAATTGAAGTTTAACAGAAGGACAGAATGGTCCCTGAACTTAGAAAGGAATGATTTAATTATAAATAAGCTAGTGATATGGCTAGTAATAGATAATTAATACGAGTAATTGTTATACAGTTAGCCGCGCCCAACTGAATAAAGCAATAACAATTAACGGTGAACGCAACCGACTTCAAGTGAGTTTTAGCCCCATTTATGTGTTATGTTTTCGAGGCTGTGTGCATACTCAATATGTTTGTTAATACGCATATCCTAAGAGATAAGCGTATACCTTATGTGAATAATGTGAAATGTATGAATGATTGCTTGATGGTACGTGAACGATCTTCGGATATTGCACGTACTGTCAGGTTGTAACGCTATGTATAAGGAAAGTATGATATGTATGCTTATGTGTATGAACGTGATAAAGTTAATAAAAGAAGGAAAGGATGGTTGTACGGTTGTATGGTTTATGGTTGTATTGGATTCTCTGAAGAAAGAGAATTTGTATGCTAAGTTTTCGAAGTGCACGTTCTGGTTAAGAGAAATGAAATTTTTAGGTCACGTGATTAATCCGGAAGGGATTACCGTGGACCCAGCTAATATTGAAGCGATAACGAATTGGAAGACTCCGCAGAATCCGACAGATATACCAAGCTTCCTAGGGTTAGCTGGCTACTATAGGAGATTCATCGAAGGTTTCTCCAAGATAGCCGCACCGCTGACTGGTATGACCCGAAAGTCGATAGTATTCAGTTGGGGAAAGTTTCAAGAAGAAGCATTTGAGGAATTAAAGAAGAGACTCACGCAAGCTCCAATCCTTGCTCTACCCGATGGTGACGAGGAATTAGTTGTTTGTGCTGATGCCTCGCATCAAGGGCTAGGTTACGTGTTGATGCAAAGAGAAAAGGTGATAGCTTACGCGTCTAGACAGTTGAAGGTCCACGAGAGTACTTATCCGACGCATGATTTAAAGCTAGCAGCAGTAGTTCATGCCTTAAAGATTTGGAGGCATTACCTGTATGGCACTAAGTGTACCATCTATACAGATCATAAGAGTTTAAAGTACTTCTTCGAACAGAAAGAATTGAACATGAGACAGAGAAGATGGTTAGAATTGATAAACGATTACGACTGCGACATTAAGTATTACCCTGGTAAAGCTAATGTGATCGCCGACGCGCTAAGTCGTAAGAACGAGGAAGTCCTTGCATCAGTGAAGTCATACCAGCTGATTATGAACTCCAGTCTTTTTGAAGAGATGGTCAAGGTACAGTCAGAGGTGCTAGTAGATGAAGGATTAGTTAAGAAAGAAAGGATTTATGGCCAGCGAGACGAGTTGATGGAAAACATGCATGGTGTTAAGACTAGGTTTGACCGTATGTGGATTCCACGCCATGGAGATCTCAGAGGTCGAATTTTAGATGAAGCTCATAAGTCAAGATATTCGATTCATCCAGGAGCTACAAAGATGTACCAAGATTTGAAAAGAGATTACTGGTGGCCAGGAATGAAGAATGACGTAGTAGATTATGTCAGCAAGTGCTTAACTTGCTTGCAAGTCAAAGCAGAACACCAGAAACCTTATGGAAAGATACAGCCTCTTGAGATACCAAAATGGAAATGGGAACACATCACCATGGATTTCATAACTAAGCTACCTCGTACAGCTAAGCATCATGATACCATCTGAGTGATAGTGGACCGTTTGATCAAAAGTGCTCACTTTCTGGCCATACGAGAGGCCATCTCGTCAGAAACGTTAGCAAATTTGTTCATAAAAGAGGTTGTAGCCAAGCACGGAGTGGCTTTATCGATCGTGTCTGATAGAGATACTCGATTCACTTCGAGGTTCTGGAAGAAGTTCCATGAAGCTATGGGAACGAGATTGAACATCAGTACGGCGTATCATCCTCAAACAGATGGACAGTCTGAAAGGACGATCCAAACCCTTGAGGATATGCTACGTGCTTGTGTTTTAGACTTTGGAGGAGGTTGGGATGATCATCTGCATCTAGCAGAGTTTTCCTATAACAACAGCTAACATTCAAGTATTGGTGCGCCACCATTTGAGATGCTTTACGGTAGACGATGTAGGACCCCGGTGTGTTGGGGAGAGATTGGCCAGAAAGAGATGGGAAGCCTAGAAGTTGTGCAAGAAACCTCCTCGAAGTTCGATCAGATCAAGGTAAGAATGAAAGTTGCTCAAGACAGACAGAAGTCGTATGCTGATAAACGGCGACGACCGATTGAGTTTAACGTTGGTGACAATGTGATGCTCAAGGTCTCTCCTTGGAAAGGAATTATCCGTTTTAGGAAGAGGGGGAAGTCGAGTCCGAGGTACATTGGACCATTTAAAATTATAGATCGTGTAGGCGAAGTGGCTTAAAAACTAGACTTGCCAGAAGAGTTAGAAGGAATTCATTCAACCTTCCATGTTTCTCATCTAAGAAAATGTCTAGCTGATGACACGTCCCATGTGCCATTAATGGACATTGAAGTTGATGAACAGTTGAACTACATTGAGCAACCGATCGAGATAGTTGACCGCAAGGAGAAGCAGCTTCGTCACAAGGTTATACCTTTAGTGAAGGTGATATGGAATCATCGCAAAAGTTCAGATGCTACTTGGGAAGCGGAGGATGAGATGCGCAAGTTTTACCCAAAATTGTTTATGTAATAGTTAGGTTTCGGGGACGAAACCTCTTTAAGGAGGGAAGACTTGTAACATCCTACTTTCGGTTATTATAATAAAAATAAATTTCGTTATTTCATAGTGGGTCGTTATCGGTTTAGATAAATAGAATACGAGTTGGCCTAGTGTTGGGTAAATGAATATGGGATATGGACTTGGGTTAGGAAAGAAAGAAGGAAAGACCGTGGGCTTAATCCCATAATCCATAAATATATAAACCCTTAATATCCATTTAATCCTCATTCACACATATTCCATACACCACCCAAAACACACACTTAAGATTTCTATCTAGTTCTACCTTATCTCTAGCCAAAATCAAGAAGGAAACCGAGCACCAACACGAGGTAATGATAGTTTAATATTGTACGAGCCTAAAACGTTAGTTATAGTCGCGTAACGACGAGCCGACACCGTTAAAACGTTTAAATCACAAGATCCGGGTGGAATCGAGTATAAACCGGACCTAAGATGAGTTTAGGGATCACCCTAGCTCAAATCTGGATCAAACGGGACGAAAAACGATGAAAACGGTTGAAGAACAAGTGAGATCTCGTTTTTCCGGAGAAAACGCGGTTTTCCGGTGATGACAGCGCCGGAAAGGCGGCGCCGGAAAAGATAAAGGTGTCAGGGAATGTTCCCTGACCTAACCGTAGTTCGCTAAGGAAACTTAGAAAACTAGAGGGTGATTCTTTAGCTAGTTCGCTAAGGAAACTTAGAGAACTAGAGGGTGATTCTTTAGCTAGTTCGCTAAGGAAACTTAGAGAACTAGAGGATGATTCTTTAGCTGATTCGCTAAGGGAACTTAGAGAACTAGAGGGTGATTCTTAAGCTGATTCTCATAAGGAAGCCTAACGAACTAGGCTTGATTCTTTATCCGATTCGTTAAGGAAAAGGGTAACGAATTACCCTTGATTCTTTAAGACCATTCGTTAACAAAGATAACGAATTAGAAGGTCTAATTCGCTAAGACAAAAGTAACGAATTGAAGTTTAACAGAAGGACAGAATGGTCCTTGAACTTAGAAAGGAATGATTTAATTACAAATAAGCTAGTGATATGGCTAGTAATAGATAATTAATACGAGTAATTGTTATACAGTTAGCCGCGCCCAACTGAAGAAAGGAATAACAATTAACGGTGAACGCAACCGACTTCAGGTGAGTTCTAGCCCCATTTATGTGTTATGTTTTTGGGGCTTTGTGCATACTCAATATGTTTGTTAATACACTTATCCTAAGAGATAAGCGTATACCTTATGTGAATAATGTGAAATGTATGAATGATTGCTTGATGGTACGTGAATGATCTTCGGATATTGCACGTACTGTTAGGTTGTAACGCTATGTATAAGGAAAGTATGATATGTATGCTTATGTGTATGAACGTGATAAAGTTAATAAAAGAAGAGGGAATCGAACCCTACTAATATTCGAGAACTAGGGAACCGAACCCTATTAATATTCGAGGAAAGAGGGTACCGAGCCTTAATAATATTCGAGGAAGGAGGGTACCGAGCCCTAATAATACTCGAGGAAGGAGGGTACCGAGCCCTAATAATACTCGAGGAAGGAGGGTACCGATCCCTAATAATACTCGAGGAATGTAGGGCGTAATGCTCTTTATAACGTAAGATATGAAAGCAAGTTAGTAAAGTATGAAAGTATGAATGAAAGAATATAAGTTTGTGTGTATTGTATAATGTATGATTAACTAGAACTCCCTCAGCGTAACTGACTTTTAGTATGCATGCAGGTGAGTAGGATGAGGCAGCTCGCTTGAGGGGACACGTGGCGTTGAATAACAGACTGGCATCGGAAGGCTCAGGGCGTGTTATGTTTTAATTACTTAGTTTTCGAAAGACAATTTGGTTGTTTAAGACAAGTTTTGAATTGTTATGAAATGTTTTATTAAAGTTTTTATATTCCGCAAATGTTTTTAATTAACTCTGATATTAGAACTGCGTTTATGAGTAAATCCAACACGAAAGTAGGGCTACCGGTAACGGGGCCTTACATTCCGCTTATGACCTGCAACACAAAGCTAACTGTCAATTTCATACTTATCCTTTGTTATAACCTACACAGAAGTTTGCTACACATACACAATACAACCAAGTCAAACACTACCAGTACCTACACACAATACATCATATCACACAACATTCAAAGTTGCATTAACAGTTGCATCCAAACCGAAATACCACACTGCTTTACGCATCTACACATAACACTCAGATCCACCTACTAATTATGAACATGAGGTTCTCTCAGGTCTACCAAGATGTATCTACACAGTCTTAACCAATTTTACAAACCAACCGATGTACTTGTACATAAACAAACTTTCCAAATCAGCCGACTACGCAACACAACAAACATAACAACACCGTGCACCCATCTCCACATCACCGAATAACTCATACACACAAACATTCAGATTTTCAGAATACTTTACGCATCTACACAAAACACTCAGAACACTCATCTACACACAAAACCTAATAACTCATACACACAAACATTCATATTCACATAACACTTTACGCATCTACACATAACACTCATCTACACACAAAACCTAATAACTCATACACACAAACATTCAGATTCACAGAACACTTTACGCATCTACACAGCACACTTAGAACACTCATCTGCACACAAAACCAAATTACTCATTCACAAACAACATTCTACACACCAATAACTAAACCGCGGCAATAATTGATGACAATAACTATCTCTACCAGTTTATGTGAATGTACACATCTTAATTTTATTTAGTTTCAAAACTACTGAAACTAGATTGGATAGAGCCTACATGTAATCATTCAATTAGAAAACCCTAATATTCTATTAACAAGGCATACATCAAGATCAACCATATTATGATAACATAACATACATCATCATCAAGCGCATACACTACATCTAACATAATCGAAACAACAACAGCACAACAACTACACCTACAACTGATGAACATACCTTCGACAACTTTTGAAGCTTTTGACCAACATAGCAACCAATAAACCCCAATCAGATTTCGAGAACAAGGGCAAACAAGTGATTATCGCATGTTGCTTCTTATACTAACCCGATTGGAATCAAAAACTTTTATACTATCAATTGTGTATTCCGATTTGATATCATAGAAGATTTGGTGGCTAGATTAATATATAATTTGATGCTTAAAGATACTCTGATATATGAGATGATTGTGTGCTTCAATTTATGTGTAGGCATAATTCAATTGAACGGTCTCTAATATGTTGAAAGTGGGTGGAAAAAATTCACGCCTCGTTTATTGTGTATAGGTTACAAAGTGAAACAAGGGACATTTAAATCAATTCCATTTTAATAGCTACATACATTTTACTACTTTTACCCCTCTATTAATAAAAATCTGGTTACAAGTTCCTTTTATTTACTAATATGCCATCTTGTAACATCCACCGTTGATCTTTGTCATCAATGGTTGTGATCTACTTCTCGCACTTCTCATTAAAAGATTACTTCTCGCAAGATCCATCCCTATATATATATATATATATATATATATATATATATATATATAATAAGATGCCGATGCTTGAAGTTGTCTGCTTTACACAATGAAGCATGTGAAAATTAGGAAGAAAACAGGTAAAAAAGAGTGAGAACTTGTCCCAATACAAAACATTACCTTAAACTCTTAAAGTGGTTTATAAGCAAGAATACTATTTGGTTTTTGTTTCCTTAGAAAGTGAACACAACTGAGACCCCAAGGGTTCACACCCTAACTTGAAGACACACACATTATACGCCCTATGGACGCGATATGGCACTTTAATGAAGCACCTTGCACTGAGTATATTTTTATTAAAAGACATTTATTATAATATAACACCTAATTAAATGATGAGTAGTTTCTAGTTGATTTTTACTATAAAACTAAGGGTATGTTTGGTTGGAAGTAATGGAATGAAAAGGGAATGGAATGAGAGAAGGAATGAAATGAACAATGGAATGAAATGGATCATTACTATTCCTTTGTCTTGTTTGGTTAACCTATGGTAATAAAATGAATAATTACTTTATGTTGATTGATATCCAAAAAAATTGAGAAATGAAATAGAAATAATAAAAATATTCCTATTCCAAGATATATATTTTAAAAATAAAATAAAAAAAATAACTGAAATAGCGACGGTGGTGGTGGTATCTCAGGCGATGAAAACGGTGGTGGTGGCAGTTAGGCTCGGTGGTGGTGCGTGGCGGTAGTAGCATTGGTAATGATGGCAATGGTAGGTTGGAGCTACAGTGGTGGTGGCGGTTACGGTCAGGTGGCGGTGGTAGCGCTGGTGGTAAGGTGGTGGTGGTGGCGACAGTGACGATGATGGTTAGGTGGTGGCTATGGTAGTGGTGGTGGTGGTGGCGGCGATATTAGTGGTGGTGGTGGTTGTTAGACGGTGGTGGTGGTAGTTATGGTCAGGTGGCGGTGGTAGCGCAGGTGGTAGGTGGTGGTGGTGGCGGAGGTGGTGGCGACGGTGACGGTGATGGTCAGGTGGTGGCTATGGTAGTGGTGGTGGTGGTGGCAGTTATGGTCAGGTGATATACAGTTATTTATATATGTTTCCCATGATAATTTTATACCGTATTCGATGATTTATGATTCATTTTCGCTTAGAATAGATATATCACTAACTAAATGAATTTTTGTAGGTCTCTGGTGCGATAAACAGTTAAAACGGAGTTTAAACGAGTTAAAACGAAGAACCAGGACAAATGAGGGTTGAACCGGAATGAACCAGTAGAAGAACCGGACTAGAGGGACCTGGTCGCGTAACGCTACCAGGAGAAGGAACCTCGTCGCGTGACGCAACGGGGATATATTGTGTCGCCGCGTAACGCGGCCAAACTCCTTTATCTCGTCGTGTGGCGCGACGAACACCTTTTTCTGGAAGATTCTGACGTGTGGACGGGTTTTTAAAGCCTTAATCGCTATTTAAACATCTTTAACTTAAAACCTAAGGAGAACCTGACACCAGCCGAATTAGAGAGTTTTTGGAGCCATCTTATGAGTCTTGTGGTGATTTTGAAGGCAAGAGAACCTCCGGTGAAGAGCTAGACGTTTAAGATCGAAGAATACGGGTTTTATCGCCTTTAATCTTTCTTTCTTCATTATTTCACCATGTTTTCATTATTATTTGCTTTGTTTGATTTAGACTTTAAGATGCTAGGCTAGACTTCATGTCTACCTAGGTTTGATGAACATGTTTGAGACTTGATTCTTGCTTTGGATAATTGTTTGATTATGGATTTCGTTATTTAATAGTAAAGACTTGGTTTTGTTTTCATGATGCGTATAAGTATTTATTATCTTGATTGATTATTAACTATTGCTTCACATAGATCTTTTATCTTTTGATTGTGTTCTTTAGATTTAGGGTTTATGTTTAAATCATTACTTGGTGTTTTGATTATTGTGATTAAATGGGCCCATTAGATCATAGAAGCTTGTTGATAGTTAGTTAGGGTTTTAAATGTTTTGCTAAATTCCAAAAGCTGTAAGGTGAGGAGTTGTTCATGTGTCTTGGTCAATTGCATGCTAGGATAGTAGTGACAATATTCTTGCTTATTGTGTTGATCCATGTTCATGATGTCATGTTAGCTTATCAAGTTATCTAGAGTTTTGTATTTCGTAAGATTGCTTGCTTTAGATACTATTAATTAACCTTAATTGATGACTTTGCGGAAATCAATAATACTGATTGCTTAATAATCTAAAAATTGTACTTTGGGATTTCATTTGATTTAGTCAAAGGTCCTTAGGGTTTGTTAGATGAATATGTTTAGAAATCAGTTTCCATAATCATGTTATTTGTCCATTGCTTGATGATTGTTGATACATGGGATTTTTACCTAGGTAGATTCCTTCTCTTATTGGTTCCGATCTTGTTTTTAATTGCTTGTTTCTCGTTTGCTTGTTTATTTACTTTCTTAGTTTAATATTAGTTTAATATTAGTTTAAAATCCCCCTTTAAACATTAATAATAAATATTCGTGTCGTAAGTCGAGTCTAATTAGTTAATTAACTTAATTTATAGAGTCCTGTGGGTTCGATATTCCGGACTTACTTAGCTTTAGTACAATTGACCGTCACTTGCCGGTGTTTTGTATAGTTGAGTCTTAGGTCTAGTCTTTATTACTTGTTTAATTTAGTTGATATTTAATTGACTGTTTTTAGCACATCAAGTTTTTGGCGCCATTGCCGGGGACTCTTAGCAATTGCGTTATTAGTTTTGAATTGGACTTATCTGCTACATCCGTGCTATTTGTTTTATTTTTGTTTGAGTCGTAGGAGTCTAATTTAAGTTTTAGTTTATTTTTAAGTATTCGAGTCTACTCACTTGGTCTTTTGCGTTTTCAGGTTTATGCCACATCTTCGTTCGCAAGGACCACCGCTGGATAATCTTGGATCTTCTCCGTTGAAGACCGAGGCTAGTTCGTCAGTAGAAGAACAACTGTCAGAACCCGCATCTACACCAAATTCGTCACCACCCGAAAGTCCTAGAAGTCAAGATCCAATGGCCGACAATAGGACAATTGCTGCTCAAGCATTCGATGGCTTAACCGGAAACCAATCATGCATCGTCGTTCCCGAGATCGACAACCCCAACTCGTGGCAGATTCCATCATACGTCATGAACAACATCGTTCAAACTAATCAGTTTCATGGGAACGATGACGAGGATGCGCCGGCTCATATTAACCGACTTTACCGCGTTTTGAAAACTATTAAATTGCAAGGTGCTACTGAAGTTGCAATTTTCTTACATCTTTTTCCTTTTTCACTTACAGGTAAAGCAGCTGCTTGGCTTGACACGCAGCCACCTGGCACATTCACCACTTGGGAAGCACTATGTTCTGCATTTATCAAGAGATACTTCCCACCGGCTAAAGCGGCTGTTCTTCGCGATCAGATTCCACTTGTTTCACATGGATCCGGATGAGCAATATTGTCATGCTTGGGAGCGTTTTCAGAACTTGATGTCTCGATGCTCACAGAATGGTCTCACACCATGGGCTCTCGTGGAGAAATTTTACAACGGGCTGAACTACGAAACCCAAGTTCGATTCGACACGGCCGCAGAAGGAAGTTTACTGGCGAGGAAGAACGTCACCGAGTGTAACGAGATGTTTGAGAGCTTCGCTCAATCTGACCTTGCCAAAGTGCCACATCCCGGAAATTCCACTCCCATTAGCAGTACATCCTCATCCGCTCGAGTTGTACACCAGGTTAATCTGGATACTAGTGTGGCTGCTGCTTTGAAATCACTAACTCGAGAGGTTAAGGAGCTGAAGGCTAAGGTGAACAGGTGTGAGTTTTGTAGAGGTGGACATGGTACGTTGAAGTGCCCGGTGATGAATCAGTAGGTCGATTTTGTCGCCGGTCAGAATAGGTTCCCCAACAATTACAGCAACAATAATCAGAATTGGAACACCTACAAAAACCCGAATCAGAATAATTCCAACTGGCGTCCGTCAGGCGCACCACCCGGATTTCAAAATTCTTATGCTTCAGGACAAGGTTAGTATTTTAATGATAATAATAATAATAATACTAATGTTCAAAATAATGTGCAGGATTCGAACGGCGGAATTGGGCGTTTGGAAGAGATGATGAAGCTAATCTTGGAGAGAGATCAAGCAACACAGAAAAAGTTCGCCGAGCATGACTTACTCTTCAAAAACCAACAATCTTCTATTCTTGATATTCAAAGGACTGTTGGTGACATTGCTCGTCGTTTAGAAGAAAGGCCCCAGGTCAGTTTTCGGGCATTCCTCAAACTAATCCGGCTGCTCAATTGAAAGCCATCTCCACTCGTAGTGGTAGGGTTTTCGGTCCGGAGGTAGTTAGTAGAGAAGTTGAGAAAGATGGGGAAGATGAGTTGATAGATGAAGATATAGAAATGGAGGCTCCGGGTAAGTCACAAAGTACAACACCAATTATAGAGCCGCAAGTTGAGAAAAACACTGAGAATAAGCCGGTTGGATCCCGGCCACCACCACACATCATCAACCTTGCCTATGTCACGTACCCCGCTCGTCTAAAAAATCAACAGTATACGAAAGATTACGGGCATTTTCTCAATATATTTAGCATATGCCTAAATACGCCAAATTTTTGAAAGATTTTCTTAAAAGGAAGGATAAGTTGGAGGAGTTGTCGACTGTACCGCTAAATGGAGAGTGTTCTGCAGTAGTTCTTAATAAAGTACCGGAGAAATTACCCGACCCCGGCGTTTTTACCATTCCATGTTTTTTCGGAAGTGATACGACGTGTCAAGCATTGGCCGATCTTGGAGCTAGTATAAACCTCATGTCATATTATTTATATGAAAAGCTAGGCCTATGGGAGCTCACCCCTACTCGTATGACGTTGTCTTTAGCCAATCGTTCCGTTAAGTATCCGAGGGGTGTCGTGGTGAATTTGCTCGTTAAGGTAGATAATTTGGTTTTTCCCGCGGATTTTGTTGTTTTAGATATGTAGGCAGACGAGAGAGTTCCTATTATTTTGGGTCGTCCGTTTTTACGTACTGCTAGGGCAATTATTTATGTGTTTAAAGGTAAGATAACCCTTAGAGCCGGTGATGATAGTGCCACTTATTTGGTGAAGTCCATGAGGCATCCGAGTGGTCAAGACGGTCTCATTGATCCATGTCACCCAGTTTACTCCATAGAATCATTTATTTCGGGCATGGATCCAAGTCTTGACGAGTCCCGTTCGGTGAGTTTATGTGACAATCGTCAATTTCAGGTTAACTCTGTTAACTCAACTCCGTCAATTCAAACTTAAAGATCACTGAATCTATAACGTACACCTCATTACATTTAAACTAGGGTTTAAATGACGCTTGACACTTACTACATGTGTAGTTTTTCGGGATTTGCACCGAAACGCAAACGAGTTGACGCAAACGATTGGTGAATAAACGAAAAACGCCAAAACAATAATTATGTGATAATTATGTGTTAGACTTATGTGTTATGTGATAACATTGTTATAAACGTTAACTCAATGTGCTAGAACTAGTTAATTAAGCTAGAAAAGTAGCATTTGAAAGTGGAGGGACCTAGATGTAACATGATTGTTATTAAATAATATTAAGCTAAAACCCTAGCCTCTCTTTCTCTCTCAAAACCGATCGGCCAGCCCCCCTTCTCCCTTGTTCTTGGCTGCCGTCAATCACACACACACATACATACAAGAATCGTTCAAGTTTATTGGAGATTAAGGTGCTAGGAAGGTATAAACATCTATCCTATGCATCCTCTATGCTTAATCTTGATTTTGAATGGGTTAATTATAAACCCTAGGTCCGATTTTTCATATGTATATGTGTTCATAGGTTTTATTTTGATTTGATGATGTATTGATGATGATTTGATGACTAGAATTGATATTGTTACATGTTAATTGTTGTGTCTTTGAGTTTGAGATCAAATAAAACCCTAACCATGTGTGTATGGTGTAATTGATATGCATGGATAGTGGTTATAGTGTCTCGAATGTTATATGAATGATTTGTGGTCCATAGAAAGTTAATATGTTGAGTTTGGATGCAAACAGTTTCTGGACAGATTGTGTTGTTGATGTTCAATTGACTGTAACGGGGTGTAAATGTGAAAATTGGTTGAGATAATTGATACTAAAGTAAACTAGTTTGAGTCTAGTTTCTAAAGAATATAAATTTGCAATTTTTGGACGTGTAAAAGTTAACCTTTATGATTTTACAAAAACGTTGTGTAAATCTGAGTTGTTAGACCTGCTGTTAGGTTGTTTTGTAAATGTTATATCTCATGAACTACGAGACCAATTGGGTTGGTTCCACTTCTGGAAATTGACTTGTTGAGTTAGGAACCTAACCCAAGTGGTCTTGCATTTATTGGATTTTTCATTTAACGGAAATTTCAAATAACATTCTGCTGCGCATGAATTTGACTGTTATGAGTTTGCTGTAATGATTTGATTATTGTGAAAAACCTATGTGGAATAAAAATATAATAAAATATGTTCTGGAAACCTAAGACATATATGCTTTTGTGATGATTTTTGGTAAATTAATTGAGATGCTATGATCGGTGTAATAGACTAGTTTTACAAGTAGAATTCTGTCGTTAAGAAACTAGTTGCTAAATTTTGTAAAAGTTGCATGAAGCAGGGTGATTGCTAATTAATTGTCGTGTTTTGACCAAATTGCCCTTGAGGGGAATGATTGCTAATAAATTGTCGTGTTTTGACCAAATTGCCCTTGAGGGGAATGATTGCTAATTAATTGTCGTGTTTTGACCAAATTGCCCTCACGGGGAGTAATTGCTAGTGATGTACATTATTAATACATGGCACGTAAATAATTGCTCACACATGTAATGTATCACAAATGTACTTGTTAAAGTCACACACGATTCACAAACGAAACACGAAACATATTGTGTGCATAGGTATTATGTGCCGGGTCTAGAGACTCGATAATAGTTCCGACACTTAGAAAAATCTCTTTGTTGTTTTAGAAAGCTAGAGAGAGTTTTTCTGTGACGCGCATCTTGGTGAATTATTCTGGGAATACTTCGCAAACAGTGAGTTTCACTTTCCCCTTTTAAACTTTTTAAACGCTTTTTACTTGGGGGAGATAACATACTCCGAAAACGCATTTAAGATTTTGTTAATATAGATTATATATCACTTGTAAAGACTAAGTGGCAAACGCGTTAACTAAAAGTCCTTCATTCACATCGAACCGTTTAATATTGGATAATAGCGAGTCATTGTTGAGTAGTACTACTGGGTTTGACAAACCCCACCCAACGCTAAACTCGACTGGAGGTCGAGTGGGTGTAATCTTGGCTAAACACATACCATTGTCGGGATAGACCTGGTGGCAAGGCAAATGATAAACAGTCAGCTTCGGTGTCGAACACTTAGTAATACTTGTTTTATAGGCTAGCTACCTATAGATATATAATTGACATAACACTATCTGGTAACGCAAAACGCTGAAACGCAAAACGCTGAGCGCAAACGCTAAACGCTTTATTTTATATAAACTTGTGAACTCACCAACCCCGTGTTGACACTTCTCGGGTAGGCGAGGCGGGCGCGCGGTATAGGATCATGCATTGCTTGAAACACTTTTGTTATGCAAACTATTTTTTTTAAAACTGTTATCATTTGGTTTAAGTCGTCCTGCGTGACGCAACATTTATTTCATGGTTTTTACGCTTCCGCATTTAAATACTCGTAAACGTTTTCATGGTTTTGAAACTTTGTTTTATGGTTTGATTATAACTAGTGAATCCGATCCTGTTAGTTCACACCTTCTGACGGTAAAACTCCGTTAGTGGATTTTTAAGGTGTGACAGTTTAAGTGTGGGGAAGGAACGAAAGGTTTTGAGTTCTCGGGTAATGGTAAAGTGTGTTAGAGAACGGGGTGGTGGAAAACATAAGGTTGAGAGGGTTCGTGGAGTTAGAAAGAAAAAGACAAAGGTTGATGGATGGTCGGATAATGATTTGGAATCCTTGAGGGCATTGGAGTTCTACCGAGGTGGAGGAAGCTCCACTCGGTCCGACACATGATTCGCGTAGCATGGGTTCTTGAGTGAAAACTCAAGTGTAGAGTTTGTATTATTTTCTTTTATTTTTATTTTTATTTTTATTTTCTTTGAGTCCCTAATATAGTTTTTGTAGTTCGACTTTGTTTGGTGTTTTTGAGTTTTGCTAAATTTGAAGAAAGACTGTATGAGCTAGTGAGGCGATCCCCAAGGAAAAATTTATTGAAAAATACAAGTGTGGGGATGGAGCAGCCGAGCCGTATACTTTCTATTTATTATGCTAATTATTCATGTGTTATTTGTCGGTTGATTGAAACACTTTAATTGCTTAATATCTATCGTTACGATAAGATACATTTTTAGATATGTTTGTTGAATTTTGGCCGCTTACGTTCGTGAAAGAAGGAGTTACCATTTGCTGAGCACATTCGTAGTTGGAGGGCTTTCATGGAAGAAGACTTTTGCATCATATTTCATGCGCATATTACCAGCTAAGTCTTTTCCTTTATCTAGCTTGTTAATTATTTTTTATTTTTTTTTCTGTTTTTAATTTTTATTTTTTAGTTTTTTTTGCAGTCCGACTTTATTTTTAGTTTTATTTTTATTTTAAGTCGTCATTATCCTTGCATTGAGGACATTGCAAAATTTAAGTGTGGGGATAGGATATTTGAGTCGTAGTTTGGTTTTTCATAAAAAATTGAAAAAATAAAAATTTTAAAAAAAAATTGAAAAATGTTTAAAAATGTCCCTTGAATCTAGTTTTTTACGTTAAAGTGGGAGATGATGATATTAATCGGAAATTGGTTTTTCAAACTACTAATAATATGAGATAAATAAAAGAAAGCGCACTTAACTTGGGATGTGTCGGTAGGCTCAGGCTTGAAAATGAAAGGGCAAATTTGATAAAATGGGTCAGAAATCTCTTGTGGGTAAAGCGTTTTGTCCGTAGAAAATAAGTAATGAAAGGTCAGCCATACTCAAGCCTCAATTTTTGGTATGAAAAAGTGGAAAATATTATAAAGTTTGAAAAGTTTGAAAAAAATTGAATACGTTATCATATGATGCTTGGGTAGGTTTAACGTTAGAGTATGCCATGTAGCCTGTGATATAAATCTTAAACTGCTAGTTTTAGTGTTTTACACAAGGCGTATGGTTTTATAACCTTAAATCTTGTATTGATGAGATGCCCCGGGTCCGGAGACCATGGGTCTGTATGCCGACTATTCATCTGGGTATTCACAATTCCAAATGGGGTTGTGAATATTTAAAATAAAGCTAAAAAAAGAGAGCAAACCCGCAGTTTTCTGCCACTTAAGTCTCTAAACATGATCACAAAAAAGTACAAAAGTACAAATGCATTACAGACTTGATCATCCACGCTGTTAGCCGTGTGGGGTCCCCTTGCTCGCCTCTCATTACCATTAGGAAACGGACCACAAGGGACACGCTACATGTAAACCCTACAGATGAAATTTTGCATACTCACCTATGGTGATGGTTCGGTGTATTGCTTGATAACGGGGGTATGTCATGTTGTGGGGAACACTAGCTATGAATTAATTGAACCTTAATAATATCTAATGGCTGCTTGGTAGACTTTGACGCTTAAGCTTAAGTGGATAAACAATACCCTTGATCGTCTTAACTATTCATGAAAAAAAAAATAGAGCAACAAAAAGTTTTAAATCAGCTAATTTTGAGGTTTAAGTCAAGTTGGGGTGGCTTGGTCCGGTAAAGCTGAAAATAAGCGGGTCTTAACTCTGTAAACCGCTGAGTAAAAAAATTGTCGAATCTTCTTTGTCCCGATAAAGATTAAGACATGGGTTTAAGTGGACAACAATATCGGTGATCGCAGTTTTTGCGTTTTTTCTGAGCTTTAAAATTAACCTATATGTTTGTTAGACTGTATTTTCCGATTCTGATTTAACTGCATCAAACTTTTTCAGGGACGAAAAAAGAATAAGTGTGGGGATATTTGATATACAGTTATTTATATATGTTTCCCATGATAATTTTATACTGTATTCGATGATTTATGATTCATTTTCGCTTAGAATTGATATATCACTCACTAAATGAAGTTTTGTAGGTCTCTGGTGCGATAAACAGTCAAAAAGGAGTTTAAACGAGTTAAAACGAAGAACCAGGACAAATGAGGGTTGAACCGGAATGAACCAGTAGAAGAACCGGACTAGAGGGACCTGGTCGCGTAACGCGACCAGGAGAAGGAACCTCGTCGCGTAACGCGACGGGGATATATTGTGCGCCGCGTAACGCGGCCAAACTCCTTTATCTCGTCGCGTGGCGCGACGAGCACCTTTTTCTGGATGATTCTAACGTGTGGACGGGTTTTTAAAGCCTTAATCACTATTTAAACATCTTTAACTTAAAACCTAAGGAGAACCTGACACCAGCCGAATTAGAGAGTTTTTGGAGCCATCTTATGAGTCTTGTGGTGATTTTGAAGGCAAGAGAACATCCGGTGAAGAGCTAAACGTTTAAGATCGAAGAATACGGGTTTTATCGCCTTTAATCTTTCTTTCTTCATTATTTCACCATGTTTTCATTATTATTTGTTTTGTTTGATTTAGACTTTAAGATGCTAGCCTAGACTTCATGTCTACCTAGGTTTGATGAACATGTTTGAGACTTGATTCTTGCTTTGGATAATTGTTTGATTATGGATTTCATTATTTAATAGTAAAGACTTGGTTTTGTTTTCATGATGCGTATAAGTATTTATTATCTTGATTGATTATTAACTACTGTTTCACATAGATCTTTTATCTTTTGATTGTGTTCTTTAGATTTAGGGTTTATGTTTAAATCATTACTTGGTGTTTTGATTATTGTGATTAAATGGTCCCATTAGATCATAGAAGCTTGTTGATAGTTAGTTAGGGTTTTAAATGTTTTGCTAAATTCCAAAAGCTGTAAGGTGAGGAGTTGTTCATGTGTCTTGGTCAATTGCATGCTAGGATAGTAGTGACAATATTCTTGCTTATTGTGTTGATCCATGTTCATGATGTCATGTTAGCTTATCAAGTTATCTAGAGTTTTGTATTTCGTAAGATTGCTTGCTTTAGATACTATTAATTAACCCTAATTGATGACTTTGCGAAAATCAATAATACTGATTGCTTAATAATCTAATAATTGTACTTTGGGATTTCATTTGATTCAGTCAAAGGTCCTTAGGGTTTGTTAGATGAATATGTTTAGAAATCAGTTTCAATAATCATGTTATTTGTCCATTGCTTATGACCTGCAACACAAAGCTAACTGTCAATTTCATACTTATCCTTTGTTATAACCTACACAGAAGTTTGCTACACATACACAATACAACCAAGTCAAACACTACCAGTACCTACACACAAAACTTCATATCACACAACATTCAAAGTTGCATTAACAGTTGCATCCAAACCGAAATACCACACTGCTTTACGCATCTACACATAACACTCAGATCCATCTACCGATTATGAACATGGGGTTCTCTCAGGTCTACCAAGATGTATCTTCACAGTCTTAACCAATTTTACAAACCAACCGATGTACTTGTACATACACAAACTTTCCAAATCAGCCGACTACGCAACACAACAAACATAACAACACCGTGCACCCATCTCCACATCACCTAATAACTCATAAACACAAACATTCAGATTTTCATAATACTTTACGCATCTACACAAAACACTCAGAACACTCATCTACACACAAAACCTAATAACTCATACACACAAACATTCAGATTCAAAGAACACTTTACGCATCTACACAGAACACTCATCTACACACAAAACCTAATAACTCATACACACAAACATTCAGATTCACAGAACACTTTACGCATCTACACAGCACACTTTACGCATCTACACAGCACACTTAGAACACTCATCTGCACACAAAACCAAATTACTCATTCACAAACAACATTCTACACACCAATAACTAAACCGCGGCTACAATTGATGACAATAACTATCTCTACCAGATTATGTGAATGTACACATCTTAATTTTATTTAGTTTCAAAACTACTGAAACTAGATTGGAAAGAGCCTACATGTAATCATTCAATTAGAAAACCCTAATATTCTGTTAACAAGGCATACATCAAGATCAACCATATTATGACAACATAACATACATCATCATCAAGCGCATACACTACATCTAACATAATCGAAACAACAAACAACACAACAACTACACCTACAACTGATGAACATACCTTCGACAACTTTTGAAGCTTTTGACCAAAATAGCAACCAATAAACCCCAATCAGATTTCGAGAACAAGGGCAAACAAGTGATTATCGCAGGTTGCTTCTTATACTAACCCGATTGGAATCAAAAACTTTTATTCTATCAATTGTGTATCCCGATTTGATATCACAGAGGATTTAGTGGCTAGATTAATGTCTAATTTGATGCTTAAAGATACTCTGATATATGAGATGATTGTGTGCTTCGATTTATGTGTAGGCATAATTCAATTGAACGGTCTCTAATATGTTGAAAGTGGGTGGAAAAAATTCGCGCCTCGTTTATTGTGTATAGGTTACAGAGTGAAACAAGGGACTTTTAAATCAATTCCATTTTAATAGCTACATACATTTTACTACTTTGCCCCCTCTATTAATAAAAATATGGTTACAAGTTCCTTTTATTTACTAATATGCCATCTTGTAACATCCACCATTGATCTTTGTCATCAATGGTTGTGATCTACTTCTCGCACTTCTCATTAAAAGATTACTTCTCGCAAGATCCATCCCCTATATATATATATATATATATATATATATATATATATATAATAAGATGCCGATGCTTGAAGTTGTCTGCTTTACACA
Source organism: Bidens hawaiensis (assembly GCF_021521415.1). Lineage (NCBI taxonomy): Eukaryota > Viridiplantae > Streptophyta > Magnoliopsida > Asterales > Asteraceae > Bidens > Bidens hawaiensis. The sequence goes on along the minus strand of NW_027493263.1, from coordinate 27,911 downwards.
ATGAAGCATGTGAAAATTAGGAAGAAAACAGGTAAAAAAGAGTGAGAACTTGTCCCAATACAAAACAATACCTTAAACTCTTAAAGTGGTTTATAAGCAAGAACACTATTTGGTTATTGTTTCCTTAGAAGTGAACACAAGTGAGACCCCAAGGGTTCACACCTTAACTTGAAGACACACACATTGTACGGCCTATGGACGCGATATGGCACTTTAATGAAGCACCTTGCACTGAGTATATTTTTATTAAAAGACATTTATTATAATATAACACCTAATTAAATGATGAGTAGTTTCTAGTTGATTTTTACTATAAAACTAAGGGTATGTATGGTTGGAAGTAATGGAATGAAAAGGGAATGAGAGAAGGAATGAAATGAACAATGGAATGAAATGGATCATTACTATTCCACGTAATGAATCACTCCATTCCCTCTGTCATTCTTGCATATCAAACGCTACCTAAGGGAGTACATGTGGATACCATCAAGAATAATCTAACACATTAGGAGTGTTTATGGTTTGGTTCAGAAACGTGAAACTGTACAAACCGGTCATCGGTTTGGTTTTATTTTCTAACTTTCGCTTGGTTGGTTTGAAAGTTTTCAAACCGTAGCGAATGGTTTGGTTTACGGTTTATACTGAAAACCAACCATATAAAACCGACCGGACCGTATGATTTAATTATATGTATTGCTATATATTATATATATATATGTATACAAATATATTGTACTAGACATAATTAAATAAAACCTATATGTGCGTATAATATACATTGCGAAGCACCGAGTAAAAAAAACATGGACAAAGCCCAAATGTAATTTTCTAAACGAGAATCCAAAAAACAGTTGGTGTTTGTCTAATTTTGCACGCTACTAACAAGTGTACAATAAAATATTATCAGTTGTTTTAAATTTTACACATTACTAAGAAGTAAGAACTGTATAATAAAATTAATGTCATAAATTATTTTTTATCTTTTGTATAATACCCCAACAATCTCAAACCATGGAACTAAACCGTTACTAACGGTTCGATTTGGTTCGGTTTAAGAGTTCAACGGTTTTGTTTTGGTTTACGAAAATAAAAAACCGTTACAAACGGTTCAGTTCATGGTTTGACCTAAAAACCGGACTGTGAACACTGAACACCCCTAAAAACATCACACTTCCTTTTATGGTAAATTTCGGTCTTGATGATTTCTCCAGCCCTCGGTTATACAAGTTTCTTTTGTTGTTGTAAGCTGGGAAACATTTTCATAAGCGAGAGAGACATGTTTTAAAGGGAACTATATCAAGCATATGCCTCAACCATCTGCTTCCACATGATCTTCGTAGTCTCCTTACCAGTTACGACAATTGTAATAGTATTTAAGTTTTTACATTTGCAATTGCTCTTTAATTGATTATTGTATTGTAATATGAATTTGTGAACGCTATCCATACAAATTTCTTATCATTCTCTTCTCTCACAATCCTAACATGCGTTTGTATGGACGAATGCACCCCCTCCCTCGTCAGTATCGACGGTACGTCCACGACTTGTCAATAACACTTCGTTTTGGATGCCTTAGGTAAAATAGTAAAGATCATGAATGTAATTTAATAGAAAATCACAATCTAGACTTACCATAATAATCATTTATTATCAATGGCGGACTTGGCCACCTAGTTCGTCTGAACCCTATGTATTTTATGTATATAGTCTATAGTGTCGAATTAACGAGCGAACCTATCTTTTTACGAGCGACCTCAGTTGAAAAACAGAAAGATGTAAGAAAAAAACTATATTTGTTGTGTTTTGAATTTGCAGGTGTTGTGGAAACGATTAAGAAAGATGAGTGTTATTCGTCTTTCCTGAATCTTTATTAAAAAATGGAGTAAAATGTAGTTTTCGTCCTTATGGTTTGTCAAAATTTGCGGTTTTAATCCAATAGTTTTAAATTTGTGATTTTTGTCCATATGGTTTCATTTTACTTGCAATTAAACCCGAATTCACTAACCTCGTTAAGTTTGATCGTTAGACCCATCAGCTTGCCCCTCGCGTCAGGAGCAATTTTGTCATTTTTCTCCCCAAATACAACCCAGCACCTTACGCGAGGGGACTTGCGAATTAGGATTGTGATTTATTTTAGGAGAAAAAGGACAAAATTGTCCCTCACGTGAGGGGCACACTGATGGGTTTAACGACCAAACTTAACGGGTTAGTGAATTCGGGATTAATTGAAAGTAAATTGAAACCACATGGACGAAATCGCAAATTTAAAATTATTGGACTAAAACCGCATATTTGAACAAATCACATGAACGAAAACCGCAATTTACTCTTAAAAATGACTTTGTATTTTATTTAATGTTGATATTGAACTTTTGTTATGATAGTGATATTGAATTTTATTTATCCGACCCGGCCCAAAAACGTTGACGCTAGAAAAAATTCTTGTTATGAAAACTTTCAAACCCATAGAAAAATTCCTGACTTCGCAAATGTTTATTATAAATATATTTCATTTAAAAAAAGATGAACCTGTTAAAACTGTTGAGTAGAAGAAAAGATATTAAAGCTAAAAGGTGGCCCAAAACAAGCAAACCGTGTTGAAAAATAATTGGGCAGACCAAAGTCGTCATTATCATCATTGTACTCGGTAAATCTTACACAAAGTTATGGTAGGGTCTAAGAAGGTAAGAAGGGTAATATGTAGACAGTCTTACCCTCTACACTCTAGGAATAGAGAGACTGTTTTCGATGAGACTCGGGCTCGATATGCAGACCAAAGTGTGTAAGGTATATGGAGTATGGCCAGATACCTGACACGAGACACGGATCCCCAGCCACATGTCTTGTAATTAATGGTCAGCATGTCTTGCATTCATATACCAATTTATAGAATCTTTTAAGAAATTGTGGTCATAGACTTACTTGAAATATTCAAGCCAAGTAACGAAGATTATGTGACATTCGGTGTGTTTTTGATACACTTGTTTAATTGTGGTGCATGAAATAGTTTCTGGTTGTGTTCAATCAACTTCAAGAAAATATTTGTATCCTTAAAATAGCATAATTTGTTTAACTTACACACTCCTTAATTGACTACTTTAAAATTACACATTTCTCAAATGTTACGAGACTTGATCCTAAAACTCTTTAGAAAGACAAATCTTACGCAACTCACGTTACCATTAGGTCAAAGACTTTCTGTAATTCGTGATGCGTGGTAATTACGGTTTGAACATTTGGTTAAGGGATGCACAATTTAGATTCTAAAAGATCCACGACATAACTAATGGTAAGAATCCAAACGAAGTGAAATACAACATCCAAAGTGATCATGTGAATTCCTTAAGAATTTGTGATTCCGTTGTGCGTCTAATTACCATCAGATAACATTCATCTTCAAGAACCATAATACGTGTTTTAACAATGCCACATAAGACAATTGTTAAAGCTTGAATCCACCATCTTTCTATTATTACGCACTTATAATTTTACAACCGTTTACAAGACAAACATAAATTGGGTGTGTGATAGTGTGAGTTACATCTACAATTCTACATACACAAAGTCAAGAACCAAGTAAGCCCGTAAAAAGTATATATGATTGATTAAGCTAGGGTAGTTGAAGAGGTAGGTTCCCGCAAAGCCCAGTTGGACCCACAAGACTCACCTTGAAGAGGTACGTCTACGCAAAGACCAACTGGATCCGCAGGACCCACCATGCTCAGAGAGATGAAGACCTTACACGCAGTAAGCCAGCTGTCCCCGCAGGAAAGCCTCCCTTGGTACAGTACCCTGCCTGTCCCCGCAGCTGTGGGTACAAGCCAAGAAGGAAGGCTACCCGCACTAACAGTAAGGCTACACGCATAAGGCACTAACTCTTATACTTCAGCAATGTCACCTGAAGAAGGAATGAGCAAGGCGGGAATATTCCCGCCCAAAAGAGCCAGTCCGTACGCTTCTAGAAGATGTTTTGTACTATACCTACCAAGGTATGGACAAATAGACAAGATCTGACAAAAGCAACCCATGAACCAATCACAGGGTGACAACTCACTGAGAATAGTACGAGGAGGAGCACGCTCCAGTACAAAATGTCACTAGCAGCCGCTGCCTACCCACCAACTCCCATCGTGGCACGAACGTAGCCCATAGTTGGTGGAAAAGGAATATTATATACAGCTGGCCGTACCTGCTTGGAAACCTACCTTCGGCTATAAATACTCCAACACCCTAGAAGGTATCATCATCTTCTCTCTAGCTATTTCTCTTTATATACACTTATATTCAGAGCAACCTAGTCTGATTCTCACGCCGGAAGGTGGTCACAAGGAGGAACCCCCCCCCCCCCTTCTCAGTGACGAGCTTACGGTGTCTGTTTTGCAGGTTGAGAAGAATAACCATCTTTGCCGGACCTAACCCTCGTGGGAAACATCAACTTAACCCTAGGATTATCCTTAATCTGTCGGGGTCGCTTAGTGTTTCTTCATTGGCGCCATCCGTGCATTAAGCTAGAACTTATTCTTATTTTTCTCAGTTTTTTCAAACTTCTGGAAAGATGGTTAAGGTTACTCCGATGCCAAAGCCACCAGGTAACCAAGAAATTCCGGTAACCACAACCCCAGCTACTGGGGGGGAACACCGGTGAATACACGATTGTTACGAACACTACCCCGGTTACCCAAGCCGGGGCAAGTGCAGTAAACAATCCTCTCCTGGGATTCATTGATACCCAGTTGGGGAAACAACAGACGAGACTTCCCCGACAAACACCATAACAAGTTAAAGCTTGGGCGGAAGCGCGTCAGAAAGAATTCCATGCCGAGTTGGACGAACGTTTACGTTCACTCCAACAGGCCAATGACAAATTCGGAAGCACTCGACAACAGCTCAACATGAGCAATGATTGCGAGTATGCGGACGATGAAGATTGGGAAGAATCTGACAGTGACGCAAACCCACGTCATAAGGCGAAAGGGAAGCGTAAAGAAGCAGACTTCCATTCGAGAAGAAATTTCGAAGAAACTTTCGAACCAAAGAACACGGGGGGAAACCCACGTGACTTCTTAAAAACTTTCAGACCAACTGTTGCGAATGCGGGAACATCCAAATTTGCAAGGGACATTGCGGAAGCAATCGCTCCAAGGAGTGCCAATCAGATGTCCAACATAGGCACTTACGATGGCATATCCGACCCGGACGATCACATGAACAGATTATAGCGGGGGCAACCGTCAGTAATTGGACGGAACCCACATGGTGTTACATGTTCCAAATGACGCTCGTCGGGGCAGCCAGAGCGTGGTTTGATCGTCTACCGGTCCACCACATCTATGATTGGGCAGACTTCCAGCACAATTCAGCCAGCACTTCAGTCAACAAAGAAAATATACTGAAGAGCAATGGACGATCCTCAACTGCATCCGAGAAGAAGACGAATCTTTGCTAGACTTCATCACTCGCTTCAACTCAAAGAAGCTAAGTCTGGGCACTATTAGCGAAGATCTTGTTCGCGCCGCTTTCATCCAGGGTGCTGAGTACCCAGAGCTCATCCGCACGTTGATAGGTAAAGACGGCATGCCACCCACGTGGGATGCAATCATGACGGGAGCTAAACGCTTTGCCGAAACGGAGAAGCAACTGGGTAGAAATCTTCCCCAGAGCACAAACCTCTACACTCAGAGAACAAGAGAAAATAACATTCGTACCGCCCGACAAAACAAAAAGAGGAAGCTTGGTATTTGGCAGTCAAGGGTAAACTTTGACACCTCATCCAGCTCTCATCCTCTCCTAGGCGGAAGGGACAACATGCAGTCGTCGAACCGGAATCCCGGATGGACGCCACTCACCAAAAGCGTCACCGAGATATTTGCCACAGAGAAGCTCCCATGGCCAAAGGCTCCAATAATCCGACAGCGTCAAAACGCTGATCAGAGCAAATCCTGTGACTTCCACGGGACAAAAGGCCATACCACAGAGGAATGCACATCCTTGAAGGATGTCGTCGAAACATTCGTCAAAGATGGGAAACTCACACACCTCGTGGCATCAATCAGGAACGGAGGGAGGAAAGACAATCGGTACAAGGGCAATGGACGGAAGCCCGTCGACATCAGCATTCACATGGTTCACGGCAACATCAGAGAAAGAAAACGACGAACAACAGAGCCAAGTGCGTGGAAGGAAGCAGAAGTGCGCTTCCCGCATGTGCCAGGGGGGGCCCAACAAAGAAGGCCCCATAGTCATCAAAAGCCAGCTGGGGCACTACATCACCTCCCGCACACTTGCTGATAATGGCGCTTCATCAACGGTCATGTATAGGCAGTTCTTCGACAAGCTAGACGACGAAGACAAAGAACGCCTAAAAATAGTTTACGCCTCGATGGAAGGGTTCGACGGCAGCACAAACACCCCATTGGGAATCCTATCTTTCCCCGTCGCTCTCACGGACGGGAAATACTCCCGCACAGAAGACGTGGACTTCGTTGTAATGAGGAAGCCACACCACACATACGACATTCTCTTCGGGAGAGATGGGATGGCAAGATTTAATGCCGTGGTGTCTTCGGTCCATGGTATGATGGGATGGCCAACAGCTGAAGGCGTCGCTATGATCACGAGCATTCCCCAGGTATGCATCGCATCTGTCTCATCAAAACCCAAACCAAAAATGGCTAAACCAACCACCTCTGAGCCAGAAGAATGGGCCTTCATTGGCAAATACCCTTACCAGGCCGTTACCATTGGCCCAACGATCACTAATCTCACACGCACCTTACTCAAACGCTTGTTGCAAAAAAATGCCAACATCTTCGCGTGGACACCAGCTGACATGACTGGTGTACCTCGAAGTAAGGCTGAGCATAAGCTCAAGTGTGACCCGGTGTTTACGCCGGTCATACAAAAGCGTCGCGTAATGGGTGCTGAGCAGGCTAACGCGTGTAGAACCCAAGTCAAGGAACTCCTTGACGCAGGCATCGTACGCGTTAGTAAATATCAAACATGGGTTGCAAATCCCGTCATGGTACCAAAATCCAACAAACAATGGCGCATGTGCATAGATTTTAAAGACTTAAACAAAGCATGCCCCAAGGATTGTTACCCGTTACCCGAAATTAACCTTAAGGTAGATTCATTAGCACCGTTTCGCCTTAAATGCTTCCTTGATGCGTATAAAGGGTACCATCAAATCCACATGGCTGTTGACGATCAGGATAAAACCGCATTTCGGACGCCAGATGGCACATTTTGTTACCAAATGATGCCATTCGGACTAAAGAATGCCGGATCCACATACCAACGCCTGATGGACAAAGAGTTTCATGCCCAAATCGGGAGGAACTTGGAGGTTTACATGGATGACTTGGTCATCAAAAGCCTCGAGCCAGAGGCGATGCTGAAAGACATCGAAGAAACTTTCAACACGCTCAAAAAAATGAACATGAAGCTCAACCCGAGCAAGTGTTCCGTTGGGATGGAAGAGGGGAAGTTCTTAGGAGTCATCGTTACCAAAGATGGCTTCAGAGCGAACCCCGAAAAGGTTGAAGCCATTATGAAAATGGAATCACCTACTACCGTCAAACACGCTCAGACACTGAATGGACGACTAGTCGCAATTAACCGCTTTTTGGCAAACCATGCGGATAGGTCGTTCCCATTCGTGTCAACATTGAGAAATTGCTTGAAGAAAACGCACTTCCGCTGGACACCAGAAGCGGAAACAGCCTTTCAAGAGATTTCGGTCACGCTTGATCGAACTCCCAACACTCACAGCACCAGAAGTGGGGGAGGAATTAATTCTCTACCTCTCCGCCACAGACAGAGCAACTGGGGCAGTCTTACTAGTAGAACGAAAGGGCATCCAGATGCCCATCTACTATGTGAGCCGTGTCTTAACAGACGTGGAAACCCAGTACTCCACCCTGGAAAAATTAGTCTTAGCGCTTGTACAGGCTTCACGCAGGCTAAAACGATATTTCCAAGGCCACCCAATCACCATTCTCACCAACTTCAAACTTGCAAACGTTCTAGGAAAACCCGAGTTGTCAGGGCGCCTAGCCAAATGGGCAATTGAGTTGGGAGAATACGCGATAAAGTACAAGCCAAGACCAGCCATAAAAGGCCAGGTCTTGGCCGAGTTTATTGCAGAAGTCCCCGCTTCGCGGGAAAAAGAGTGCCAGGAAGAGGCTCAACCCTCTCCAGCACAAGACATTAACGATGTCTGGCGACTCTATACTGATGGAGCAGCCAACAACGAAGGTTCAGGCGCAGGGTTGAAACTAACTAACCCAGCAGGCCAAGAATACACTTACGCTATTCGGCTGGATTTCCCAAGTACGAATAACGAAGCGGAGTACGAAGCATTCTTGTCCGGATTAAGAATTGCGCGTAAGATGGGGGTGAAAAACTTGGAAGCCCACGTGGATTCCATGCTAGTAGCCAACCAGATAAACGGGGCGTACACGGCCGTAAACGACACAATGGCCCTGTACCTTGCACAAGCAAAAACCCTTATGCGCGATTTCAACGATTGCAAAGTTGTGCACATCAAGCGAAGCGAAAACAAATCTGCGGATGCGTTAAGCAAGCTTACATCGTTAGCCTTCACCCACTTGGGAAAGGACATCCGCGTTGAACTTCTTGGAGCACCATCAGTCCCGCACAAGGAAATTTGTGTCATCCAAACCGGCACGGAAACATGGATGACTCCAATCATAAATTACCTTGCGACGGGTGTATTACCAGAGTCAAAGACACAGGCAAGAAAGATACGCTGTAAATCACTGAACTATCAACTTGTTGATGACATACTTTACAGGCGTAATTTTCTTGGCCCACTCCTCAGATGCGTTGACGACCAAGATGCCGACTACCTCCTAAGGGAAGTACACGAAGGCATCTGTGGAGTACACGCAGGTCCACGCGCAGTTGTAGCTAAGCCAAACAACGCGGGATACTTTTGGCCGGGGATGCACACGGACGCGCTGGCCTACATCAGAAAATGTAGGTCCTGCCAGCTCTACGCACCCAACACGCATCGCCCGAAGAACGAACTTGTTCCAGTCACTTCTTCGTGGCCATTCCAGAAGTGGGCCATCGATGTTACAGGCCCATTTCCCACAGCAGCAGGGAACGTTCAACTCCTAGTGGTAGCCATCGACTACTTCACCAAATGGATAGAAGCAAAACCCCTAGCCCAAACAACCGCAAAACATATCAAAAAATTTATTTGGGAATTTATTATTTATCGTTTTGGACTTCCACAGAATTTGGTGAGCGACAACGGCACCAACTTTGCTGACCAAAAGCTACAAAAGTGGCTGAAAGAGCTTCAAATCACCCACACCTTTACCTCAGTGGCACACCCGCAGGGTAATGGTGAGGTGGAAAGAGCAAACAAGAGCATCGTCGACGGTATAAAGAAAAGACTCTTGGAGCATAGATCCGGCTGGGTGGACGAAGTTCCACATGTCCTTTGGGCAAACAGAACGCTGAAAAAAGCAAGCACGGGCGAAACCCCATTCAGCCTCACCTATGGCACTGAAGCCATGGTTCCAATCGAGATTGGTCTACCCTCACCAAGAGTCATAACTCAGTCGGAAGACAATGATGCGGAAAGACGGTTAGACCTTATGCTGACCGAAGAGCGCAGAGACTTAGCCGCAGCGCGTGAAGAGAACTACAAGCGACAAATGCAAAAGTACTACAACACGCGGGTGAAACTCTGCAACTTCAATGTCGGAGACTACATACTGCGTAACAACGAGGCTTCAAACCAGGAGCACCCAGGAAAGCTGGCCCCGGTCTGGGAAGGGCCATACATTATTAAAGAAGTTCTGGGAAAGGGCGCATACCGGCTCGAAAGGCTCGATGGTACCCCCATCCCAAGAACATGGAATGGAGCTCAATTACGCAGATGCTACATGTAGATCAATTCCAAACTTGTAACGAACAGGCCTAGAGCCACTTCTAATGGAAATGATTCTCCTTATCACATTGATGCTGATAGCCTTACCTTTATACTTATGATCTGACCACACTGATATGCCGGTATTCACCGCATAAATAAGTGAAGGAGGAAGTAAGTCGTTGCGTGTGGAAAGCGGCACAACCCGTATAAACACAAATAAACAGTAAAAATTTCTAAGGGGAAGATGAGGAAAACCTTCACGCAGGTCAGATATAGATGAAGTTTGGTCATCCTACTAAGTGAAAGTGACGGTCCTACCCGCACAATCATGATAGAGGAAACAGAACATTAACCTATAATCTGACACACGTCGAAAGGTTAACTTATTCAAAACACTTAGAAAATTGCTAAGTTAAACTAAAATATGCATGAGCAAACCATATAATGTTTATAAGGCAAGGCATTAACAAAACATTTATATTCACGATAAAAGCTGTTCAAACATTACAAAATGGCTAGGTATCTACCCGCCTACAAAAAGTGCAAATCTATCCTAACGGCGTGGAGGAATCTCAAGATTCAGGCTTCGGGACCACTCCCTCCAAACCCACTTGAACCCGCACCATCAGTTGGCTGCGGCTGTTCAAGGAAAGCTTTGAGAACAGCTAGCCCGTCATCAGTAGCAGCAACTTCATTAACCTTTTCCACGACCGGATGAGAGAAAGCAGCATACTGGTTCACAGCTTGGTCATAGGCAGCCTCAGTATCAACATCGTGTAGAGGAAATCTGGAAGGCGAGATGCCTTTCTCTGCAAATCCTAGACCAAGAAAGAAACTAGCTTTCTCTCCATCCTCATGAGAAGCGTTGAGGGTTGCGCTCATGGCATCATCATAGGATGTGTTCGCGAAAATCCGATGCATAACCTACAAAAAAAAACTTTTCTAAGTATAAAAAAAGCAAAAAGCAAAGAATAATGGAGCTATGCGTACCTGCGGCAACGCTTCTCGTAGAAGCCAATCGTTATTGGACAAGGACTCTTGAAGGGTAGCTTGAGCTTGATCGCGTGCGCGTTCGGCCTCATTCTTATTAAGGTTGGCAAGCAACACTTCCTTGGAAGCAGCCTCCTCAACGCCTTTAAGCTTACGCTCAGTGCGATCAAGCACACCCTTTTGATCCAAGAGCTCCTGTAGCTTCTTGGCGTCCTCCAGAGCCAAAGCCTCATGAGCCTGCTGAAGCTTCTCCAGTTTAGCTTTCATTTCTTCATTTTCAGCGCGTAGAGGCTCAGCAACAACTTCAGCTTTTGAGGCCCTTTCAGTCGCATTGCGCGCGGTTTCCTTGGCCAACCTAAGCTGTTCGTTAACAGCTTGAGTAGCCTTAGAATGGGCTTCATGCCTAGCTTGCATTTCGGCCTCAAGGTCCTTGAAGGCCTTTTCCCTCTCAGCAGCGGTGGCGACAAGCTTCTTGTTTTCTTCCCTCAGCGATCGCACCTGAGCTCCCTCCAAGCTACGCGCAGTCCTTAACTTATCGTTTTCACGACAAAGTAATTCGACACGCGGCTGCATCCGGGCGAGTAGAATTCGGAGCTCGGTGGACAACCGGCCTTCCTGGTAACTAACCATGGCCTCCCCCAATGCACCACTTGGAGCGGCATGGCGCGTCCAATCGACGCAGTCTGCAGCTGTCCTGAGAGTTGTCCCTCGGCGGATATTCCACCTTGGGGCATAGACCTCATTGGAATCTGAAACTGCAACAACAAAAAAAAAACAGTTAAGAAAAAATTACTAAGGATGGATAACAGGCCAAAGTAACGCCACGCACCTGTAGGGTCGATAACAGGCCGATAGCCGCTAAACCCATCACCCGAACCTAAAGGATATCCATCCAAGAGGTCAAGGAGGTGGGAAGGAGCCAAAGATCGGACCCCCTCAACAGAGGTAAGTCTAGAGGTCCCAACTCTAAACATACCTGAAGAACTGGCCAAGGACGAAGTAGTCGTTGACGCCGTAGAGACCATTGGAGATGAACTCATTTAAGATGAACTCATAACCATTGCAGTCGCCGCAGATGAGCTCATCGCAAATGAGCTCATGGAGAAAGTCACCGCCGGTCCGGTGAATGACGTGGTAAATATGGCACTGACGGCTGGCGAAGAAGTTGAACTGCTCAACGCAGCAACGAAAGTGGACGCCATCGTCGGCACAGCAGCCATGATTGACGACGTCATAACCGGAACAGTTGCTTCAACAGTAGAAGCAACAGAACCAGTACCAGAAACAGGCGCAGCCGCCTGAGTCATCGCCTCGGATAGGTAGACCAAACCTATCGTCGTGGGTCCTGAACCAACTCCTCCCGCACCACTCCCCTCAAAAGCAGATAAGTCTACTTCTGCACAAAGAAAAACTTTAAGATATCAAAAACAAAGGCGGAAGGAGATGCGGAAAAGGTACACAAAAAGTACACTTACTGGTTTTCTTGATCTTGAAAGCCCTGATAGGTGGAGATGGACCCGATGAAGATGGCCTCTTCACGCCAGTTACTTTCGCAATGCTTGGCGACTTGGAAGTGACAGTCGTTGTCTCAACCTCTGAGACAATAGTCTCGTCACCACCACCAAGGTTCCTCGCCGCCTCCTCACTTTCAGTCTCGGAATCAGACTGATTCCCCAAGTCAACGAAGGTAGCAACCTTCGTTTTGCCCTTCACGCTGGCCGTTTTCTTTTTCCTTACAATAAAAGGCCCATCTGCGGATCCCTCATCAGAAGATGACAAGATCAGAGGAATTCCAGCAGAAGTGTGAGCATGAAGAGGACGAGGATTTAAGAACTCATTACCTGGACGAGTGGCGCTTAAAATCTCATGGCCTGGCGGGTAGACCTCTGCGAATCTATCCGCAGTTTTCTCCAAAACGGGCAACTCGTTCTCATCAAGATCACGAGTACCCAACCGCGCGGGACCACCAGTCTCCCTTCGGGTGCAAAAGCGACTGTAAGTCGTTCCCCTCTGAAATAAAAATGATAACAATGTTAGAAGGACAACCCTAAACAAACACAAAAGACGGGGCATACCATAAGGAATATAGTTCAAACTGTATTTAAGAACGATGGGTATTTGCGGCGTCCCATTCTTGAACAGGAGTCTGAATCTGGGAAATCTTGGTGAACCACTCCGTCTCCTGGTAGTTGGAAGCCGGAAGATTAGGAAGTGCCCTCCCATTCTTGAACGTCATCGCAATGGGAACGACACGAGCGGAAATATAGAAAAATTCCCGCTTCCAAGAACGAAGACTACGCTCAGTAGTACAGATCTTCAAACCCTTGATCCGAGTGACAAGGGTATACCAACCCTGGACGCACCTCCAAGTATAGAAGGTCATCAGGCGGTCGACTCGAGGCTCGATATCCAAAATACGGCACACCCATTCGAAATGGCGAACTTTAGCAATTGCCATTGGGTGCACCTCTGTCAAATGAACACCGTGTTTCTCCAAAACACGGTATACGAACTTCGTTAATGGGAACCTTAGATTCCCATATAGGAAGAACGAAGCGTAAACCCCTATCATGCCCTTAGGGGCGTCGTATACCGTCTGGTTGGCCTCCGGCAACTCCGGCTCATAGGACTCCAGCATGAATTTCTTGACGATGAAATTGTATACATCGACAGAAAGAGTACACTGACACTCGCCAGCAGTACTCTTATCGTCCTTATCGGACGTTGACATCGGGTTCTCGGGGAAAACGTCGGACTCTTCGACGTTAACCTCTGGGTCATGAGAAAAAGAAGACATTTTTTCAATGTTAAGGATGAAAGAAAGCGGTTTCAGGAGAATGCTCGCCGGAAAGGATGAGAATTCGCCGGAAATCGCTTAAAAGAAAAAGAAGAGTGAAGTGAAGATAATGGACGAAATACACCCTCTTCACCTTATATACTCATCGCAATGAATGCGATGAATTTAATGCAGATGAGAGAGAAGGCGCAGGAGCAATGACACGGCGACACGTGTGGATAAAGCAAGCTGGCAACATGTGTCAAAAGGGCGCTTGCCATAAAACTCGCGCCCACGCGCTTGAAAAAGCGTTCAGATTGACCACATGCTGTCACGTCGTCATAACTTCCTGCACATCCTGAAACCGTCAGAAGACGCCAACGTCCCTTCAACCGTTTGGACTGTCCTTGTCCTTTCACCAACCCTCCGAATTTCAAAAATATTTAAAAATAAGAGGGAATATACCCCCTTACTTTAGAAAGCAAGAAACCATAAGACAAGTGCGGGTACAGTGTCAAGGCGAAACCCTTCACATACTTAGCACTTGCAGGGAATTGAAACCAAGAAGATCAATCTTATGGGCCATGCTTGCGGATAGAGAAATAACACCCCCGCATGGCGGGAACGTTGAGAACTAGATTGTTTGAAGCTTCAAGGTGGAATTGGTTGTTTAACATAACTGATCACTATGTATAAAACTACCAAAACCTCGTGGAGAATCTACACAAGTGAAACTCAACGCTCCCGACTTGCAAAGAGGTTACACACCTACCCGCATCATACCCAAATATCAGGCAGAAAAGTCGGGAATTTTCTGCAAGTGACATTAAGAAAACTGCGGGAAGAATCCCCACGGAGAACCTTAAAAAACGAAAACCCCCTTTTCAAAACCCCTTGCTTAAAGTCCAAAAGTTCCCCTCACTTATTAACAATTCATGAGAAGAACAATGGACTGGGGGGACTTGAAGAGGTAGGTTCCCGCAAAGCCCAGTTGGACCCACAAGACTCACCTTGAAGAGGTACGTCTACGCAAAGACCAACTGGATCCGCAGGACCCACCATGCTCAGAGAGATGAAGACCTTACACGCAGTAAGCCAGCTGTCCCCGCAGGAAAGCCTCCCTTGGTACAGTACCCTGCCTGTCCCCGCAGCTGTGGGTACAAGCCAAGAAGGAAGGCTACCTGCACTAACAGTAAAGCTACACGCATAAGGCACTAACTCTTATACTTCAGCAATGTCACCTGAAGAAGGAATGAGCAGGGCGGGAATATTCCCGCCCAAAAGAGCCAGTCTGTACGCTTCTAGAAGATCTTTTGTACTACACCTACCAAGGTATGGACAAATAGACAAGATCTGACAAAAGCAACCCATGAACCAATCACAGGGTGACAGCTCACTGACAATAGTACGAGGAGGAGCAAGCTCCAGTACAAAATGTCACTATCAGCCGCTGCCTACCCACCAACTCCCATCGTGGCACGAACGTAGCCCATAATTGGTGGAAAAGGAATATTATATACAGCTGGCCGTACCTGCTTGGAAACCTACCTTCGGCTATAAATACTCCAACACCCTGGAACGGTATCATCATCTTCTCTCTAGCTATTTCTCTCTATATACACTTATATTCAGAGCAACCTAGTCTGATTCTCACGCCGGAGGGTGGTCACAAGGAGGAACCCCCCCCCCCCCCCTTCTCAGTGACGAGCTTACGGTGTCTGTTTTGCAGGTTGAGAAGAATAACCATCTTTGCCGGACCTAACCTTCGTGGGAAACATCTACTTAACCATAGGATTATCCTTAATCTGTCGGGGTCACTTAGTGTTTCTTCATTAGTGTTGTAAAAATTTATATTAGGCGCTGATTAACCCTCGATTAATCTCTAGTCGCTACCCCCACCGACTTGTTACCGATTAATCTATATTTGTCCAAAACCATTCAAAATTAATTTTATATGTTTATTTGAATATTTATATAAAAATTCCAATCCGGTTAATCCCGATTAATCGCTGCTCGCTATTCTCTACCCCACCACCCAACTATCCTAGCAAATATCTACAAAAGGTTTTGACTTTTGATTCTTTAAAAAAACAACAATTTACAAAAAATAAAAAAAAAATCTTTAACAATTCACAAAACTGGTTCCAAATGTATATCCAACGGAACAATATCAATTAATCAATCGTCGGCTTTCGACATAACAGAAAGCCGACTAGGTCACGGCCGGAACGATCCAGGATGCGTTCAACTTCTTATGCAAACTACACCGGAACGATCCAGGATGCGTAGTCGGCGAACACATACACGTCTTCTTCGATCCGTGACTTCACGCCTTCGGCTTATTATAATTACAATAATCGCCGCTGTGTTTAATATTCGGTGCTGAAATTGAACGGTTAGGAGACTTGTGCCGGTGATCGATCGAGAACCGAATCGACGGTGACGGAGATGACGTCACGTAACCGCCGCCGCGGACGGTGATTCTCGTTGGTGACGTGGATCTGGCGGGAGAAGATGAAGTGGATATTGAAGAAGTGAAAGCAGAGGATGACGATGAACAGAACCTGCCGGACGGTGAAATTGATCGTTGGAAAGTGGATGATCCGCCGGACTTGTTTCTCTCCGGCAGCATCATTGGAATTTGCGGCGGAATAATTCAGAAGCGATTTTTGTGAAGAAGAAAATAGGGTAATATTATATATTATTATTATTATATATATATTATTTATTAGGTTTTAAGTTTGGCAAACTTTGTGTAACAGACGGCATCGTTTATATAGAAGGTTGGAAAATAGTGGCAGAAGCGTAATTATATATATTATTAGGGGTGTTTGGGACGGGTAACCTGCGGGCTAATTGTAAGGTTGTCTATTTTTTAATCTAAACCATTCAAAGTAGAAGCAATCGCCAATGGACGATGCTTTGACCCAAAACGTTGGGAACATTGCCCCCCCCCCCCCCTTTCCGGGAGTTGGTGGTTAATGTTGTGGAGACAACGTTCAAATGGCTCGAATATTCATAAAGAGAGCCGTTGGGGCTATATTTACATAAACATTTTCTTTATATAAACTAACAAATGCCATCTTCATTTTTAAACCACAACACAAAAACCTTATCATCCGTTAACCATCTTCAGTTTTTTTCAAATTACTCAACAATTATCCATCACTTTATTTGGAGCAACCAAGTCCCCAACCGACAAATAGGGTAGGGTCACAAAGATGGACCCATTAAAAAGACGCAGCGCTAGCAAAGATTTGAGTATATGTTTCCAAATACTTAGGCCTTGTGGAACAACAAACGTCGAGTATTTGGCCACAAGTTTGTAACTATCTTGTTTCAGACGAACGACCAAGTGATCGTACATAGCACCAAGTGTGTTTGAAATGGAAAAATATGGTCAGACAAGTTAATGCTCTCGATAACAAACCATTTGAAATCATAACAAAATTGAGAATAGTATTTTTTTTATTTGTATTTTGTAACTATCTTTTATCTCAATAATCTCACCGTCTCACACAAGCACCCCAAATTTAGTTTAGAGTGAACTGCGGTTTTCGTCCATGTGATTTGTCTGAATATGCGGTTTTAGTCCAATAGTTTTAAATTTGTGATTTTCATCCCTATGGTTTCATTTCACTTGCAATTAAACCCGAATCATTAACCCCGTTAAGTCTGATCGTTAAACCCATCAGCGTGCGCCTCACGTGAGGGGCAGTTTTGTCCCTTTTTTTCCCAAATACACCCCAACCCCTCACGTAAGGGGGCTTGCGAATTATAACTGAGGTCTATTGGGGGAGAAAACAGGCAAAACTATCTCTCACGTGAGGGGCACGTTAATAGGTTTAACGATCAGACTTAACGGGGTCAATAAATTTGGGTTTAATTGCAAGTGAAATGAAACCACAAGAACGAAAATTATAAATTTGAAACTATTGAACTAAAACCGCATATTTGAACAAACCACATGAACAAAAACCGCAGTTTACTCTTTAGCTTATTATCGTCTTCTTCACTTGTAAAATATTATCGTTTTTCTTAGCGTGCTATACTTTATGATTATGCCTAGAAATTGTGTTCATCGGTTCCGTAATATTCTAAACATACATAAAAAATTAAAAAAGTGTAAATTAAACAAAACAAACATATAAATCGAACTCATAATTTGAACTTTGAAGAGTCTAGTTTTTAATTTCTAAACATTGTGGACTGATAACTCACCTTCAAGTAGCTAAAATAGGTTGATGGCTCTCAAAACAGTTAACATTATTTTCTTTCTAAACTCGATCATACTATATGTGAAAAAGCTAATAAAAATGTAGTTCAGCTTTACAAAAAACATATTGCACCAGCCGGGAATCAAACCCGGGTCTATACCGCAGCAGGGTACTACTCTACCACAAGACCACTAGTGCTAGATATTGAGAAGTTTGCAGCAAAAGTTTAAATCTGATAGAAGTTTTAGGTTCTATTTAGAAACTTCATAAACATGTGACAGTATATTTATGTCTTAGTTTTTTTGTTTCAGATTTACGTTACCTCAAAATCTATGAGACAAGTGAATAATTTATGTATATTTATTGTTTACAGGTTGACAAGTTAACGTAACATGGCTACATTTTACCTTTTTTATATCCTTCTTTCTACTACATGAAATTTTTACTTTTTTTTATCACGTGTCTACATTATTAATATCGAGTATTTTTTTCGTTAATAGGGGTATTATATTGGAAAGTAGAAAATGAGACGAGGTCTTAATTTACATTCATAGTTTATGACAACTTTCAAATACGAATTGGGCCCATAGATTTAATTTGTGTATATATCATAAAAGCTATAGAGGTAAGCTCATATCACACCTACATATATTTGGGATCTTTGTGGGTAATATTATATTTTTCATTATGAAGATGTGTTGAACTGTTGAAGACCATAAGGTTTTAGAGCATGAAAAATGTCTAATAAAAGTTGTGTCATTATTTAGAGTTACTATTTTACCACCTTGGGTCTTCTGCGTTTTAAACAAGCCAAGTTCACGTGTATCTGGGTCGAATCCAAAAACTTTACTTGAACCCAATAACCCAAACACAACGCGCTTGTGATCGAGTTGAGAATGATACAACATTACAACATACCCCTTTAACCTAGAAACATAAATTATTTTCACGTATATTATTACTCAAAGCAACTGCACACCTATCTTTTTTTTAAAGTTTGGATATGGCATACCGAATCATTATAAGTTTTAGCATAAGTAGCTCTAAAAAACGTCTTAATCTTAAAAGTAAACAGGTCATCCAAAAAAGCTATTAGGTTAACCTCATTATGTTCCTAGGTTCAATACACAACTTATCATCTTATACAAACACGTTTAAACTAATCCAAACCCGTAATATCTTATTATATTTATACTTATAGATCGAAAGACATTTTCAATCAATAAAAAAGATACGTTACCAAAGAGAGTTTGTAAAGAGAGGTGATAAAAGAATATAAGGTGAAATTTAAAAGGGCTAAAAAGATTTCTAAACTATTGTCCTCTAATATCTTTACTCGAAATACCAAATGAACCATACCAACAACAAATATGTTTTCTCTACTTACACTTTGACCTACCCATCAACTTTAGAATTTATATTCTGTTGACAATATACTCTCTTGAAGTTATTCGATGCCTACTTCTAATAATCGTCGCCTACCGGAATATTAAGATCCGGGAGGACAAAACCATCATTTTTCTTTCCTTCCGTGCAATTGTTTACCTTGGATTTCGCTAACACTTGTGACTTCATATCATTCTGAAACCAAAGTAACACTTTTATTCGTTAAAAAGATGTCATAGTGGAATACTATATTTAAGAACACTATCTAATGACGTAGGCACATTGTTTAAAAAACACAAGATTTATGTAAAAATTTTGTTTTACCTTCATCTTCCTCAGGCTTTCATTGTCCTCCCTCTGTTTCTGGCATGTAGCTTGTAGCCTTGCTAGTTGCTGGACCAAATCAAGAAACTAAAATAAGAATATAAACTCCGCAATAAAGTCAATGTCAACATGCTTACAACACAAATTTACGTACCCGTTTCAGTTGCTTTTTTTCTTTTAATAATGTCGTCTCGTCCTCTTTAAGTTCAGTCAATGTCTACAAAAAAAATCAACATAAATAAGACCTCAAAAATGTGCATATGACACATGGGAATGTAGCAGAGTGAAGGTTAGTTAGTCAGTTAGTTACCTTCTTCTTTCTTGGCCTTTTTGTAGGTGTTGTTTCATTTGACCTAATAACCTGAAGATGTAAACAAGAAAATAGTAATTAGTAGATTAAAACTTATGATAATGATTCTTGCTAGCACTTTAAGAAGCTGGAATATGTACATACAATGTTTTCAAAATAGGACCCACAATCAACTATGTATATCATGGCATACAAATATAAATAAAGTACATGAAATAGAAAGGTTTAAACCCATCTTTGATTTCCCCGACCCAGAGAGGATAGAGATGTCCTACAGTATGTATATGCTTGTCTTGTTTTAAAAGCATTAATATATTTGTCTTGTACACGTGGTAACCAATGACTAGTTTGACATCAAAGTCCAAAAGACCAGAACTTGTTACTCACTAGCCATAAGACTACATCTAGAGGTTAAATTTATGTTTTTCTAAACAAAAAAAAACTTAACTTTATAAAAAATGTGTTTTCTGTTGTACGTAACTATGAATGGCAATGAAATGTGATGTGACACGTCACCATGGTATCAAGAAAAATAGGAACTATAGAAGAATTGAAAAAATGTTTACAAAGGAAAAACATACATGTTTTTAAATATACATTCTGTTGTTACTAACAGAGCTATAAAAAGTAATATAAATCATTCTTTAATCCAATCATGAGAAACCAAAGAATAAAGGACCTCAAATTTGTCTTACTCCTAAATCTAGAAACAAGAATATATTCAGGACAGATAAAAACCACAAATTTGAATCAATAATTAAAGGTCAACTTGACCTTTGATTTTAACATAGTCATTTAAATCCAATAATAAGTAAATATCAGCAAAACAAGGTCATGTATTAGATAGACCAAAGACTTCAGTTTTCTAATTTTAGAAATTAGATTATGAATTTAATAATATATAATCGAAAAGTTAATATGAATTATATTTTTTTATTAAAAAATAAAATACCAAAGAAACCTTGTGATTCACGAACCATATTATTTTGACCACTATTCCAAGTCTAAAAAGGTTAAAGACTAGTGTAACACGCCGTGTGAAGATAAATAAATGACAGACACAATCCAAACCCTAGAGAATGTAAAAAGAAGACCTTCACTTTTGACTTAGTCAATTTTGAATAAACTATTGACTCCAACCACATGGAATTATTTTAAGTGACCCATATGACTGAAAAGAAAAATAGACAAGCAGATACGGTTTAAAACCAATATCCCGCGACACACTGGATTAAAACCCATCTTGTTCCACACACCCAATAAAGTTCACAACTACTCGTACCAGATTAAAACACACCCTAAACACATGCCACCAAAACACGCCATTGATCACAATAATAAAACTGGCATATATCCACTTGCCAAATGACGTAAATACCCCTGACTGTATGCTACATAGACACTTTTGCTCTTTAGGGTGGCATGCCATTCGTCTTTTTCAACCAAATCTAGATGGGTATTGACTTTGACAGATGGTGGCCACGAGTCATGAGTTTATGAACTACCAACACTTGTGAATGACTAAAATACCCTTCGATACGAAGGGTGTATTAGTAAAATGGTGAAAAGGAGACGTGGAAAGTTGTTTGGTTCCTGAATCTGTGCGTACAAGGGAAGATAATTCGAATATTATTAAATAATAAATAAATATCATGGGCGTATAATAAATATAAAAGAAAGGTAATCCACAGAGGTATCTGGCATTCTAGTAAGGGTAATTCGGTCAACAGTGAAAACATGTTGGAATCATCGGATGTACACGCTAACGAGATCTGTTTCTTTATAAAATAAATAAATCAAAATTAATTACACACAATCAACATGACTTTGCATGGGACGAGGGTAAAATCGTCATTTTCGGAAACCGAAAAACCGGTAAAGTGGTGGTGAGTAATCTGACAATCCTATAAAACAAGTGACCCGTAAAATAAGCGACCTAGGAGGGGTAATATGGTCATAACTATTAACCGCATGACACGAGACCAACCACGCGCCACCAGCCGAACAACAACAAAAACCAACAAGTCACATAATATATATTATGCATACAAACCTACCTTAGATCTAGAGGCATCGGGAAGTGGTGGGGTGGAGTCCTCGGAAGTGGCGGCGCTCCATGACAGAGGAGTGGTGGGGCTAGCTCTGGGTGCCGGAGACTTCTTACCGGTGGGTGGTGTAGAGCGAGGTTGACGGATGGTCCAGGTTATAGGTGGGGATGAAGTGGTGGTGGGAGTGGAGTGGCGGAGTTTGAAGAGGAGGTTGACGACGAGGTCGGTGTCGGTCATGGCGGACTGGACCCAGTTATCGGAGTTAGTCATGATTGGTGGATTGGAGAATGGAATGAAGATGGTGTTGTTGGTGGTGGTGGCAGAGCTGGGAAAGTAATAATAATGAGTTAAGGGGTGGGTTTTATATTATGAATTTATTATGGACGAATGGGTGGAGCTGTGATGAGGCTGGGACCCACTGAAGGTGAAACGTGGAACTGACCGCCCGCTGCGTTTTTTTTACTTTTGTTTTTCTTCTTTTGTGTTCTGATATCCTAGCTAGTCTGGGGTCTTTGTAACAGTTTGTTTTACTAAGGTAATAAACTTTTAACATAATCACAGATACTGTCTTTTATAATTTATATTATATTTATACTGAATTTCAGTTTGTAAGTTTTATTTTTTACGTTTTCAAATCCTAAGACTGTTTATTCTTATTAGACTCTAACTCAGTTATTTTTTATCGTTAACTTGGCTTATGTGCTTCATGCATGAGAACAAAATTGGTCTTTTTACCTATCTATTTATTTAAAGAAGACATTTTAAATCAAAATAAACTCTTTATTACTCTATCTCTCTTCTCTTAATCAAAAACTCCACAATTTGTCTAATTTTAAATTCAAGAACAACAACATCAAGTCCGATCTCATTCCTTTAGTCTTGTTCTAAACCCATAACCCATTCATCCTCTCATGCCTAATTTTGAATCGGTACCGCCAACTTCCGCCACCAATTACCTTAATCGCCTTAATTGATATCCCACCTCTAGACCTAGTGCCACTAGACCTAGCAGCTCCTATCCCACCATCACCCGTTGACCAACGCATTGTCGGAAAAACCAGTTTATCCCATCAACACTTATCTCTCTCTCTCTCTCTCTCTTATATATATATATGGGAGGAATATTTTAAGAACCTTATTGAGTTGTAAGAACTTTAAGAACTCAAATTTGGATCACACATTTAATTAAATGACATGAAATATGTGGCTAAGATTAAATGTAATTAAAAAATAAATCATGAGAGAGAGTAAGTATTTTTGATGATTACACAAGTTTAATTGTTAGTTACACATGTGTAATAAGTCGATTCGGTGTGTAAAAAAATATTGTACTTTTTTGTACATTACTTACACTTACGTATTACACATGTGTAAAAAAATTCAAAAAAAAAATTGTTACGTTGAGTTCTTTCGAGTTCTTAAAACTCAAAGCGGTTCTCAAAAGAAATCAATCCTAAATATATATATAGCGGGTCAGGTCCAGCATTAAAGGTTCGGTTCCTTTTTAAATCCTTTTACCCGGATAGTAATCAACGCAGCAAATCACATAAGAATTCAATAAATATTCTATTTTTGTATATGAAATTCTAATAATCATATCCCTAATCTTCTAATGATATTATAGATTGATTCAATCGTTGATAGATATGGTTCCTAAATAAACGAATCCTAAACCTAATTGGATTCAAAATCAAATATGTTAGCATCGTTGTTGATAAACACTCCTAACATCCATAATATCGATCATCACCTCATCGACATTCTTAAGAATCATTCATCATCGACCATCAATCGCCGACTGTTAGAGTCGATTCAATTTCAAAGACTCTTCATAAATGTAAGTTCTAATATATTGTTAATTTTTCTGAGTTGGAGATATGTAATGATGTTAACTTTCATAACTTACTGGTGACGTCTTACAAACATATTATTGTTAAAACCTATGAATATTTTAGCCGATGTTACAAATTGTTAATATTATTTACTTTAATGAATTTATATTTTTGTTGGGAAGTACACAGAATGGTGGATGCACAGCCTATTTCGAGTTGTAACATCCCGAAATTTCCAAGAATAATATTTAATGTATTATTCGTTAACGATGGAAAAGTTTACTAGAATTGGTAGAGAAATGATGACATAATAATAAGATGGTTCAAGTAGGCTAAGTAGATGAAATTAATTATGGACCAAAAAGAAAAGATGGGCCTTAGGCCCATGAGCTAAGGGAGTATAAATACCCCTTAAACCCTAATATGTTCCATTATTATCTATCATTACATCATAGCCTACACCTTGAGAAACACACACACCATCCTTTAACCCGAGCCTAGATTCAAAGTTGAAAACCGAGCTTGTTGGTGCTAGATCGTCGTGTCAAACCTAAACAAGATCAAGACCAGCTCGTGTTCGTTGAACGACTCGTTTAAGGTATGTTTATATTTAGAAATCGTTCATATAGGTTCGGTTTGGTTTGGGAAATCATAGATCTGTGTTAGTATGGTAAAAACAAATCCAATGAAGCTAAACTTACTGAAATTGATTTCAGTTTGATAAGCTAATTGTTAGTATGAAGAGCCGTAACATATACACATAAATCGCACCCTGTAAACCTAATGTTTTGAAAGATTGAATGGTTAGGGTTTGTAGGCGCTGCTTAGACGATTCCAATGATACCTAAATCATGATTTTTGGTTAAGAAATGAAGGTTTAATCGTAGATATAATATAGTTTGACTGTTGGGTGTTCTTGACGATTTTGACTTTGACCCTAAGTCAAAGTCTGGATAAGAACAGAGATGATTCGTTATGATTGACCAATTCGTTACGCGTTCATAACGAACGAGACCCAATTCGTGAGACTTGATAACGAATGAACTCTTAAGTTCGTTATTTATCCATTCGTTAGATAAGATAACGAATCTGGTAATTCGTTATACGCTCATTCGCTATGCTAAGGTAACGAATCAGATGATGTTCAGACAACGAATTAGCATAACGAATCAGGTGATTCGTTACTTGCCAATTCGTTATGTGAGGATAACGAACCAGACGGCGAATCAAGTTATGATGAGATAACGAACCAGAATAGAGAATTAGACCACGAATCAGGCTTAATTCGCTATAAAGATTTAGTTAGCGAATTAAATAATAATTTAATTTTCTAATGGAAAATGTGTTAAGATAGTTAATGTAAATAAAATTTTTCCAAGCTGACCTGGCAGCTCGACCCTAGCCAGGGGCTCCTCCCCGTGGACCCTGCTAGGGGCTGCCGCCCCTATAACCCCGCTGTCAGGGGCGCTGACCCCGAACCCCCATTCGTTGAGGGTTATAATTAGACCAGGAGCGCGCTATGGGTAGTGATAGTTAACTGATACGCATAATTGTTATACAGCTAGCCGTGCACAGCCAAAGAAAGGAGTAACCATTAACGGAAGAAGTAATCGAGTTCAGGTGAGGTTCTAGCCCCACTTCCTTGTTATGTTTTCGGGGCTGTGTGCATACTCGATGTGACAGTTAATGTAACACCCCGACCGATGGCGGATTATACATCGGGGCGCCACGTATTTGTTTCATTACTCGTGACACTATTTGGGTGTCAATATTTAATAAATACATTTTCATTGCGCACGCGCAGGACACAAATCGTAAAGTAACATAAATCATATCATAACTCAAAATATTCAAATAACATAATTAGTCTTGTTACATTTTAATCTAGGTCCAAAGAAAAAGAAAACATCCTACGTGTCCTTGAGATTCCCAAAAGCAGCTACAGCAAACCTGAACATGTGTTAAAATAAAACATCAACACTTGCGTGTCGGTGAGAAATCAAGTTTAATAGATATAAATAGATAATAACAAACACTGCGCGCAACATGTGCTTAACTGGGGTTTAACATAGGGTGTAATCAGATTGTGATCAAGCATAATAGATCATAGCTCATAGTTCAATCCGTGCTCCCAATCGAGCACAAAAACAATTAATCATACGTGCATGTGTAAATAAAACAAGAAAACCGTAAACGATAGGTCTCCCGTGTTCATCTAATGGATCCATGAAAACTTCAGAATAGGCCGAACAAAGCGGTTAATGATTCACACATACAAATACACAGCCAAGTAAACGTCCATAACACATGGGGTTTTGCGCACATAAATTTCATAAACAAGTTTAAGACTCAAGTTGTACGAACACATGAACATCCCAAAACGTTAAAAATAAAAGGGGATTAAATACGAGATTACTCACTTGTAAACGGTGCGATGAAAGATAATGCAAGAACCAACTTTTAAACAAGCACAAGTTAACCTATAAATAAGAGGTTATTGGTTTAACGATTGGTTTTTATGTCTTGAGTATCGATTTTTGTTAGTTAAACAAATTAAAACAAAATATATATATATATATATACCGAGATTCTGGGCAGAACAGAAGAGAAGACGGAGGCAAAGAGAGGAGTGGCGCTGCTGAGGAACTACGGCAGAGAGCAAAAGGGAGAGAGATTTGGGGAGTGTTTAAGTGTAGTGTGTGTAGTGTTAATAAACAAGAAAAATGGCTTAATTTATAGGAAAACCCAAGGGAACACAATCCCTTAAAAAGGGGAAAAAATCTTATCAAATCAAGCAAAAGATATCAAAAAGCACAAGAAAACAAAAGCAAAAGATATCAAAAGATATGCCGGCAGCTGCAGGGGATGGGGAAAAGCTGACAGGTTACAGATCAAAGCATGGGAGGTGTCAGATAAAGCACTGTTCAAGACATGCAAAAGAAGATTTCAAAAGATTATGTCAGTCACTTTTTCTGTCAACCAATAGGATTGGTGCGCATGCTGCGCCGAAAGTGGCTTTTCGGACAGATGTCGGAACTGACCTACAGTGCTCACACAAAAGATAAGATATTTCAAAAGCATACAGGCTGACATAACTGAAGAAAAGACTTAAGGTCTAGCGCGAGAAGACTCGAGCGCGCGCGAGGGCGAAGGCAGACAGAGAACAATCCTTAGCGCGCCGCGGGAAGAACTACAATCCTTAGCGCGCCGCGGGAAGAACTACAATTCTTAGCGCGCCGCGGGAAGAACTATAATCCTTCGCGCGCCGCGGGAAGAACTACAATTCTTAGCGCGCCGCGGGAAGAACTATAATCCTTCACGCGCCGCGGGAAGAACTACCATTCTTAGCGCGCTGCGGGAACAGTTCGCCTCGCGTATTGCAGGAACAGTTGGTCTTCACGCAGGCTTCCTTGTAAGGAGTCTGGCGCGTGGAGCTGCGCAGACATCCTTAGGCGGGAAGAACCAAAGGACAAGCAAAGAGTTAAGAGAAAAAGGGTTTCAAGGCTTAAGGGCTAAGCAGAGGGGCGGGACGGCGACAAGAGAGAAAAAGGGAGGCGGGACGGCGGAGAGAAGGAAGAAGGGACGGATCGGCGGAAAAGAAATTATTATTATTAGTAAGTAATATAAAAATATATATATATATATGATTTATTTAATGTTAAATTTACAAAGATTAATAATCAAATTTTAAATTATAAAAAGAATCGGATTCGAAAACGGGTACCTGGGTCGGGTCGGATTGGGCAGTTGTCACAGTCTCCCCTACTTTAAGAAATTTCGTCCCGAAATTTATCTCGAAGTAGGATGCGCAGAGAAAATGTGCGGGTACTTGATCTTCATCTGATCTTCCCTTTCCCAAGTGAACTCGGCTCCGCGCTTGGACTGCCAACGAACTTTGACAATAGGGATGCGACTGCGCTTGGTTTGCTTTACCTCGCGATCCATAATCTCAACAGGCTTCTCAACGAAATGCATAGACTCATCAACTTGAACTTCATCAAGTGGTATGTGGAGGTTCTCGTCAGCTAAACATTTCTTGAGATTGGATACATGGAAAGTTGGATGCACATTGCTGAGCGCGGGCGGCAGGTCCAGTTTGTAGGCAACTTTTCCCACTCTCG